>NW_020174923.1:13222481-13301144 GCF_003031525.2 Neophocaena asiaeorientalis asiaeorientalis
ACTGGGCGCCTCTTCCGCCACGCCCGCGCTTCGAGGCCCCCGGACCTGGCTTCGACCTTTCTCTAACCGCCTGGGTCGGAAACTTTCTGCTTGTCTTGTTTCTCGGGCCCCGGCGAGAGCTCTCTGCGGGCGAGCGGGGAACGGCGGGGGCTGCGGCGCGGCCACAGGGGGGCGCTCCAGCACGTGGGTGCGGGCCCGGTCCGGGTTCCCGGGTCCCGCAGCTTCAGGGCGAGGGGAGGGTGCTTGTCCTGGGCTCGTCCTCCACGCGCTGCTCAGGTTCCTTTCTCCCGAACCCCTCCCTCCCCACCCCCTTTCCCCACCCCAAGCCTCAAGCTCGATCTTTCAGGAAACGATGACTCAGGGAGGATTATTCAGGCCCCGGCTTTCCTTTATTCCCGCTCTGCCTCCCTATCTTTGGTGATTTCACAATTGCTTAGCGCTTGTCCAGGGACGTCGTGGGAGCTTGAAGCCAATCAAGGCAATTTGAAACTTACCAGTGTGGTTTGGTGTGGCAACACACATAACACCGGCGACCCAAACCGTGTTTATGTTGAAATGCAGTGCACTTAATCTGTCAGACATGGTACTGAGCCACTACTTGGGGAAGGGGCGAGGTGCTTTGGGAGAGAAAAAGGTGGGGACTTGTCTACATTTGTTGTCTGGAGCAAGTGTTAAGGAAGAGCCAAGTACAATCCAAGGCAAGATCAAAGTGTAGCTCCGAGTTTACAAAATGTATTCTAGGGACGCTGGGTGCCAAAGAGATCAGCCCCCACCCCAACGATCAACCGAGCGGTGCAGTTCGTTGGCTTTGGAGGAGATAACATTTGAGCAAGTTCTTGAAGGAGGGAGGCCATGTGGGTAGGCAGACCGTGTAAATCACGTGGAAAAGCAGCACACAATGCTATGTGGACGATGGGAGAGACAAATGAATGAAACTGGTTAACCGGAGTTTTTCTAGAAAAGGTTATCGAGATCTTCTCACCCCTGAGCAGATGAGCTGAAGTAGTTCAGCTTGGAGGTGTGTCTGCTTCCACTCCATCTCCTCCTAATGACTTTCTTTATTGAGAGGAGTTTGGGATCTAGGGGCAATGCTGGTACTGCACGAAATGCCCCCCATTGCAGGTGATAGTCAAGAAAGTAACCAGCTCTAGAATCTTCTGTACTACCTACAAAATCTCTTTATTCTGTTTTTTTCCCTTCTCAGGCTTTCTTGAACCCTCAGACACTGCTCTTTCTCCACATTTATTTTTGTACTGAAATAACTACAACTTTGGGGAGAAGTAATCATATTTGAGTGGTATAGGTGGAGGCCCTTCCTTTCTTGATTGGCAAACGAAATGAGACTCGGCCTGTAATGTAATGTATAATTATAACTTAATTAACGTGTAATTCATTTGGACCAAAGCATGATTCAATGTCTGTAAGGTCATATTCCGAAGTAGTTTTCTTCTTTGTTAGTGAAGCAGAGGGGCAGTTTAGATTGAGCAGGGTTTCAAAGCGGAAGGATTCAGATTAACCAAGTCAGATGATGGATGAGGACGTGAGGCCCAGCTTGCCAGAGGTTAGACCCCTAGGGTCTGACTGGTAGTGAACCCCACAATCCACCATCCACCTTAGCACTGTGTCCTCCCAACCTTAACTCTGAAAACTGGGAAGCCATTATCTTCAAAGAAGACAACTACCATCCACTTTGGTAGACTTTTAGAAACCTCACTTTTGCTACAACTCTTGATTTGCTTTGGGCCTGATTCAGCCTACATGAAACTTCTAGGATTTGTCCCTGTTCTGACAACCACAGTTAATTAGTAGCAATGTCCATACTTTTAAAAGTGAGACAAATGCCCTTGTTTTGGAGAATCATCAAAAGGACCAACACTGTATGTCCATCCTTTTTCCCTGGTCTTATCTAGTTTAACTCTTCTTGGAGGGGAGTGTAAGGGAGACTGGTGTGTTATCCACATTTTGCAGATGAGTGAACAGAGATTCAGAAAGGTTAAGTAATGTGCGCCAGGCCACACAACTAGTTAATAGCCAAGCCAGAACCATGGTAAAACCATTAGTATTTGTTTCTCCTTACTCTGCTTGCCCGTTTCTCATGTTTAATCTAGAAAAAAAAAAAAATTCTTGAAAACAGATAAAGTCAGCACTATCAACTAAATGAAAAATCAAAGACCTTTTGAATTGGTATAGAGTGTGCTAGTTTCTACTATTTCTCTCGCCTTATTTTAACTCATAAAATATTCCCTAGTTCCAGGAAAGAAGAACAGCTCTGGGAGATAAAGCAAGTAAAGCTGAATTACAGTCTAGATCAGTGTTGGTGTTTTGTTTTTCAGACATACATATCAGAGTAAAGAATTATAAGTAACATCTCATGGATATATATTTTTAATTATTATTATTTTTTGCGGTAGGCAGGCCTCTCACTGCTGTGGCCTTTCCCGTTGCGGAGCACAGGCTCCAGATGCACAGGCTCAGCGGCCATGGCTCACGGGCCCAGCCGCTCCGCAGCATGTGGGATCTTCCTGGACTGGGGCACGAACCCATGTCCCCTGCATCGGCAGGCGGACTCTCAACCACTGCGCCACCAGGGAAGCCCCCATGGATTTATTTTAATTAAAATAAACCCCACTTCATTGGAATAGTCTCCTCATTTATTTTCAATGTTGCTGTCTCTGAACTAAATATAAGCCCATTGGAAAGTTCTAAACAACAAAGGTCCCTGGGGGCCAATAGTTGCCTATGAAGAGACAGTTGTCATTGTCTTCATTTGAAACATTTGGTGATATAGATTCTAGAATTTTAGACTTGGAAGGACCATTAGAGATGGTCTAGAGTTGAAGCATTTCATTTTGTGGAGGAGAAGACTAGAGCTATAGAAGGTGCTGTTAGTTGCCCATCTCATAGCCAAGGGCAAGGTCTAGGCCAGAACCCGGAGCGAAGCTCTTTTGCTGGGACTCCTTGTTGGAAGGAAGTATCCCTAAGCCGAATGTGCAAAGCAGGAGACTAAATCAGTCTCTAGTTGGAAGGTGGGTTGGAGACTCTGACCTTGTCTTCTTAGGGGAATTTTAGGGGTTGTCAGCTGCCCCTAAAGGTGGCCAGGGGCCTCTCTTTGAAGCTGCTTTTGTATAACAAGTCCACTGGTTTTCCTTAGATTGTATTTTTTTGGGGGGGTAGCTTTTGGATGTGTGGCTCAATGCAGATTATGGTGGAGTTCAAGGCCCTTCCCTCCTAAGCCACTCCTTGGTGCTGCCACTGGTCCCAGCATCCTGGTCCCAAACTGCATCTTCAGGGCTCCGTGGAGCACAGTCTGATCACTCCTCCCTGGCAAGTCCTTATCGGTGAGATAAGCATCTTCCAAGAGCTGAGCACAGCCCAGTATGATCTAAGGTGGGAATCTTTTCAACTTCATTGCTTGCTTTGATGTTTAATACTTCCTTTTCTGACTGCATCAACATTAATGTCTGGGATTTACTTGTGATCTTCAGGGATTTTTTTTTTTTTTTGCGGTACGCGGGCCTCTCACTGTTGTGGCCTCTCCCGTTGTGGAGCACAGGCTCCGGACACGCAGGCCCAGCGGCCATGGCTCACGGGCCCAGCCGCTCTGCGGCATGTGGGATCTTCCCGGACCGGGGCACGAACCCATGTCCCCTGCATCGGCAAGCGGACTCTCAACCGCTGCGCCACCAGGGAAGCCTGATCTTCAGGGATTTGACGCACGATGGAAAACAGAAACACTCCCCTCCAAGAAAAGAAGAAAGAGAGAGAAAAGAAAAAACAACCCAACTTTTTAACAGAATATTATTTTATTCTTTGTCCTGGCAGGGAGCCAGCGCACTTTATCCAGGCTCCCCTGAGTCCCCAGAGAATTTTCTTGCGCACATTTCTGAGAACAGATTTGGGATAGGGGTGATGCCGTCTCTGGAATGACATAAATGAAGATGCCAAAATGCCCAACAGTGTTCCTTTTTGCTCCGTTTTAAAGCATTTTCATGAAATACATCTGCAAACCTATTGGGACAGAAATTCTTTAAGGAAAGAGGGTTTTTTTCATATATAAATTTATTTATTTATTTTTTGGCTGCGTTGGGTCTTTGCTGCTGCGTGCAGGCTTTCTCTAGTTGCGGTGAGCGGGGCCTACTCTTCGTTGCGGTGCGCGGGCTTTTCATTGCGGTGGCTTCTCTTGTTGCAGAGCATGGGTTCTAGGCGTGTGGGCTTCAGTAGTTGTGACGTGTGGGCTCAGTAATTGTGGCTCACGGGCTCTAGAGCACAGGCTCAGTGGTTGTGACGCACAGGCTAGTTGCTCTGAGGCATGTGGGATATTCCCGGACCAGGGCTCCAACCTGTGTGTCCCCTGCATTGGCAGGCGGATTCTTAACCACTGTGCCACCAGGGAAGGCCAGGAAAGAGGTTTTAAATTTGATATTTTCATCAACACTTTGTTTTCTGTACAAAGTGATATCCTTGAATGTAAAGGAGAAAAGACTCCTTGGATTAATTTCATAGACCTTCTCCGGGGTTCCTCATAAACATAATTTTGGAATTTTTTTTTTTAAGAATGAGCACTATTTTGACTTTTTTTTTTCTAATTGTTAGCTTAGTTGGGAGGGACAAAGGCTGGGGTTGTGAGTGATTTCTGGGTGATCCCGTTAGCTTCTCTGGCCTGTTTCACAGTCATCAGGGAACAGTGTTGCTCATTGCTGCCCAGCTGTCTCCCAAAGCTCCCTTCTTGGTCGTGAGGGGCACCCGGGAAGTGGGGGGCGGGTTAATGGATCAGTGCAAACCTTTCACCACTAATAGAACAGACAACGAGGAGCAGATGCTGTCTTCCTGGCTGGTCAGTGAAAGTGACTTTGTGGAGAAAGGACACCGCATTTTCCCTGTGATTTGGGTGTGAATGCCTGTCACATGAAACAGATTCTAGGCCTTGGGAGAAAAAAAAAACAAAACCACTATTGTTAACAAAACCCTAGTTAAAAGTGGGTAGTAATTAACTTTTGCTTTTCATTACAAAGGCAGGGGGTGAATTCCCAAGGCTTTTAAAAATCAACTTCAAAACACTGTATCTGATTTAGTATAACTGATATTCAGGGAAAGTGAGGCATCTTCCTTTCAGAAAGGCTCTCATTTTGGTGAATGGAGAATACTATTTTTTATAGGTAGCTTTTAAAAAAAAATAATCTATTTTCAACACTTAACCTCTTTAAGATCTCTTCCTTGCCCCAGTGTCAATCAGGGAAGTGTGCGTGTGTGTGTGTGTGTGTGTGTGTGTGTGTGTGTGTGTAGGGCAGAGGGTTCACAAAGATGTTTTGTTTTGTTTTTTTAAATATAAAAGCGTGTGCACAGTGACAGGCAGTAAGTGTGTTTTTCAGGGGCAGCGATTACTGGAAAAGTACGTCGAGGTTCATTGCTTTGGCCGCCTGAGTGAGGGCGCAGGTGCCCTGGCTGGCCTCTGTGGATTCTGGCCTGCTTTCTGTCGCCTGGAGGTCTGTATGGTCAAGTAACTCTGAAAACTTTTTTGAAAACTAGCAAACATGTCTGCCTCTGTTCAGAGAAGAAGACAAATACAGAAACCAGCTGATTTGTAGCAAGAAGTCAGGAAGGTTACAAATCTTTAGCAAATCGCTGGGAGACGAAATTTAGCAAATCGCTGGGAGACGGAAAAAAGAATTTCAGATTGCAGACTGCCAACTGCCTGCCCTCTGTGTCTCATGCTTGAAATCAGGAATTTTGTTGTATTCCCAAGTAGAGATTTTTTGTAGGCTACATGGCAGATGAAGTTGAAGTGTGTTATAACTATTAAAACTGGAAAACAAATTGTATCTGGAAAATGTAAAGTTTGAAAAAAGTATCTTATGAAACCTTAGAAGCAATTCATACAAACAAGATCTCGGGGTGCACACCTCCAGGGGGCGCCATTTACATGGAACCCAATCGGAACGGTGCAACGTGATAGCCGTGCAGCTGACCAACTGCCTTTGTCAGTCCTCTCAAGCTCCCCAGCCCCTGGTGCTGTCATATGTGAAAACTTGAGAGTTAACAGCAGTCTTGCAGGTTTATAAGTGGATATGTTACCTCCTCAGAGACGTCTTTCCTGACCACTCCATATAAAATAGTTTTCCCCTATTATTCTCTATCTTTGCACTTATTTCCTTCATAGCATTTATCTTTTTAAAAAATTTTTATTGGAGTATAGTTGATTTCCAATGGTGTGTTAGTTTCTGCTGTACAGCAAAGTGAATCAGTTATACATATACATATATACTCTCTTTTGAAGATTCTATTCCCATATAGGTCGTTACAGAGTACTGAGTAGAGTTCCCTGTGCTATACAGTAGGTCCTTAATAGTTATCTATTTTATACATAGTAGTGTGTATATGTCAATCCCAGTCTCCCAATTTATCCCTCCCCTCCTTTTGCATTTATCTTAATCTGTACTTATTTGTTTACTTGTTTGTCATCTATCTCCATCACTATCTTTTCAACGTGTAATCCACATAAGAAAATACTAACAAGATCTTTTAACTTATTTTTCTTTCATACAAAGTCTTTGAAATCCAGTGTGTTTTCCATTTGCAGCACATTTCTTTTTTTCATTAAATTTTTTTTTTATATTGGAGCATAGTTGATTAACAATGTTGTGTTAGTTTCAGGTATATAGCAAAGTGATTCAGTTATACATATACATGTATCTTTTCTTTTTCAAATTGTTTTCGGTTATTACAGAATATTGAGCGGAGTTCCCTGTGCTAGCACATTTCAATTCCCATTGGCCACTTTGCAGTGCTCAAGGGTCACATGTGGCTGGTGGCTGCCATATTGGATAGGGCAGCTCTACTGCTTAAACCTTGGGTCTGGCACACAGTAAATGCTTGCTGAATGAATGGATGAGAAGAAGCTGAGAAAAATAGGAACCTTTTAGGAAAGCTGTCCCTAGATGTTTTCCTTCACACTGTTTAAGTTTTTCACTTAAGCTTTATACCTCTTGAAATTTTGCAAACTAGAGATTCTTTTTTATTAAAAACCTCCTCATTTTAAAATTCCACAGCAGTACCTCTGAGAAGTTTGAGGCCATTCATTCCTGGGAGTTAATGTAATCAGTCTGCCTTCCTCCAGATTCCTGGAGGGGTATATTCAATATCTATTGCTATATAACAAATTTTCACAAACTTAGCAGCTCCATGTTCTTCTGGAGCTTGGAGTACTCTTCCAAGTTCACGTGGTTGTTGGCAGAATTCAGTTTCTTGTGGCTGTAGGACTAAGTCTCCCCTTTCTTGCTGGCCATCAGCTAGGGGCCAGCTCTTAGAGGCCACCTGCTATTTCCTGCCATGTGGCCCTCGCCACAATGTGGCCGTTTGCCCCTTCAAGGCCAACAGGAAAGCATTTGCTCCAACTCTGAACCTCTGACTTGTCTCTGACCTCTACTCTTTTTCAAAAAGAATGGTCTGATTAGGCCCACCCCCATTCAAGGTGAAGGAATTGTACATATACAGGGTGTGCACACTGGGAACCTCAGGGATCATTCTGCCTACCGTAGGGAGATGAGCTGAATTGAAAGTTTCTGTTGGAGGAAAGAAGTAGTTATTTCTCGTATCTAGGAAACTTAGGGATCTGGAAGGTTCAGGCTGGCCCTGGGGCAGCATGAAAGTGTTTATCACAAATACTTACTGACCTCTTACTCTGTGCCAGGTGCTAGGCTAGGTGCTAGACCTGGTGCCAGGGATGGAGCAGCAAACAAGGCAGATGTGATCCCTACCCTCTTAGAGCTTACAGTCCAGAGAACATTGGAGAAGTTTCCTTGCTGTCTTAAAATAGATTTTGGTGATGGTTGCACAACTCTGTGTAAATATATTAAAAACCATTGAGTTGGTGTGTAAAATACATCTCAATAAAGCTGTGTTGTTTTTTTTTTAAAGAGGTATCTATGGATTTTTCCAGCAGAATAGACCTCTATGTTCAGAGAGAGAGCCATTGACAGAAAGCACGGAAATTGAATTATGAGTACGAACACTGAAAAGTTATGGTCCCTCTTCTCAAGAAGATGACTCTGATTGTCCTGAATTTAGACAGCTTTCCAAAGGAGGTTGTTCTCTTCTGCAGCAGTGTGGGAAAAAAAAAATCTGCCAGATTTGGACTAGAATGACCACAATTTAGGTCAGAATTTGATACTTAGCGGAAAAAACATAATCACAACTTGAACAGCTACAGGGCTTTAGGGTACCAGGCGGTGGAGGGGGGGGTGGACATTCATTGACAGATTTCACAATCTTCAGGAACAGCCCCCCTCCCCACCCCTAATCGGAGACAGAGGCTGGCACCAGCCATCATTAATGGAAGGAACAGTAAGTACCTGGTGACCTTTCTGGCTGTGGTTCCAAGTGCAGTCCTCTGCTTTCTCTGCACATTGAGTGGGAAATGATGTGTTGGCAGAATGAATCCTGGAATATGTGTTCTGGAGGAGATGATTCTACATGGGAGTTGAGTCCTCTGCTTTATTCATCTCTGGCAGATGTCCTTGAGACTTTCCATCACAGGCTTCATTATAAAATAGACTAAATGACTATTTAAACTGTGTGTCAATAGTCTCTGTCTAGGATGGCAAAATCATGCCGCGTTAGGCTGGGCAAGTCTCCCAGGGTGACACAGAGTTAGAAGGAACCCCCCTGTGCCCAGGACACACTATCTTGGCCACTAGCTTTACCCGTGACAGAGAAAGGAGTATAGGGTCACTGGCCACTTCCTGGCCTATGGCCTGAGCAACATTATACAATGCTGTTTGTTGATTTAGAAACACGAAAGCCAGTGCTCACCAAGATTTTGACATCAAGTATAAAGTGAGTCATTCTTTCATTTCCCAGCACTCTGACAAAGGGGCCAGCTCTTAAAACTCCTTTTTAGATTTTAGTGGAAGTCGACTCATCCACCTAAACAAGTAGCTAATGTAAGTTCTTGATCAGATTTATCCAGTGGTTCTTCACTTTTTTTTAATCTTTCTTTTTTTTTTTTTTTTGCTTCTTTTAAGTTTGGGTGAAGCACAGCCTTCTAGAATTCCTGTTGTTCCCAAGCAAAGAAAAAACATCATCATCCTTTAATTTCTTTAGAATTAATCTGACAATCTTTAGGGTGTTGTTTCTTTCCCAGGATGAATCACCTAGAGAAGTGAGATTGGCCAAACAAATGTAATTTGATGACAACCTGTAATAATGTTGTTTAAGCACCTAATCTAAGCAACTAATCTCCAAAGACTGCGCCCTGTCCCATGTCAACTACACACACACACCATTTAGGTCTGATTATATTTGCCGTATTAAGGTCAGATCCAGATGTTTCTGAGCATTAGTTTGTGTATTTTTATACCCCAATTAACTGATCTGTGTATTTATTCAGAAGAAAATTTATCAGCTGGGGTTAGAGAGGTCACCATGAACTTGGATGCTAATATAATTAAGTGATTGAAGCCTTCAAATGAATTAGGTCTTATTTGCTGGATTAGTTGGAGTTCCCCAAAACTCTCCAATATTTTCTAGTTTTAACCGTCATGGTGGGATTTATTTATTTATTCTTAAAATGACCAAGTTTCACTTATCTCTTGGCTCTCTGGCAAGAGTGTTTCCAACTGGCATAGACCGTTTATAGAGATGGTGTAGGACCTTTTAATAACTACTGTGCCCACGCTTCCTGAAAGGTGTCGTAGAGGACTGAATAGTCCCTAGGAAGTGCAGGGTTACACTGTTCATTATGCTTACCTGAGCCATCTCTGTCTTCGTGTCTTACACAGATTGTGAAAGTTGCTTGCCCTGATTCTCTCTTTTTTAAACAATAAATTTATTTATTTATTATTTTTGGCTGCTTTGGGTCTTTTTTGCTGTGCGCAGGCTTTCTCTAGTTGCAGCGAGCAGGGGCTGCGGTGCACGGGCTTCTCACTGCGGTGGCTTCTCTTGCTGCAGAGCACCGGCTCTAGGTGCGCGGGCTTCAGTAATTGCGGCACATGGGCTCAGTAGTTGTGGCTCACGGGCTCTAGAGCACAGGCTCAGTAGTTGTGGCGCACGGGCTTAGTTGTTCCGCGGCATGTGGGATCTTCCCAGATCAGGGCTCGAACCCATGTTCCCTGAATTGGCAGGTGGATTCTTAACCACTGCGCCACCAGGGAAGTCCTCACTTTGCTTTTCTGTACATAATAAAATAGCACTATGTGCCTCGGCGATGCATCCCGTGAAACCTGCTTGGAAAGTAAGAGTTTTAAAAATTCAGTTTCTGTTTTGTATGCTTGGATTGCAAGCAGTCACATTCCGCATGCAAAGGAGGCAAAGAGAGATTACATTTGTCCAGCGCTTTCTTGTTTATTTAATCCTTGTAATGGTGCAGTGAGTTGGATATTAGCATCCCATTTTACAGATGTGGATCACAGGTGCTTGCATGGCTATTCAATGGCAGACCTGGATTCATGCCCATGCTGGTCAGACTTCCGAGCCCAGGCTCTTTGCTTTCCCATTTCTGCCTTCCCTAGAATCCCAAAGCTGGAAGGAGCATTAGAGATTATTTAGTTCTATCCCAATACACACACACACACACACCCCTTAAAGATTAAATAACTTGTTCAGGATTATCAAAGGAAATAATTGGGGGAAGGTAGTTCTTCTGTTCCAGTTAAGCTAAGAGAGTGGTCCATAAGCTTTATCTCCTACTGAACAATCAGTTTTATTCAAGTATTGAACCAAGTGACATTCCTCAGTTTAACTTTGATAAATGAATCATACTCCTCTTTGAAAAGAAGTTTTGTAGTTCATGCTCTAAAAAGAGAACCACCCCTACACTTTGAGAAATTATTCCTTTTAATGGCAGTGACAGCCTTTGGCTTTCATAGACATCTTTAGCCGAGATGTTCACTGATAAGCACCTGTAGGTTTCTCAAAATTAGTATCTGGAAATAACAATGGGAACAGACAAGTGACACCATGTTTCTGGCACATTTCGTTGAAAACTTAAACCTCTTTCACATGGAGGTAAGCAAACTGGAGGGTATGAAAAATGATCAAAATGTATTAGTCAGCACTGTGTACTTTCCCTTCCTGCTGAGAGGTGGCTCCTTGGAAACTTGTGTCTCACCTTTACTAGCATTGCCTCACAGGCAGTTTACAAACCACATGCACAAATTCATATTGCTCCTGTAGAGTCACACCTCATGTGGGCTAAAATAAAATTTTTAGCTTGATAAGATTATTATTCTGAAAATGGAGCTATAAAAGGCTTTTTTAAAATTAAAAATTGTCCTCCAAAGACATTTACCGTTATCAGGAATGTTCAAAACAATGAAAAAAATCCAAACAAACCTGTCTTAAATTTTACGGCAGAGATTCAGAGATGTTTTGCTCTGTGTCAACACTATGGAAATAAACATGTAATGCCCTAAAATGAACTATTTGAAGGGGACCACACTTAATTGGATGTGTACATTCAGGTCAGTTTTTTAAAATAATTTTTAAAAAATTATGGTAAAACATATTACATAAAATTGCCATCTTAACTTTTTGGTTTTTTTCCCACACTGCGTGGCATGCGGGATCTTAGTTCCCTGACCAGGGATCGAACCCTCGCCCCCTGCAGGGGAAGTGTAGAGTCTGGACCGCCATGGAAGTCCCCGTAACTATCTTTCTTAAACTTATTATTTTTAATTTTTATTTTATTTAATTAATTTATTTATTTAGTTTTGGCTGTGTTGGGTCTTTGTTGCTGCACGTGGGCTTTCTCTAGTTGCTACTTTTTGTGCGGTGCACAGGCTTCTCATTGCGGTGGCTTCTCTTGTTGTGGAGCACAGGCTCTAGGTGCACGGTCTTCAGTAGTTGTGGCACACGGGCTTAGTTGCCCCGCGGCATGTGGGATCTTCCCAGACCAGGGATCGAATCCGTGTCTCCTGAATTGGCAGGCAGATTCTTAACTACTGAGCCACCAAGGAAGTCCTTAACTATTTTTTAAGTGTAGAATTCGGTGGCATGAGGGCATTCACATTGTTGGCCAGCCATCACCACCATCCATCTTCAGAACTCTTTTCATCTTGTAAAACTGAAACTCTGTACCCATAAACAATAACTCCCTATCCACCTCCCTGCAGCCCATGGCAACCACCATTCTACATTCTATGAGTTTACTGTTCCAGGTATCTGGTCAGCATTTTTTTCTTTCCTTTAAAGCATTGGTTATATTACTTTATCATTAAACTCATACATCATTTCCTGAAGCAAACTTAATAAAACTTGAATTAACAGAAGGTAACTAGAAATATTTTCTGAATTCTGCCTTCTTTCAAAGGAGGAAAATGACAAGATGGACCTGTATCCATATTTTGGGTGGCATTAATGACTCAATTTAGTGACCTATACCTTTGTAGCAACAGCTGGAGTGCCTGACAGTTTTAATTCAGGAGTCCTACTATATTGTCATTTAACACAAAAAGTGCATTTTTGCTTGGAATACTTACTAAGACAGGAAAAAGTACCAGTGCATTTTAGAAGTATTTCCAACAAAGTTGTCACTGACAAATGTTCTTCAATTAAAGTAGAAGACAGAATATTTGATTAATGATAATGCTTTATTCCTGTACCAGGTGGAAACAGACATCAATTGGACTCTTTTTCTAAATAAAGAAGTACAGTTAAAATGTTAGCTTTTTTTTTTTTTTTTTTTTTTTTTTAGGATTTGATAAATATTTAACTCAGGAGAAAAAAACGAATTTATTATTATGACGGCTTATTAACAAGTTCACTTTGCAACATTTTCATTGTTGTCAATTCTCTTAGTGATGTCTGTAGGTAGAGTTTTCAACTCAGTAGCCAACAACCTGGATTTCATTAGATTTTTTAGGATTATAGTCCTGCTGCTCTCAAGGAGCAGTTTGTGTCCTGCACTGTCCAAGAAAGTAGTGGGTTGTAGAAAAATGTTGGTCTCCAGTCCGAGAACTTTCCAGTGTGCCTGGGCCACCTTACAGATGTCTGTTTAATCTCTAATGCACCCGAAATAGTAGACATCTGCAAAACAAAGTCACAGAAAACAACACTCTTGTTAAAGTAGTAATTAGCAGTTTAACCAAATAGAAAAACAACACTGGATAGATGTTTAAGAAAACAAGACTTGTAATCACCTCCTTGTATGGACAGGTAGTTCTGAAGACAGGGTTATCACTAAAGTTTGTATTTGAATCCCTGGACATGTCTTCTGAGATGTGTGAGTTCCCTGTGTTTTGTACCCTCTTGACATGGGCCTTCATCAGGAAAATTTTGCTGAGTTTACCCTGACCTGAAACAATGATGATGAAGATGCTGGAGCCGATGAAAAGACAAATAAAGCCATTCATGTCACCTAACATTTATCATCATTTTGGGCTATTTCAGCCTCCATTAAAGTGACATGGTGGATAAAAGTGGTTTTCTCAATGCTTGAAAAGTGCTGTGAAAACAGACGGTTCTTTTGCTCAATGAGGCAGGTTTAAAGATACGAAATAGAGTTATTTACTCCCCCCCCAAGTGCAAAGAGTTTGGTAACTAGAATTGTCTTTAATCATTGGGGTACAGACTGTACTGTGTACACTGGAGACCCAAATCCTGGACTATTGAAGGCTATGACGAATGCTTCTTTTTTGGATGTTGTGTTTTTGTTGCTCATAAAGAGGCATCGTGCTCAAAATGAAAAACCTTTAGATTCAGGATTCAATAGTTCACCTCTTTTGGATTGTGTTTGCTGGAAACTTGGATGCAGCTGAGTGTAATTATGTTTTTTCCAGCAGTATGACATATAGTGCTGCAGAGATGGCTGTTCTTAGAGATTTCTTGCCAAGACTGGCTGAAAAGGAGTTTGGTTATTGTTTTCTTAAAAAATAGTAATTAGGCTATTAGTTGTCCAAATGGAATAACCCCCTTAAGCCTTTTCAAGAAACACACATCCAAAAGGGTCAAGTATATTTAAAATTAGCCATTATTTACATAGTGTTCAGCCTTCTGCCTTAACTCTTTTAGGAGGTTTTTGTTTGTTTTAATGTTGGTTATATCTGTCAGAAACCATCTTTTTTTTTTTTTTTTTTTTTGCGGTACGCGGGCCTCTCACTGTTGTGGCCTCTCCCGTTGCGGAGCACAGGCTCCGGACGCGCAGGCTCAGCAGCCATGGCTCACGGGCCAAGCCGCTCCGCGGCATGTGGGATCTTCCCGGACTGGGGCACGAACCCACGTCCCCTGCATCGGTGGGCGGGCTCTCAACCACAGTGCCACCAGGGAAGCCCAACCATCTTATTTTTTAAAGGGGTTCAGGAATGGTTCTCATATCAAAAGCAGCCAAATCCCTGGCATCATAGGAAGCTTCATCATAGATTCATCTGTTTTTCATCTGCAGAACGGCTGCATTCAGTGTTGTCCTGGCCTTTGGACAGTCTCTTCTGTGGATCTGGAGAAGGAACTGCGCACGGGCCTTGCAGGCCTCTATCTTTGAGGATACTCAAGAGCAAAGGAAAAAGAAGCAGTTAGAAATGGTGGCCAGGGCTAATGGACTGTGGTTCTGGGATGGAGCCCAGGCCTATGTTTGTGACCACTGGGCTCAGGATTTGCCTTGGTGTCTCTCAGATCCCCAGATGAGGTAGAACCTGTTCACCCAGATGCGGACTCACTTGGCCCTGCCACATGCCACCCCACGACACACCTTTTGGGTGTGTCTCGTCTTAAAGCTGGATGATCAGCTTTCTTTCCTGTTGGTTGGGTCTTTTTGAATGGCAAATCAGCCGTACCTTACAAAGTTCATCTTTTAAGTCCTGGTAATCGCCCCACCTCTCACGGGGAGTATCATGCCTGAAAAGAGGCCTCATCACTTTCAAACATGGTTTTCCTTTCATTTTCCTCTACCCTTTCCTTGGCATTTTATCTCCTGGAGCTAAAGTACCTATATTGCCCTAACTCGGGGTTTCTGGCTTAGGGTGGTGCAGTATGGTGAGGCCTTGCTGATTGATAGCCATGAATTGATTTAGGAAGACTGGATTTTCTTGTGCCTCAGTTTCCTCAACTTTCAATACCCCTCTTTTTAAATTTTTTATTTCTCATACAAGTTTAAAGGTTACAGTTATTTTTAGTTATTACAAAATATTGGCTATATTCCCCGTGTCGTACAATACATCCTTGAGACTATCTTATATCCAGTGGTTTGTACCTCCCACTCCCCCACCCCTATATTTCCCCTCCCCGCTTCCCTCTCCCCACTGGTAACCACTAGTTTGTTCTCTATATCTGTGAGTCTGCTTCTTTTTTGTTATATTCACTAGTTTGTTGTATTTTTAGATTCCACATATAAGTGATATCATACAGTGTTTGTCTTTCTCTGTCTGACTTATTTCACTTAGCATAATGCCCTCCAAGTCCATCCATGTTGCTGCAAATGTCAAAATTTCATTCTTTTTTATGGCTGAGTAGTATTCCAGTACCCTTCTTTTTGCCTCCATGAGGGGCTGATCACATGACATACAAGCCCATTCAGCAAATGTAAGGGACAGTGATAATTGTCCAAGTGTGGATGCTGTGTGAATACCTGGTAATCATGCATTCCCTGAGCTGTGCATGAAATCACACGGTCTCACACCTTTAAATACCTTTATTTTAGAAGTCCATCTAGTACAATATTCATTTTTGGAGTCTGTACTTTCCAAATGGCCCGTGGGAAGGAATCCTGAGGTGTCCAGAGGATCTGAGTTTGTCCTGTGGGAACGTTATGTCATAGTAACACATGCTTAAGGATTAGTTTATTTCCAGCCCTGCAGAAGCTATAAATTGCTTCCTAAAATTTTATTCTCCAACACCGTGATGTTTATGTTGCTATGGTGGTATGTCTCTTGCTTGGGTGTCAAGGTTGCCATTGGAAATAGATAGGCCAAAACAACAGCTTAACAGGTGGCTGTGCTTTGTGAAGTTGTTTGTAAAACTATTTTATGAAGTCCAGTGCAAGTAAATCACCCGACTGTGCCCTTTACTGTATTTTGTATTTGAGCACATTCTTTTTTTTTTCTTAACACATTCTTCCCCTTTCCATTTTAAATATATATAGACTATTCCCCTTTTTCAAGCAGCACCAAGCTGGTTTCCTGTAGTAACACAAGGCAAGAGTCCAGCTCATTTTATTTAGCAGCGGCCGTCCTTTCCTTATTTTCTGTAGTTGGAACCCTCCTCCTAAAAATAACCCTTCTTTTTTTACTGTGCTTCTTTTTATAGCTCCTGTGCTCTTTATTTAAATAAACCTCTTTTTAATATGCCATTTACATATATATGTACCTACACACATATATGTATACACATACATATAGGTATATATATTTCCCTGTAAAGTATAATCCTTAGTGAGTGTGGTAACAGAAATTGTTTCCATTGACCTGTCATTAAGCTGTCACCTGTTATTTATGATCATTTTCTTTTGAGATAAAATTTAGAGAGAACCTAAGTGTTAAACCAGTTCAGCTTCCTACCCACTGTAAGAATCTTCTATAATAATCTCGCATGGCAATCATCTTGCCTTTTAGCTTAAATACCAGCATGGCAGGGTGCTTGCTCTTCTGTGATATAACATCTATGATTGTCCACTTTGATGTGTTAGAAGATGCTTTTTATTTTGGCTGAGCGGCTTGTGGGATCTTAGTTCCCTGACCAGGGATCAAACCCAGGCCACCAGCAGAGGAACTGGGGAGTCCTAACCACTGGACCACCAGCGGATTCCCAGAAGATGCTCTCTTATGTTTAATTGATGTCTGCCTCCCTAGAACTTTCATTTTCCTGTCTATGGTGACACAAACACAAGCCACTTCCACATGCTGGCTCTTTAAATATTTAGAGAAAACTATAATGTTGTCCTTTGGTTTTCTCTTTTGCTGGCTTAATATCCACAATTCCCTCAACAATTCACCTTAGGAAATGGTTTCAGACTCCCTGCCCAATCTGTTGGACCTCCTCTGTTATTGCCCTTTCAAAAATATTGAATGCGGTGCTCTAGAGCAAGGGTCAGTAAGCTTCTTCTGTAAAAAGGCCAGATAGAAATATTTTAGAATTGCAGGCTATGAGATTGCAACAACTCAACTCTGACCTTGCGACATGAAATCAGGAGGAGACAATACGTAAATGAATGGGCATGGCTATGTCTGGTAAAATTTTATTTATGGACCCTGAAATTTGAATTTCATATAATTTTCAAATGTCATGAAATATTATCCTTTTGCCTTTTTTCAACCCACGCATAGCTAGCTCGTGGGCCGTACAAAAAGAGGTGTGGGCCAGGTTGGGCTCAAGATATTGGAGGACCAGTGCTGAAAATATGGGAACTGTTACTTCAGCACCTTATGCTATGTTGATGCTTTAGTATTAGCATTGTCCTTTTTGGAAGCTGCATCAGACTGCTGGCTGACCAGGTTATCAGTTCACCTTCGTCTTATCCACGTGATTCTTCGGGCAAAGCTAAGTGTCTCCATCCGGTGTGTCTGAGGCCTACAAAAACAAGCAGCCTTATAGTGATAACAACCATTACCGTAGGACTTTGAAATGTAAATGTGATGAATGGCATCTGCTGATTTCAAGTTTGACAAAATGTTTTTGGTTCTTGCTTTTGTTATTTACCGTATTAGCTACTCCTCTTAATTTAGTGCTAGATGTGATAAGCATGCCTTTCTGTCTTCATCCAACAACACAGCGACTTTTCAGTCCAATCCAAATCCTAAAATATAGGTCATAGCTGCTCACCTTGGTTGCAGAAACCAGTAAGCACTTGGGTAGAGAGATGAAGCCTTCAGTTATATTAATAAGCTTAAGAATGGATTATCCTCCACTTCCTCATTAGTTTTAATTTTAAAAATAAGGTTCTCATGAAATTTTTTTGACACAGTTTAACCAAGATTATAATTTACCATGCAGAGGAGAAAATTTAGTAAATGGCGAAGCAATTTTTTTTTTTAGTGCCTAAATGTTTAATTAAAATTATATATTTCTCTATGTGGACATTTAGTTAAGAAGGCTTTGCTTTTTCACAAGAAAGGGGAAAACACAGAGGGCCAATGTTTGTGGAACATTCTAGTGTGCCAGGATCACTGTGTTAATTATCTCATTTCATCTTTGAAGTCATCCTCCAAGGTGGATCCTAATATCTTCATTTTACAGATGTCAGAGAATCAGTGGCAGATTTGGATTCTAATCCAGGGCTCTTTGGCTACAAATTTCCATTTGCTTTCTCCAACACCATTGCATCATCAAGTTACTTGTATTAATTTAGACAGTTGATTCTAAAATGGATATATGTTCCTGAATTAATTACTGGAATGATACATTTCTAGAGTATATATCCCAGAAACTGTGATATAAAATAAAAATATTGATTTCCTTAGTGGAAAAAGAGTGTTCAGGTTAAAACTATTTGCTTTTGCAGATCTTTGGTAAAACTGGAAACATAGATACAATTTTCGATGACCTATAGCGATTATAAATCTTGAGGGTAACCTTGATTGTTTTTAGAAAGCTTGTCTGTTTATCTAGACCGTATCTTGCAAAAAAGGCACTTCAAGATGTCATTATATGAATATTCAGAAACTAATAGAGTCTAGATGAGAATGTGTGATAATCTAAAGATATCATTTAAGTCGGGGCTTTAAAAATATATTACTTCCGGCTTCCCTGGTGGCGCAGTGGTTGAGAGTCCGCCTGCCGATGCAGGGCATACGGGTTCGTGCCCCCGTCCGGGAAGATCCCACATGCCGCGGAGCGGCTGGGCCCGTGAGCCATGGCCGCTGAGCCTGCGCGTCTGGAGCCTGTGCTCCGCAACGGGAGAGGCCACAACAGTGAGAGGCCCGCGTACCATAAAATAACTTCAAGTGAAGAACAAGCCTCATAAACAAGTTCCTTACAATTTCCTATGGTCTAATTCCACCTTATCCCAAGTCCTTAAAAGCAGATTTATAAAAGGGAGAGGAAACAACTTTTCAGAATAAAAATTTGAAGCTCTCAAAGTAAAATATATTGATATTTTAATTGTATGAAATTGTATGACATGGATTCTTTAATAATAGCTGGTGCTGAGACTGTCAAAACCTTTGCTGAAATTATTCCATGAGGAAGCTGGTTTGTGGCTTTCTGGAGCTGGAGGGCCGCTCATGCTTTTAGTTTATAAGTTCCTTGGAGGGTTGTGATTGCCATTGCCTCTATTTTAACTCCCCATAATTTTCCATAATGATATTTTGCACACTGAGGTTGCTTAGTTAAGGTTGACTACCAACTTATGGTCATTTAAATTCAAATCCAATTTTTGTGTTGATTGTGGTTTGAAAAACAGAAAAAAAAGTATATTTATTGCTCTTGTAAATGTTTTGTTTTTTTATCGAATATTGAATAGATATGAAGCAATACACCCATGAACCTATTGCCCAGCTTAATAAGTAGAATGATACAAGTTCATTGAACACTCTACATGCCCCCAGTGGTCCCAGGCTCTCTATACATGTGGCATCCCAGAGGAGGTAGTCTTCAACAGCTTGCTGGGTTTTTTTCTATTAACTTTTTGTATGGAGATATAATTCACATAACATAAAGTTCATTCTTTTAAATAAGTGTACAGATCACTGGTTTTAGTATATTGACAAGATTGTGCAACCATCACCGCTTCCTTATTCTAGAACATTTCTATCGCTCAGAAAGAAATCCTGTCCCCATTGTCAGTCACCCCTCACTCCCCACTTTCCCTAGCCCTTGGCAACCATTGATCTACTTTCTATATTTATGGGTTTCTGTATTCCAGACATTTCATATAGATAGAATCATACAATATATGGTTTTCTGTGTCAGCTTCTTTCCCTTAGCATAGTGTTTTCAAGATTCATCCATGTAGCATGAATCAGTACTTCATTCTTTTTTATGGCTGAATAATATTTCATTGTATGGATATATCACATTGTGTTCATACAGTTATCAGTTGATGGACATTTGGGTTGTTTCCACTGTTGGGCTATTATGAATAATGCTGCTATGAATATTCGTGTCCGGGCTTTTGTTTGAACAACAGTTTTCACTTCTGTTGGATATATACCTAAAGGTGGAATTACTGGGTCGTATGGAAATTCTGTTTAACTTATTGAGGAACTGCCAGAATGTTTTCCACAGTTGATGCACTGTTTTATATTCCTACTAGCTGTGTATTAGTGTTCTAGATTCTCTGCATCCTAGCCAATACTTGTTACTTTCTGTCTTTTTGATTCTAGTCATCCGTAGTGGGTGTGCAGTAGGATCTCAGCCTGGTTTTGATTTGCATTTCCTTAATGACAATCATAATGTTGGACATCTTTTCATGTGCTTATTAGCTATTTCTCTATCTTTGGAGAAATTTCTATTCAAGTTATGTGTCCTTTTATTGTTGGGTTCTAAGAGTTCTTTCTGTATTCTGGATGTTAGACCCTTATCAGATAACATGATTTGCACAAATTTTCTCACATTTCTCACTTTCTTGATAGTGTCCTTTGAAGCACAACAGTTTTAAATTTTTATTAAGTCCAAGGTACTTTTTCTTTTGCTTTTGGTGTAATATCTAAGAAATCATTCCCTAAGCCAATGATCCAGTGCCACAAAGATTTATACTTATGTTTTCTTCTAAGAGTTTTACCACTTAAGCTCTTACATTCACGTCTTTGGTCCATTTTGAGTAGATTTTTGAGTATGGTATAGGGTAGTGGTCCAAATTTATTCTTTTGCATGTGGATATCTACTTTGTCCTAGCACCATTTTTTTTTTTTTTTAGCTGTGCTGCACAGCTTGCAGATCTTAGTTCCCCGACCAGGGACTGAACCCAGGCCCCGGCAGTGAAAGCGGCAAGTCCTAACTACTTGACCGCCAGGGAATTCCCAGCACCACTTTTTTTTTTTTAAAGCCTACAGCACCTTGTATTCACATTTGGTCTCCCATTCAAGTACTAACCAGGCCTAGACCCTGCTTAGCTTCCGAGATCAGACGAGATCAGGTACATTAAGGGTGGTATGGCCATAGATTCCACATCATTTCTGAAAAGACTGTGTTTCCCCATTGTATTGCAGAGCTTGATCTTTTTTTTTTTTTTTTTTTTGAGGTACGCGGGCCTCTCACTGTTGTGGCTTCTCCCGTTGCGGAGCACAGGCTCCGGACGCGCAGGCTCAGCGGCCATGGCTCACGGGCCCAGCCGCTCCGCGGCATGTGGGATCTTCCCGGATCGGGGCACGAACCCCTGTCCTCTGCATCGGCAGGCGGACTCTCAACCACTGCGCCACCAGGAAAGCCCGAGCTTGATCTTTTTTACTGAACATTTTGATCTTGAGATTGATGCATATAACTATAATTCATTCACTTTTATGGCTGTAGAGTATGTGTTATATGAATCTGCCGTAATGTAGTTAATTCATTCTTTGACCCATAGTGGGTTGTTTCCAGAGTTTTGCTTTTCTACACACTGTTGCTGGGAGCATACTTAAGCATGTTTTTTGTTACCCACGTGTGAGAGTGTCTTTCTAGGGAATATGACTAGGGGTGTAGAGTTATGTACATGTTTCCCAAAGTGATTGTAATATTGATGCTCCTATCAGCAATGTATAAGAGTTTATATCTAGGAACACTCAGCTTCTAAACGTTCTCTTTGTTTAGTGTCTCCTTGAATAGTTATTACCCAAAGGAAAGAAGTAGTATTTGCAAGTGAAATTTGCCTCTGAGGCTTCTACTATTTTATGAGCAAGAATTATTATTATTTAAAAAATTTTTATTTATTTATTTATGGCTGAGTTGGGTCTTCGTGGCTGCGCGCGGGCTTCTCTCTAGTTTGTCGAGTGGGGGCTATGCTTCCTTGCGGTGCGCGGGCTTCTCATTGCGGTGGCTTCTCTTGTTGTGGAGCACGGGCTCTAGGCGCACGGGCTCAGTAGTTGTGGCTCGCGGGCTCTAGAGCACAGGCTCAGTAGTTGTGGCACGCAGGCTTAGTTGCTTCGCGACAAGTGGGATCTTCCTGGACCAGGGCTCGAACCCGTGTCCCCTGCATTGGCAGGCGGATTCTTAACCACTGCACCACCAGGGAAGTCCAGCAAGAATTATTGTAAGCAAGCAAAAGGCCAGTAGCCGGAGAACCCAGTATCCAGTTAGTATCTCTTTAAATTTGTAAATATCAGTGTGAGGCTTAAACAGATCTTTGGCTCCTTGAGGTGGTGAAGCTTTTGCTAATAGTGAATAAGGGTGTGTGTTCATTAAAGCAACATCACACCAGCCTATTATTACTCTCTTACATAGGGTCTGGGACTAGTATAGTGTAGCAGTTGGCAGAATCAGGGTATCAAGGGGTGAGGAGAGCTGCTTCACTTTCTTGGAACCTGCAGATTATAGTTATGCTAAGACAAAATTGTGTCCATGATGATGAGAAACATACCCTATCACATCCTATAGCATCATGTGAAAGGGTTGGCTGACACAAAGTTGGGTAGATGGTACTCAGAACATTGGAGGAGATGGAAATGCTCTCTGCTTGTGATTACAGGGAGTTACAAGTGGAAAACACAACAGCTCTATGCTGGACCACCAGTGTGGTCCAGGTAGGTGGGTGTCAACAGGGATGGCCATGAGAAGGTGAAGAAAGGCCTCTGGAAGGCAGGTGGCTGGGGGGTGAAGGAAGCCTGCCTAGCAGCATCAGAAAAGCATGTGGGGAAGTGCTCCAGCTCAGAGTAGGACTCAGGGACAGGATGTCAGTTACAAAGCAGGAGTGAGGGTTGGGGGAAGAGGAGATGGGCAAGATGCCCCAGCCCTAGGGGCACTTGAGTAGCTCATCAGTTGCTGTATTCAAGAAACTGAAACTCAAATCCAAGAGAAATGGCAACTCAGTCTCAGGAACAAATTGATGTTCTGACTAGTGGTGTCGACTGAATGTTTATGGTCTCCCCCACCCCTCACCTTGACGTTAGCCCCAGGATGCCTGGAATTAACCAAGTCCTCCAACTCAACTAGATACTAAAGCCTTGATGACTCCTCACTCATTTGCATCCCTGTAATTATGCTCCTGATCTCTCGTGAACTGGGGAAAGAGCAGAAATTGGAAGATAATAAGCACTGGTATTCCATTTCCTCAAATATTTATCTTTTCACTTAAATTTCTTTTCCCTTTTATTGTGTTATTTCCCGTTTACAGATTTCTTTTTGGTTCCTATCTATTGTTTCTCCATTATAGTTTTCCTCTGCAGTTAGTTGGTTCCTGGATGTAATTTCAGAGTATTTGAGAAGCTGAGAATGATGGGGGAGAAATTGAAAGTGTAGGTACAGAAAGAGATGACAGTGGGGGAATGAAATTTATTGTTCCTTTTGTCCAATGTGAAGCCAAAGCTGGAGGCTAGATCATTCAGAAAGAGAATTCAGTGTTTTCTAAGCTACCTGCATATAAGAATGACTTGGTGGCGTGACCTGATTCAATACTTCTGAGGAGAGGATAAAGAATTTGGTTTTTGTTTGCTTGTTTTTTGCGATACGCGGGCCTCTCACTGTTGTGGCCTCTCCCGTTGCAGAGCACAGGCTCCGCACGCGCAGGCTCACGGGCCCAGCCGCTCCGCGGCATGTGGGATCTTCCCGGACTGGGGCACGAGCCCGTGTCCCCTGCATAGGCAAGCGGACTCTCAACCACTGCGCCACCAGGGAAGCCCAAGAATTTGTTTTTTTAGCAAACACTCCCCATGACTATAATAAACCAAATATGGGAATCAAACTTAAGCCTTTTTAAAATAAAGCACCCAAGTTGGACCCATTAGTTCGACTATAGAATTACTGAATATTTTTAGTATTGACAGAGAAAAATACTTTATAAAGTGCTTAAATTTATTTATTTATTTCTTTTTGCGGTACACGGGCCTCTCACTGTTGTGGCCTCTCCCGTTGCGGAGCACAGGCTCCGGACGCGCAGGCTCAGCGGCCATGGCTCACGGGCCCAGCCGCTCCGAGGTATGTGGGATATTCCCGGACTGGGGCGCGTAACCATGTCCCCTGCATCGGTAGGCGGACTCTCAACCACTGTGCCACCAGGGAAGCCCATAGATTGTAAGTTTCTTAATAACAAGACCCATGTCGCATTCTTCTCCGAATCCCTAGGGTCAGCACACCCTCTTTTACAGTGAGTCTAAGCCTTTCAGTGTGACATTTAAAAAAAATAATAAATTTATTTATTTATTTATTTTTGACTGTGTTGGGTCTTCGTTGCTGCGCACGGGCTTTCTCTAGTTGCGGTGTGCAGGCTTCTCATTGCGGTGGCTTCTCTTGTTGTGGACCACTAGGGAAGTCCCTTGTGTGACATTTAAAGTCCTCCAGGGCAGACATCCCCCACCCTCATCTTCTGCCCCTCCCTTGTATCCCCTGCTTGGCCAAATGAAGTTAATTGCATTCCCCCAATGTATTATGTAGTTAACTTTTAATATCTCTTCTTTTTATTGCCTTGGCTCTCTTGAAAATAGAGCTAACGAGATTGTTGGCTATTAGAGTTACATGGACATGGTTATATAATGGCTTCACAATGCCCTTAATAAATGAAATCTAAAATGTTACATCTTTTTGAACCCAGAAACTCATTCTGACTTTTTTCACTCTGAAGAATTATAACATTTTCTGAAGATCATGTTGTCCTCTTCCTTCCTCTGGATGTTATGCAAGGAACTTTGGTTGAAAATGATGAAGTCCCGACTTAGATAGGATAAATATGCAATAGTCACGTCTTTCGGAAGGAAAACATTGACTTTTAAAAATCGTGCTTGCCTGAAAAACAAACCTGAGTGTTTTTTATATTTATGTGTAAAAATGTGCTGCCATTCTTTGCCCTCATTTGTATGTTGAAAAACGATTGCAAAATTGAAGGTACACCAACATCAGTGTCATGTGTGTTTAATATGGAAAATAGCATGGCAACGACTGGACTCTTTATGAACACAGGTACGAACTCTGAAAAACTCACTTCATTTTCCAAATAATGCTTTGTCCTTTTTTGTATGTAAATGGGCACCCCTTTTCATTATTCATATGTATTGCTATTTTATTTACAGTGGAGTTTTGCATAATTTCACCCACTGTCAAATTAGGTTAAGATCCTATATTTTCAGCTACAGATGCATAAACCTAGCAAAAACGAGACGGTCATGGGGAGCTGGGACAGATGCAGTGTATTTCTGCCTAGATTCTTTGGCCCCCAGCCTCTTGTTGAGGTTCTCAGGGTGCAGGGATGCTGATGTACCTTGATAGGGTCCTGCCATATTTGAGAAGTAAGGGTTTATAAATAGTCCCAACATCCAGGACCCCTCCTGGTTCCTAAGCTCAAAGTGGTGTCTGCAACGAAAGCAGAGGCAGAGTTAACAGGATCTGCGTATAGTCTCTTGGTTGCCAGCCTTCCTGATCTTCTAAAAGGCCCGTTGCTCCACAAATCTAGAGTACTGAAAGGCCTGGGTTGAATCTCTTCTATTTTCTATAAAATTCTGCGTGTCTTTTGAGGTGGGTCATATATCTTTGCACACTTTTAAAATAATTTCTCATCAGTTGTCCCCCTGAGAGCATACTTTTGTACTTGGCACCGTGGAAAAGGTCTCTCTGGTTTCCCGCAGACATGGGGGCCCTGACTGCTTAGTCAGTGGAATACAACAACGTATTAGGGGTATCCTTCCCTTGGGAAGTGCATGTCATAAATCTCACTGACAGATGATTCAGGTCTTAAGGCTCCTAAGCACATAACCTCATTATCAGGAGATGATTGTGTAGTAGACTAAGATCTGCCTATAGCCTTGCAGATTATTATAAAGCACCCCCCCAATACCTTTTTTTGTGTGTGTGTGGTATGCGGGCCTCTCACTGTTGTGGCCTCTCCCATTGCGGAGCACAGGCTCCGGACGTGCAGGCTTAGCGGCCATGGCTCATGGGCCTAGCCGCTCCGCGGCATGTGGGATCTTCCCGGACCGGGGCACGAACCTGTGTCCCCTGCATCGGCAGGCGGACTCTCAACCACTGCGCCACCAGGGAAGCCCCCCATACCTATTTTTATTAGAGACTAAATTTCTAACTTGCTCAATTTGTTTGTTTATGGCAGCGCTGCTCTGCCGGTCCTAGGAGAAGACAATTTTACATTTAAATGGAATATTCTAACTTTGCTTAGTAAGTAATGACCTAGAAATTACAGTGCAGGGAAATGGGATTTCAGTGTTTCATGAAAAAAGTTCCTATCAGAAGAGCATCGTGTTTTTCATTTTTTGGATAGGTAGGCAGATTTCTACCTGTTCCGTGAAACAGTCTTGTTAGAGGGGGAGGAAACGAACAAGAAAGGCATTAGCGACCAAGGATGACAGTCATTTTAGGTTTTCTGCTTAATATAATCATGATGAAAATGAATGCCCTCGACCAGAGAAAACACACAGTACTGATGCCTTGGGTTGTGTTCAGAGATCTCTCAGCCTGTGAGAACTTCATGTTACTTGGGTCTAGCTTGGCATTGCAAAGTAACTAGCTCTTTTTATGCCAGCTGACAGAGGACCACACCTTCTTTGCCCAGATTAACACTGGATTGAGAATTCAGTGAATTTAAGCAGAGATGGTGGCTTGCAACCACAACTAAAAGCTTGCTTAGAGGGAGAAGGAGAAAAGGAGAGGGAAAATGTGGAAGCAAGAAAGATGGCAATAGGAGGTTGGAAAAGGCTGGCAGCAGGTGCAGGGGATGGAGGGGTACATGTGGCAGAGAAGTAGAAGCTCTCTCTGAATTGTTCAATCAGCTCTGTTTCATTGGCACAGATTCTAGAAGTTTCCTAATTCTTGGGTAGAGCATAGATAGGGTGTATTTCCTACGAAGCCAGATTTATATCCAGCAAACATTATCTCAGGTTGCTGTGCCAGACTCATGCATCCTTCTCTGTGTCTTTGTCTCAAATTTTGTGGATTCGGTACATGCTTTAGATCTCAGAGCTAGCCAGGCTTTCATGCTTGTTTGGGATACTTTCTAGTTTTGACTTTAAAATGGGATCAGGAGAATTCTGAGAAAGGGAAGTCCCTCTTTTTCTCTGAATTACAGAGTAAACGGACTCATGTTAAAAAATTCTTTTATTCCGGAATGATCCACCTCTGCCTGTACATAAAGCACAAAGTTATCAGAGACATTTTCCTTTGTGCTCTGTGGGCCTGACATGAGTCTGCCTTTGATTCCCAAGGGGGTGTCAGGAAAGCACTGCTTTTCAGATTGGAGGTATAAAAAGGTACTCCATGGAAGGGAATATATTTTATTGATCAATGATTAGTGAGTCTTTTTTATGACATGCTTTGTATTAAATGCGATTTGAAAACCTTCAAAGGAAGATTCGCAGGAATTACTAAGTCACGGCCTGTCGGCATACCTCCGAATGCAGCCAGAAGCAGGGGAGCAAAAATCTCAGTGTGTAGCAAGATCTCTAAATTCTTGGAGGCACATGACGTGAATCCGTTCAATTTTCTGCTTGTGTTTTTATTTCCAGTGCATTTCCTGACATTTATGTATTTTCTCCTCATAGAAGCACTTATAGTGCCTTGGTACTCAGGCTTATTTTCCAGTATTTCTTCTGATCAAATCAGTAGTCCTCTACTTACATAGTCTGTATGCAGTGGAAGGAAAATCAGAAATGCCTAATGTGGGTCCTAATTCATAAAGAGCCTACTAAGAATCTCACCATCCATGAATAATGCATTGTCCACGAAGTTAACTAGAACATACTCAGCTCCAGTCCATTTGTGGGGAGGGGGCTCTTTTAGGGTCCTTCCGGGTGCACGGGGGAAGGTGGTACTTTGGGAGACCTCTGCACACCTCTCCCTGGCTTCTTCCCTTCCAGGTAGGCTGAGCATAGGCTTTCTTCTTTATGGTGCTTGTGAGAACTTGGTAGGTGGAAAAAGAACTGTTAGTTTTTCACCCTGTGTTGGATTCATTCACACGTACAGCATAGGATCAATGTCTTTTATCTTGGTGCCAAAGACTTGGGAAAAGCAGATGGTAAATTTCAAAACCCATTTATGTTGTTCCTAACCCCTTTGTATAGCATGGCATTAGGGAAAGAACCAGGTTGCTCTATCAGATGACACCTTATCCAGGTTATGGCTGTTCTTAAATGGCTTTATGTGAAGTCCCACTCTTTTTGTGGTCTTAGAGAAGTTATCTTAAAGCTTCCTGTGCCTTAGTTTCCCTACCTCCTTGAAATGTGGCAAAAGTACAGTGTCCATTGGTCTAGTCAGTATTTATCAGGTTCTGGGAATACAGTGGTGAGTGAGCCAGCAAATCCTTCCTTGATGGGGCTTACCGTCTAGAAGGGCCAAGCAATTAGAGACCTTCCAGAGATAATAACTAGAGGCGAATTCCACATGTAGATGATACATGAGGCCAACAGGAAATGACCTCAAATTGAAGTTAAGATTCACAGTATGAGAGCTTAATATCTGTGAACCCTTGGAACCCAGCAAGGTGAGCTGGTATAACTTGCAGGAAGTATGACTCACTTGTGACTGTAATGAAGAAGGCGTAAACCTAATCATCTGAAGAAAGACTGTACCTATATATGCTTCGAAAGACTGAAAGGAGAGGCAAGGAAAAATAAAATAAAAATAAAAGGAGAGGCAGAGAGCAAAACAAAACAGCACGTCCCCAGGGCTGTCCCAGGAAGTGAGGAGGTTGTAGACCTTTGACATTGTCCAGCTATCATTACATAGAGTTGGGGGGAGAAAACAAAACAAAATAGGGTTTTGGGGATAGAATGAATTTGAATCCCAATTTTGCCACTTCTTACTAGGTGCTTGACCTTGGACAAGTCACGTCAACCCTCTGAGCTTCCGTGTGCTCATCTTTTAAAGTGTGCCGAGACAGGGAACTATATTCAATATCTTGTAGTAACCTATAATGGAAAAGAATCTGAAAAAGAATAGAGATATATATACATGTATAACTGAATCACTTTGCTGTACACCAGAAACTAACACAACATTGTAAATCAACTATACCGCAATAAAAAAATAAATAAAAGTGGGCTGAGAAAGAGTGGTCGTGTGGTCGTGCCTCAGTGCCTTCTGTGGCCTATGCACTTAGCAAATGTGGCTCTTCCCGAAGGGATGAAGCTCAGATTTGGACCCAGCAGCTAGGTCTTAATTCTGTTACTCCCAAGACTTCAGCATCCTTGCCTTTTTTTTTTTCTTTTTAAATATGGGAAAGAGTACAAGGAAGAGCTGCATTTTAATTGTATTACTGCTTAACTGCTAATTGTTTTGATAGATTGAAAAAAGTCCATTGATTCTTCGTGGAGGAGTGCTTGCTGGAGAGTGAGTCAGGCGTCTGCGTTAACTCGTTCAGAAGCTTTTTGTGGCAGATTGATTTAAAAACCTCCCGACAAGACGGGAGGATTTTATTTAATAGAAATATTGTCAGGATGGCATTGAGATTTGGGTGTGGCTTTCAAATCAAGCAATACAAGTTGAATAAAGGTCTTTTCCCTAACAGACAGAAGAATCTTGATGGATTGGGGAAATACTCACCATCATTTTGCAGGGCTTTGCCTGGGGGAGGTAATATTTGCCTGGAGCACCCTCACCCCCACCAGCAGGCCTGCTGGGGAGAGCTGGTGAAATATGGTCACTAGTACTTTCAACCTACAGGGTTACGTGGTTTACCTGCGTTGAATGAAATGGGTGTGCTCCCAGCTGTATCTGTGTGGGTTTCCATCCTGGGTTCTGGGGTCAAGGGCAAATAGGAGAAGGTTGCTAAAGAAAAGAAGAGAGTTTCTGTAGCTCCTTCAAAAGCAGGCTCCAGATTTGTATTCTCCAGCCTGGAAGGAATATGTGGTCTGAGTCTCACATGAAGAGAGTCACAGTGTTCCTTCTTGAGCGTCTTGGTCCTTATTTGGATTCAGTGCTGAAACATCCGGATCAGTTTCACAGAAGAGGTTTTGAGTAGATTCCTTGCAGATCTGAAAGTCACACTTCTGTGGAACTGGTTTTAACACCAATCCAAACCCCACTGGTGTTCCTGTTACATTTTACAGCTATTCATATGCCCCTGTATAAATGACCTCTGCAGAGAAAGAAGAATCACTAGTTCACTGTGCAGGAAGATGGGGCCCTCAGAAATAGCTACAGCTTCTTCAAGACCTGCCACCCGTTCAGAAGGTGCATTGCTTCACCAGAAATCCAGTTTACTTTAGGCAAAATTTTTCTTAAAGGGCCAGCTAGTGACTGTTTTTGGCTTGGCAGGCTACAAGGTCTCTGGCACAATCATTGAATGCTGCCACTGAAGCTCAAAAACAGCCATAGGCAATAGGTTAGAGGGATGAGTATGAGACTGCATTTCAATAAAACTCTATTTACCAAATAGGCCATTGGTCCTCAACCTCTGGTTTGCTGACACCTGCATAGATCATCATAAACTTCCTGTACTCTTCGAAGTATGAAAATTATACTTTGGAGTAAGAAACTCATTTGAATATAAATATATGTTTAGAGTTTCTATATTGAAGTATCACAATGTTTTCTTACAACTTATTTAATTTTTATATAAATGTTCCACATTTATTTCCTGAAAATTGGATTTCTCATTTGCATTGCTTGGTAAGGGCACCCATGTTTGATATGAAACAAATTAATTGATAATGCTGGAATTCCTGTGCACGTTGAAGTTCACTTTCACTTGCCAACGACGTTCTCAGCACCGTGTTCCATGCTTCTCTCCTTTGTAGCAAATGCAAGTGTGAGGTCCCTTTGACTCCTTAATACCATGGAGGTGCCATCCCAGGCCACTCTCTCCTAGTCCCAATTCCCCCCAGGAGAAGTTCTCCTGGTTGTCTGGAATGAGTTCACATTAATACGCAGGGCTTTGTGGCACTGTGAGATGCTGGCTACTTTACTCCTTTCCCACCATTTACAGTTTCTCACTATTAAAACCTCCTCCGACTCCTCTCACAAGAGCGTGTGATCCGGATTTGCCGGATTTTCAAAGTCTTCCTTCCTTGCACGTGAACATTGGCTGCACCCGGAGCTTGGCTGCGAACTGATTATTCTCACCAGGACCTGTTAACACAAATTCCATCACTCCCAAGGCTAAAAATAAACCGTATTTAACACTTGGAAGCAAAATTCCAAGCAAATATATAATCTGATTTGATTGAATCTTTGTTGAAAACGTTCATGGTGGAATCAAATGCTTACTTTTAAGGTGGAAGATGGCATTCCTTCTGTGAGCCGGTAGATAGAAATCAATTCCATCTATCAACTGATGTAATCACAGAGATTGATGGATGCCTCAGCATCTGAAATGGCACTATTTCATCTTGTTTAAGAGTGTTCCCCCTTAGGGACTTCCTTGGTGGCACAGCGGTTAAGAATCCGCCTGCCAATGCGGGGACACGGGTTCAAGCCCTGGTCCGGGATGATCCCACATGCCGCGGAGCAGCTAGGCCCATGCGCCACAACTACTGAGCCTGTTGTCTAGAGCCCGCGTGCCACAGCCCACTGAAGCCTGCGCGCCTAGAGCCGGTACTCCACAAGAGAAGCCACCGCGATGAAAAGCATGCGCACAGTAACGAAGAGTAGTCTCTACTCGCTGTAACTAGAGAAAGCCTGCGTGCAGCAATGAAGACCCAACGCAGCCAAAAATAAATTAATTAAAAAAAAAAAAGAGAGAGAGAGAGTTGTCCCCCGTCCCCTCCCCCGGGAATTCCCGGGCCTTCCAGTGGTTAGGACTCAGTGGTTAGGACTATGATCCCGCAAGCCGCGCGGCCAAAAGAAAAACAAAAAAAATAAGAGGGTTCCCCCCCCAGTTGTGGCACATAGCCATTGAGGATCAGTCTTCTATTTAAATCATGGTGCTACATTAGAGGACTTAGGAATATTTAGTGTTTGTGTGTCCAGCTAGTGTCTGTGTAATATAAAAACATACTATGCTTAGGAGATAAAAATATTAATATAGTCATTTGTGACAGAATTATAGATGATTTTAAACTTTCTTATAATTTGTTTTACAAATGCTCAATTATGAATATGTATTACTCTAAGAAAAACAGTACAAAAGCTTTCGAAGTTTTTTTTTGTCTGTGACCCACAGTAAGAAATATTTTACAATTTACATCCCGACCCAGTACAAACATGCATTTATGTATTTATACAATTAAAACAAGCGTTTCATGAAGTATTAGTTAACCTTTGTGCTACCTGTCCTTATCTCCTGATGTTTTCTATTTTTCTATTCTATTTTACTGAAGAAAATGAAAGAAAGAAAGGAAGAAGAGAATGAAGGTATTTACCAACTAAAATGACCTCATGAACCCCTGATGCGTAAATTGAAAAATACTGACTATTGTGCAATGGTGCCAGTCGTGTATTTCATGGGTCAGTAAAATTTCAAAAGAAATTTTGGCACTTGATGTAAGATTAACTCTCTGCTGCTGCTCTGTGCCATAAACAACTTGGAACGTTGAAAGACCTTTATTAGGTGTTTCTACTTTTGATGAACTGTCCCTTTAAGGATCATTGACATAAACAATGCTTCTTCTAAAAAAACTTTCCTGTATTGTCTCACCCTGGAGATTTACCCTTCTTACATTTTCTCCCATCTTTTAACCTCCTGTCAGCCTCTTTATACCTTTATTCATGACGGGAACACAGCTTGTTTGGCAGTTTTAGGGGACAGTTAGAAAATATTCCTTGACAGTGCCATGAGTTTGCACTTTTTAAGTTGTGGTTTTGGCTAGAGAGGACTTAGATGGGTGAGCGGAATACTAAGAATAGGGGAAAGACGTGCTTCTGTTTAATTACATGGTAATTTGTAAAACAGACCAGTTTCTGTGGCCCTTGAATGCTAATGTAGATTTGTCCCTTACTTAAAAGCATAAAGCCGGAGGAATGCATAACTCACACATTTCCACACATTTTAGATCTCCAAGGGCTCCACGTGCATCAGTCTGAAAACCTTTTCTTCGTTTATCTTCGAAGTGGTGACTTTTTTGGACACCGGGTTGTATGTCTATTTCATCAGCAACACCTGTATTTACAATGTCCTCTCTTTGGCTCAGTCTGATATTTTCAGTTTCAGATGGCACCAGCCACACCCCTGTATTTCCCCAGTGGATTAACCCTCCAGGAAAGTTGCAGCCATCTGAAACTCTCAGGAAACAAGCTGGGTGTGCCTGATAAGGAAGGTTGAACAAAATCATGTAAATTTTTCTAGGATGTTTTCTGTCATAATAGCTAACATTTTGCTGGGCTTGCTATGTTCTAGAAACTTTGTTACAGGCTTTCTGAACATCAAAGAAAAAAATTAGTGAGGGCACAAAGACATGTAAAAAGCAGTGACATAAGTAACTCTAAGAAAAAATGAAATACTCCTCTGCCTTGATCTCTTGAGGGATCTTTGTAAATATCAGCTATTATAGTGTATCCTACCTATGGATTTCGGCTCTGTGGGACTATTGTTCTCATTTAACCTATCACTATTTATTGAGTGATTATTATGTGCCAGACACTGCTCTGGGCACTAGGGATGTGCAGCCACATGTCAAGGAACGCCTGGGGCCACCAGAAACTTCCTGCTTTCTGCATGGGAGGACCCAGACAATAACGTATAAACATAAAAATATAATGTAATGTCAGGTAGAGATTTTAAAAAGGCAGGATAAAGGAGCAGGGAGTAGGGATGGGAGAAGCAATGGGGAAGGCCTTTGATGAAATGACATTTGAGCTGAGACCTGCATGAATCATGGGAACAAGCCTTGCAGATATTTGGCAAAAGAACCAATTGCTTCTGCGTTAAATGGTTCTCCCTCTTCTGCTTTTTATAGTTTTCCTGTCTTCTCCTTGCTTGAGCCAGACCAACGGAAGCCAGATCTAGAGAGGAGACAGAGCTACAAGTGTGCCTTAGGGAAGGCAAAGGGCTTAGCTGCAGCTGCAGGGGCAGGTCTGGACACGTGGGTGACGCCGCATAGGGAGAGTGCGGTGGCTGCTATGATCAGCCAAGCTTGCAGGCAGTTGCATCAGAGGACCACCCAGCCGGGGGAGAAGAGGCATCCAGAGAATAGTCCGGCGGCCAGCAGGCCAGCAGAAGTACAGTACGGGCTGAATGGGGGTGTTGTCAGCAGAGACCACAGGTGGCACTGCTACTCGGGCTCAGAACAGAACCTGGCTCTCCAAGGGCATGGAGCAGAGCAAGGCTGGAGCACAGAAGCAGAAACTCTGCTTTAAGAGAGCACCTTGATTACATATGTTAAGGAGGTCAAGCGTTTAGTGCTTAGAACCAGGGCTGCAGCTTGGGAATGAGTCTTGCAGCAACTGACTTAATGCTGACACTTCAGCTATGGAGCCAGGGTCCTGTGTCCCCTCCTCCTGCTCATATAGGATGACCAGAAACTTCTTTGCATCCCTTTGAATGCCATCGACTGTCTGCCGCTCTCTGTTATACTGACTGTCCATTTGCACATGTTGATTGCCTCCTCTGCCCAGGAACTCATTAGCTTACCAGCAAAGGGATGCTCTCAACCCTGTTCAGACAGTTTCCTCTTCCGGCTCTCACAGGCCTATAACATAACCTTCACATTCCCCTTGGCAAAATGCTGTCATCTTTTTGGGGGAGGTAGACTAGAAGCCAAAAGCACAAGATCTAGACTCAGACCACCTGGTTTGAGCCCTGGCTCCCCTTGGCAAGTGACTCAACCTCAGTTACCTCATCTGTAAAATGGGAATAATAATAGCACCTACCTTGTAGGATTTTTGTGAAGATGAAATCCCCCCACAGTGTCTGGACCCATGAGTGTCACTGCTTTTTACATGTCTTTGTGCCCTCACTAAACTGGGAAGCCCTCCAGGCACGTCCCTGTCCTCATGGGGCTGACATTCTACTGGTGGAGACAGACCATAAGTAAGCGAACACAGAAATAAATAATATAATTTCAGATGGTATTGAGTGTAATAAAGAAAAATCAAATTAGGGTAATATAATCAAGTGACCTAAGGTGCCTGTGGGTGTGCGTATGGGTGCTATTTTATTTTATTTTCACAAATAAGATCTTTTATTTGTCACCATTAAAAGTCTGAATTTTAAACAGATTCTTGGACTGGTGGCTCATATCCATCAGCTTGTTCAACTTTAGCACCTGTCTCATCCCCAGTAGCTTTTCTAGAACTACTACCTTTACCATGTAGCTCCATGAGTTTTCCCAATTCAAACTTGGGCTTCTTCAGCTTTTTACTTTTCTAACAAAGACATCATGGAGCAGATAAATAGATTGACAAGCCTTTTCTATGTCTTTTCCAATGCTGTCTGGAATCCTGCAAACCAGTAATGATATATTAGAATAAACCTACACTTCATTTAATATGGGTGCTATTTTATTTTTAAAATTAATTAATTAATTAGTTAATTAATTTATTTATTTTGCTGCGTTTGGTCTTCGTTACTGCACACGGGCTTTCTCTAGTTGTGGCGAACAGAGGCTACTCTTCATTGCAGTGCGTGGGCTTCTCATTGCGGTGGCTTCTCTTGTTGCGGAGCACAAGCCCTAGGCGTGCGGGCTTCAGCAGTTGTGGTGTGTGGGCTCAGTAGTTGTGGATCACGTGCTCTAGAGCACAGGCTCAGTAGTTGTGGTGCACGGGCTTAGTTGCTCCACGGCATGTGGGATCTTCCCGGACCAGGGCTCGAACCCGTGTCCCCTGCATTCTTAACACTGTGCCACCAGGGAAGTCCCTATGGGTGCTATTTTGAATAAGATGGATGGAGAAGGCTTTTCTGAGGATTTGACATTTGAACAACGGTAGGATCCAAGTGACAATCTGGAGGACAGCCGTCCAGGTAGAGGGAGACAGAGGGGTCAGCAAGTGCTGGCGTGACCTTGGTGTGTTTGAACGAGGAGGAGAGTAAGGGTAGAGCTGGGTGAACAGGAGGAGCACAGACAGGGTGAAGCGAGGGCAGGGGGAGGAGAGGGGACGGAGGGATGAAGAGGGCAGACTGTGAAGGGCTTCAGGGCTTGGCCAGGAGTTTGGGGTGTGGTCTCCTTACAGCGGGAGCCACTGAGAGTTATAAGCAGGGGAGTGACATGATTTTTTTTATATATAAATTTATTTTTATTTATTTATTTATTTTTGGCTGCATTGGGTCTTCGTTGCTGCGCACAGACTTTCTCTAGTTGCAGCTAGCGGGGGCTACTCTTCCTTGCGGTGCATGGGCTTCTCATGGCAGTGGCTTCTCTTGTTGTGGAGTATGGGCTGTAGGTGCACAGGCTTCAGTAGTTGGCGCACGGGAGCTCAGTAGCTGTGGCTCACGGGCTTAGTTGTTCCACGGCATGTGGGATCTTCCTGGACCAGGGCTCAAACCTATGTCCCCTGCATTGGCAGGTGGATTCTTAACCACTGTGCCACCAGGGAAGCCCACAGTGGTTGTTTTTGATATGCTTGTTTTGGAGGTGGGAAGGTTCTCACTCTGGACATCCACTGATAGACCTGCAAGATTATGAATCTTGACATGTAGTCTTGAAACCGTGCACCTCAGATTGGGACTTGAACCCACGCAGCCGGAACTCAAACCCGGCCAAAACCCACAGTCTTCCAACTGAGATCACAGCTGGTTTCAGGACTTAATGAAGCTCAGGTTCTTGACGTCTCATCGCAGAAAGAATTCAGTGAGAGACCAAGTGATAGGTAAGAAGTGGATTTGTTTAGAGAGAAACACACTCCACAAACAGAGGGTGGGCCACCTCAGAAGGTTAGAAAGGCCGAGTGACATGATTTGATTTCTGTCTCTTTGCTGTATGGAAAGTCGAGGCAAGAGGAAGAGCAGGGATAGAAGGGCACCAGGGATTCTTGGACTTCAGGGATGTTGAGGTTCAGGGATTTGTTCTGATGGCCTTTCGGGGGAGGTGGAGTACTCAGTTAGTTTGATGATAGCCTTCTGTGGTAGGTCTGATAGTGTCCCCTCAAAATTCATGTCCACCCAGAACTTCAGAATGTGACCTTAATTGGAAATCGGATTTTTGCAGATGTAGTCAGTTAAGAACCTCGAGATGAAATCATCCTGGATATAGGGTGACTGGGATCCTTACATGAAGAGAGGACACAGACACAGAGAAGATGGCCTTGTGAAGGCGGAGGCAGAGGTTGGGGACATGCAGCTGTAAGTCAAGGAATGTCTGGGGCCACCGGAAGCTGGAAGAGGCAGGAAGTATTCTTCCCTAGGGCCTTCAGGGGGAGTGTGGCCCTGCTGACACCTTGATTTTGGACTTCTAGCTTCCAGAGCTGTGAGAGAATAACATTTCTGTTGCTTTAAGTGACTCAGGTGGTATTATTACTCTGTTATTGCAGACACAGGAAACTAATGCAGTTCCTAAGGGTCTTTGGTTTCTTAGGAGATTGCACTGGGGTGGAGGGTGGGAGTCTTATCAGGAGCTTTGACAGCTCTTTAGACCTCCCTTAACATCAGGGAGGGTGGTCTTAACCAGGAACTTGAAGGAGCATTAGTAGCCCAGAGGAGGCGTCTGATGAATGTTGGTTGAATGAATGAATGAATGCATGAATGAGTGAGTGAATGAATAGGCCTGTCTGTGAATGAATAGGGCCGTGATCTGCCCTGACCATCATTAAATAGCCCCAATTGTGATAATTATAAGCTACCATCTACAGTGGCATGGATGCCCCTTCTGCCATGTGCCTTCTAAGCTCCTGCAGGTTGAGAAACCAGATTAATTAAGATCTTTGGTAGAATTTGGATGAGAAGGACGGAGTTCCTGAGTGAGAGCCTACGTGACTTTCGAATGCATAGAATGTGTGGATTTTAGAATCTGGACTTTTAACACTGATTTTCTGAGCTCAGGGGTAATTTTTTCTTCCTTCCTTTTACATGTTCATTTAGCTGGGTCAAATTAGGAGAACTGGAGAAGCAATCCAGACATATAATCCTCTGCCTCAGCAACAAAAAGCAGTCCTGCTGATGGTTTATTGCTACTAATTTTTTTGTTTTGTTTTGTTTAGAGGTTGAAACTGCTGAACAGTGAGAGGAAACTCCAGGCCACAAAAACTTTATTTTATTGTAATCCTGCCAGGGGCCCACCCCCTCTGCTACTATAAATTTCTCTTGGCCTGTCCTGTAGAAAGTGTACATGGGCTGAGATCAAGCTTTTTTTTTTTTTTTTTAATTAAACTAATGGATTGCACTCTCCTCCATAAAACATGGGTCCAGGTGGTGATGCCCTGCTGAGCATCAGTCTCTCCCAGGAAGCCTGGCCCTTTGTCTTAGTGATACAAATTCCTCGTGTCGTAGTCTGGACACACAGTAGGTACTGAATGAATGCTTCTTTAATTGAAATCAGGGCTGAAATGCAAAACTGTTTGGGCATGTGTACCTGGACAGTGTCCATTTCTATGTCAGTTTCTCTCCTGTGTAGTTGATGAGCTTCCTAATGTTGATTTTTAAAAGAACCAAGAACTGTATTTAGTTAATTTAAAAAAATGCAGACTAGGATTCAGAACAGCTGTGTTTGCTGTTGGCATGGCTGTTATCCTCCTCATGCTGGTGTTTTGTCACAACAGTACCACATTGTAGAAACAAAAGTTTAGAAAGAGGGGCGGAAGGAGGGGGGTGGGATGAATTGGGAGATTGGGATTGACATATATACACTAATATGTATAAAATAGATAATAATAACCTGCTGTATGAAAAATAAATAAATAAAATAAAATTCAAGGAAAAAAAAAGGAAAAAGGATGACTTTTCATCCTCCAGCTACCAGTACAACCTGCAGCCTCAGCGCACAGTACTTAATTTTGTATCTGGTAATAGGGCGCAGAGTCAATTCTTTTTTTTTTTCTTTTTAACATGTTTATTGGAGTATAATTGCTTTACAATATTGTGTTAGTTTCTGCTGTATAACAAAGTGAATCAGCTCTGCATATGCACATCCCCACATCCCCTCCCTCTTGCACCTCCCTCCCACCCTCTTTTTCCCACCCCTCCAGGTGGTCACAAAGCACCGAGCTGATCTCCCTGTGCTATGCGGCTGCTATCTTACATTTAGTAGTGTATATTTGTCAATGCTACTCTTTCACTTCTTCCCAGCTTACCCTTCCCCCTCCCCGTGTCCTCAAGTCCTTTAATAAAGTGCCTTTATTCCTGTCCTGCCCCTAGGTTCATCAGAACCTTTTTTTTTTTTTAGATTCCATATGTATGTGTTAGCATACGGTATTTGTTTTTCTCAGAGATAATTCTGTGAAGCAGATGTGTGAAGGGCTGATCCTTATGGAAGCTAACTTTTTTTGTTTTTTAATTTATTTTTGGATGCATTGGGTCTTTGTTCCTGTGTGCGGGCTTTCTTTAGTCGCAGTGAGCTAGGGCTACTCTTTTGTTGCAGTGCGCTTCTCTTGTTGCGGAGAATAGGCTCTAGGCACACAGGCTTCAGTAATTGTGGCACACGGGCTCAGTAATTGTTGCTTGCGGGCTCTAGAGCGTAGGCTCAGTAGTTGTGGCGCGTGGGCTTAGTTGCTCCGTGGCATGTGGCATCTTCCTGGACCGGGGCTCAAACCCATGTACCCTGCATTGGCAGGTGGATTCTTAACCACTGCGCCACCAGGGAAGCCCTGGAAGCTAATTTCTTATAGAAATAAATATATTCTGCAGCCCTGGGAAGGGGGGCGTGAAATTATTCTAAGACACTTCCTTTTTGAGTGCGTTTGAATATGTTCATGGGTTGTGTAGAATTTTTTGCATCCCGTTATCCAATGTATCACCTTTTGACACATTTCTTGTTTATAAGTATCCCAGCCAGTGATGAACACAGAAAGAAGATAAAGGAAAAAAATAAAATGAGCAGGAAAACAAAAGAAGCAAACAAGCAAGTCAAAAAAAAGGGAGGGGGGGGATCTTCCCTGGTGGCACAGTGGTTGAGAATCCGCCTGCCAATGCAGGGGACACGGGTTCCATCCCTGGTCAACATGCCGTGGAGCAACTAAGCCCATGAGCCACAACTACTGAGCCTTCACTCTAGAGCCCGCGAGCCACAACTACTTACTGAAGCCCGTGCGCCTAGAGCCCGTGTTCACAACAAGAGAAGCCCTCGCACCGCAATGAAGAGTAGCCCCCCGGTCACCGCAACTACAGAAAGCCCGCGTGCAGCAACGAAGACCCAACTCAGACAAAAAAAACCCCAAATCCCCACAAAACCCAAAACCTCTTTCCCAGTAGGTAATAACTTTGGATGTAAAACTTATCAGGCAGGCAGGAGGAGGGTGAAAAGTCTGCCTAAAATGAGAGCTGTCTGTAGGCTGCATTCAGGTTATCACAGGTCACCTGCAGGCTGGAACATGGCCAAAACTAGGGTGAGGCTATTGAGACACGCCCCTGGGGACCCAAATTGAAGGGGTATCCCCCAAACTCCATAATCACAATGAATAATATTTTTAATCCATTGTATTTAAAAAATCATCATTAATGCAAAATATTCCTATGCTGAATAAAATATCAAAATGTTGAGTGCAGGATCTGACGCTGCACGGGCAAACTCAAGCTCATTCACCTCTCTAACCAGAACGTCACTGAGCTCTCAAAAGGAAAAATTTCTCCTTACTCTAAGCCTGGCTTCGCTCTGAGTTTGAATTCTAGCTCCTTTAGGACCAGCTCTATGAACTCAGGCTCTCAACTCAACCTTTCTGAGCTTCCTTTTGTAAAATAAAGATAGCGCTTTCCATTGTAGGGCTCTGGGGTGGTTTAAAAAATATGCCTGTGATATACTGGGCACATAGTAGATGCCCAATAAACCATAGCATTGAATAATTCATAGTTACTCACAGAGAATTCAGTTCGTCAGGAGACCCAAGCAGGTCCTGCCTCTTACACGAGTCTCTTACACGTCTGTCAGGGTTAACACAGCTCTGCTTTCACTTTATAGAATGTCTCAGAGTATAGCCTGGTGCCTGTGCTTTGAACACTCATACATCCGTTCAACTGCTCAGTAACCGATTTCCTGTTTAGTCGTAGCTCCTTGCCTGGGCCGGGCCATGGATGGCAAGTTGATATCTCTGCACCTCCCCCTCAGAGCAACTCAGCCTTCCGAAGCCATCCAAAAGTTAGGTTTGGTAGCAGCTTTTATTTATTAAGGCCTCCTCCATCATTGTGAGTCTCTCTTGAGTGCATTTCCACACCTGATGGTTCATCAGGATGACGCCTCACCCTTATTGTCACTTAAACTGTCCACAATCCTGAACTGGCCTCTGATTTGCTCCGCGGAGATGGGGCCATATTCCATGACACAGGACTGAAGCTGGGGGCTGAGTGGAAATCACATGGGCAGGAGGGTCGAGTGGGAATCCGGTTACTATTTGATACAGAAAACTGCAAAGCCCCCCACCCATTTTCTCCTATTGTCCAAGGCTGGTGGGACCAACCGTTTTTTCAGCCTTTCTTCTAATCTGATCATAGCTTCAGAGATGACAAAGCAGAGCCCTCACTTCAGTTATTCTCCTCCTTAGTTCTAAGGATGCAAAATGAGATGGGAGAATGACGGGAGAGTGTCCACTCAAACAACTTATTAGATTTTGGGGAGGGGGGTCTTAGTTATCATGAATGGGTCGTACGTTTTGAACATTCATCACTGCGTCCTGCTCTTCAGCGAGAGACAGTTTGTAAAATAGGAACGACATACTTCTGGCTTCAGTTGTGTGTGCTTTGGACTTAAGCTCTTATTTTCCACTTAATTAGTTAATAGGAATTTATCGAGCTAGGCACAAAATGATACAAAAGATTAGGAGAACGGGATTTTTGACCCTGAAGGTTTATGACGTAGTTGGGGAGAATAAATTGTGCTCGAGCTGAGCCTTTAGGCTGATAGTCCTACTGCACTTATATATTCTCCCATTTCTGCCCTAGAAATGTTGCTCAAATTTGGCCTCTTCCTCTTTCACACTCTTGTTTTAGGGCTGTCGGTCCTCATTTACTGCCCAGGCTATGGCAGGGCCCTACCAAGCTCTATGGGAGCCTTGAGGCAAAGAAAACTGTGCACCCCCATGTCCACTTATCAAAATATCCTCCCATGTTGACAACCAAGTGGGAAAAGTTAATAAAAGCTCTACAACAAAAAAATACAACTATATGTAAAGCCTCATGTTGTCCAATCTGTTCCTATATCATTGCCCACCCTTGTAAACCCACCCAGCATGGTGAGGGCTGGGGGGTGGACAGGTGGGGTGGTGCTTGCAGTTTCATAATAAAGCAGGGTGGTAAAACAAAGGGTAACATTCTGTCTTCACTTACACAATTTTTTTTTTTTCCATCGTGGACTTTCTTGGCTTTAATTTTGATTTCTAAAAAAATATTGCATTAAAATAATATTCATCCGAATCGCTGAGTTCTTTGGCGTCCCCGTAAATTTTGTACCTCACTCTCTCCGTACCTAATCCTGGCTATGACCTGCTGCAAAAGCCCATTCCAGGCTGTTAGGTGCACAGCTGACAGTGAGTGACCTTCCTAACAGACCAACAGTGATCATGTCACTTCCGCATTTACTCCTGATTGTCTAAGAGGTAAAATCCAGCCCTGTTGGCCTGGCTGCAAGCCTCTTCACAGTCTGGGCCTCCATTTACCTCACCAGGGCATCTGCCCCACCTGGCCCTGTTCCTTCCTCATCACGCCTCTTCAGGACTGCATCTTTGCCCACACCACAACTTCTGCCTGAGTTGCGCTCCTGTCCCCAAACTCCTTCACCTTGGACGTCCTGCTTAGCTCTTGAGTTCTACCTGGGATAACAGCTCCCGGCTGGGCTGCCTTTTTGAGTTCCCCAAGTAGGCTTAATTGCTGTTTTCCCATAGAAATTTATTTGTTTCCACTCGATTCCTATCCTGGCTGTTACACTCACGATTCCACTGTGATTTATCTGTTTACCTGTGTCCCCAGTTACACTGCCTGCTCTCCTTGAGGAGAGCAACCGGGCTTTTCATGTCAAATGAATAATGAATACAGCTGGATACAGTGAAAAAAAGCAGTAACAGCAACTATGAAATAATTCATGGAAAACAATAGAACAGCCTAGCGGGCTCTGCTCTTAATGTCAGGCAATTCTGAGTTCAAGTGTTGGTTGTCCTTAGCTAGCTTTGTGACACTAAAATTTTCAGATTTTTACTATGGAAACTTTCAAACATAAGCAAAAGTAGAGAGACCCAGGACTTACCTGGTGGGCCAGTGCTTAAGACTTTGCCTTCTAATGCAGCGGGTGCGGGTTCACTACCTGGTCAGGGAGCTAAGATCCCACATGCTAAAAAACCAAAACATAAAACACAAGCAATATTGTAACAAATTCAATAAAGACTTCTTTTTTTTTTTCCTTTTTTTTTTTGTTTTGCGGTACGCGGGCCTCCCACTGCTGTGGCCTCTCCCGTTGCGGAGCACAGGCTCCGGACGCGCAGGCTCAGCAGCCATGGCTCACGGGCCCAGCCGCTCCGCGGCATGTGGGATCCTCCCGGACTGGGGCACGAACCCGTGTCCCCTGCATCGGCAGGCGGACCCTCAACCACTGCGCAACCAGGGAAGCCCAAGACTTCCTTTTTTTGAGATTTATTTATTTATTTGTTTGTTTTTTGGAGGCGTTGGGTCTTCGTTGCTGCACGAGGACTTTCTCTAGTTGCAGACCCAATAAAAACTTTTTAAAAAAAGTAGAGAGACCCCTCTGATGAACCCACACGGGGCCCACCCCGAATGCCCCACCCTCCACTCCTATCCTTGGATTTTTTTTGAAGCAAATTCCAGACAACATATTATTCCAAATAGAATTATTTCAATAAGAACATTAAACTTTTAATTGATTGCAAACTCAATATGAACCACGTGCAAAAAAGAGCTGTCAGGGGGTTTGGGTCATGGGGAGGCCCTTTTAAAGCAAGTCTTGAAGGATGAATACGGATTTTGGCAAAAAAAGGTTGTAAGTCGGAAGCTGTAAGTCATGTGTGTGTAAGGGGTCAACAGATTGTTTTGCTGGAACAGGGGTCAGAGCAGGGAGAGGGAATGGGAAGAAAAACCTAGGTGTGGAACAGATAGGGGGCCAGGCCCTCGATGCTTCAGAGGCAGCCTTTTAGGTGGGGGGGGGGGCTGGGGGAATCTTTTAGTTTTAGGTAACAATGTGTTCCTTTGAAGGTCTGCACTCAATTGTGACAGGGGGCTGAGGACAGTAGTAATATTGATTCAGTGCCCTTCAACTGTCTCTCAGAGCACTTTCCTTGTTAACTGATTTCTCCTTTAACAGCAAAAGAAATCATCACTGGACATTTAAAGAACTGGCTCCTCTACCAGCCACCAGGCTTTAGTGGAGGAGAAATGAGAACTCAGTTTTCCATGCTGAGCCCTACACTAAGATGACCTGGCAACTGTGTATTTTATCCCACTGGGTTTAATCCTTATTATGAATAACAGAGCGAAGCTTTGTTATTCACAGGAGTTGCATTTCTGCTGCTGGGAGAATTAGCTGCAATCTTATTCGCAAGGTGCCTTCTGATGCAATGAGGTCTTTTGAAGTGTGCATAAATAGAGGCTATTGTTTAGGCATTTGGAGGTAAGGCTTAGATTGCTCCAGAAGTTCCAGTCTGACTCTAGGTATCTTTGTTTGGCTGATTCTTTTTTTTTTTCTCCCTGGGGCCACAAGTAGTAGTTTTCTCCATATGGCTTTAGCGACTTGCCTCTTCATCACCTCCTGAAACTAGGGCACAACCAACAATTTTTCTGTAGGGTTTTCTGCTTAGAGGAGGAGGAAATTGTTCTGAGTCCAAAAAAACAGAATGGAGAAAAAAATGTGCAAGTTTAACTAGGATATCACACAGAAATGGAGCCTTTGGTAAAGAAATAATTTTGTTTCTGATTAAGATTTTTTTTTTTAAGCTAGGAGAAATAGAAGCATAGTAAAGAGTGAGCCTATTAATTTATTGCCACCTGGAATCTCTTAGGAGACTTTAGGATCTCCGAAGGAGAGAACTGATCATTTTTTTAAGTCTTCGAAGCTCGCACACCCCAGTTCCCCAGCACAATAAGCCGTTCTGGGCCTTTGGAGCAGCGGATGTGAAACTTCGTCTTCAAAACCGCAGAGAGAAGTCTCCTTTCTTTGAAGGTGTTTATTTTCTGAAGTTTTTACCTGGGATCCCAGCTAACACACATGGCTGTTTTTTGATTTTTTAATTTTTTTCTTGCCATGAGAAATTTTAGGATCTACTCTCTCAGCAGCTTTCAAACGTACAATCGAGTATTGTTACCCACGGTCTCCACACCAATACATCACATCCCCAGGACTTCTCTCACCACACTGCTTTTCTGGAAAGGCTTATTGAAAATGATTTGTGGGCTTAATCTGGGTGTTTTCTTTTGATCACCTCCGTCTGCATGTGTCCCTAACTGTATGGCTGTCTGAGGTTCTTCCACCCAGAGTGAAGTGATTTTCTCATCTGGAACCAGATGCTTCCAGAATCGGGGCAGCTTCCTCGACTTGCGGGAGGGGGTACCAGACTTCTCCAGGACCCAGGAAGCTGCCCTTTGTAGGTGCTTCATGCTTGCTTTATTCACAACTCCGTCTTCATAATGTTACCTCCGTTTCTCCCCTCCACTGGATCTGTTTAGAGCCACCGGGCCATTCTCTCCTCTTTTGTGATTCTGTGAATCTAAGACTAGAATCTAGTCCTTCCCGAGGGATAAGATCTTCTGGTGCGAAGTCCTTTCTCACCATCCACAGACAAAATCATCATTAGGCCATGTTTACTGAACTGCAAAGGTGGGTGCATCATCTCCTTCAAGCACTAACACTTTTATCTCTTTGCCCTTCCCCCTTGTCACCTGTGCGTTGTCACCCAAGTGATTAAAACCATTTGGTTGTAATTCTTCGATTTGCACTGACCTTCTAAGGGGTGTCCATGTCGACACAGCAAAGTCCCTTCTCTTGCCTTTTCTCCTCCGCCATGTTTGAGCTTGGCTTAAAGGCTTGGTATTTGGAAGAAGTTAAAAGTGATCCAGTGACTTGCTTTGGACCATGCTGATACACATCTTTTGAAGCCTTAGACTGGGGAGTGTCAATTTAATTTGGATTCTGTCAGCTTGTTGCATTCTGATCACCTGTTTTGAGGGCTTCCTGAGAACCTGAGATTATTTGATAAACTGCCATTGGAATAAACCACTTTTCTTTAAAGGGAAAAGAACTTTTTAAAGAAAGTAATAAGCATACCTCTATATTTTCCTGACAGATATCAAAGAAAAAAAAAATCTTCCTGTTTTTACCTTGACAAGACATCTAACATCGCTGGGAGGTTTTGCTTGCATGAGAACTTCAACATTATAATCTAGAAATCTCAAGCTCAACAACTTTCTCTGTCTGGGGATGGGGAAAAGGGATGATAAAATAGTTTTCTATACAGCTGGTTACCAAAATAGTCAAATATGAAAGCTATTTCATCTCCTTTTAAAAGGTTAGTCTTTTGATATATGAATCACAATTGATGCTAAAAGGAAAGTGTTAGAAACATAAACTTTTTTTCTCTGCTAGTTCAGGTTTTGAATGTTTTAATCACTTAACTGTTTATTTTTCTGGCAGTGAGGTTAGTACTGGTAGCCAGTGATTACCAACAATTAAAAAAACAAGTCATCTAAGACAACTCTTACACTCCCAGAAAACCCAATTAAAATCACACTTCGTTTTTTGCTTTTATGGTTTAGAAGTAAATTCTGAATCAGTTTCATGATTCTTGTGGTATTTTTCCAAATTAATGACTTTGGACATTTGGACACTGAGCTGTGTGAATGCTGAATGTGTTTTCTTCCCTTTGCTATCAATTAGATATTTAAGAATGCATCTTATGAAGGAATAGCCACCTAAAAATACGCCAAAGGCCACAGTCCTGTAATCCTTCCTCAGACGGAATACTGCACAGGAGACTTTAAAAAATTGCGATTATATGTGTCATAAAGTTTACATTTTAACCTTTTTGAAGTGTACAGTTCAGTGGCATTAAGTACATTCATAATGCTGTGCAACCATCACCACTACGCATCTCCAGAACTTTTTCGTCAACCCAAACAGAAACTCTGTACCCATTAAACACTAACTCCTTGTGCCCCCTTTCCCGAGCCCCTGGCAGCCACCATTCTACTGTACTTTCTGTTTCTATGAATTTGACTATTCAAGGTACCTCATATAAGTGGCATCATGTGTCTGGATTATTTCACTGAGCATAATACTTTGTAGGTTCATCCACGTGGTAGCATCTGTCAGAATTTCCTTCCTTTACAAGGCTGGATAATATTCCATTGTATGTAGGTACCACATTCTGTTTATCCACTCACCTGTCAGTCAATGCACAGGAGACTTTTAAATTTAATTTTTGCTCTCATCACACACATACACAAAAAGGTAACCACGAGAAGAAATATGTTAATTAGCTTGACTGTAGTAATCATTTCACTGTGTATAGGTATCTGAAATCATCATCTCAAACGCCTTAAGTACATATAATTTTTATTTAAAAAAACAGAATAGTATAAAAATTTTATTTTTAATATGTGCCATTTGGCATCTTTCCCCCTAATTTCCTGGCATTCTTTCACTTGGGGGTCATTTTTTGAGCCTTACATGCTGACAGGTGCTGAGAACACAGGAATGAATGAGCTCTACCCTGCATGCAGGGAACTTCTTTTCTGGTTGGGTAGACAGACCAGGAAATAGGGTCCAAGGCTTGGTGGTGGCCACCCAAGCAGAAAGCAGAGGGGAAGGTGGGTGACTCACTGTTGGAGAAGGGCTACATCCATTGTGGGTGGGAGTGTGGGGGCCTGATGAATGAAGGCCTCTAGGTCATGTTCTAAGTTCTCCTACTCAAAGGCTAGAAATAGATATCAGCAGAATTAAAGGTCATGTATAGAAGGAGAATCTGATATACCGCAGTACTCCACCTCTAGGCATGATTTCTTGTAAATTATATTCACGTTTTACCGTCAAAGACACTTCTCTCCCCTAAAATACTAGAGCACAACTTTAACTCATTTGGCCCCTAAGTAGACAGGAGGTTGTGTGGGGTATGACAAACTTTCAAGCAGTATTACCATACACTGTGCAGCACCTTAAAATTTTCAACATCTGATCCGTGCATTCTATTCCCATTTGTACATACAAAGAATATAATTAACTTGTCCATGGTGGAAGAATATAGAATCTGGACTTCTGGCATTTAGCCTACTGTTCTTTTGTCTATATTTCCTAGTACCCTGTATATAACAATCTGTGAAATTTTTTGTCCTCTCCATGTGTTAGCCATATGGGGGCTTTGGGAAGGTCCAAGAAGGTAGATCTCCAGGGTGCCAATTTGCACATTATATTATTGACAAGGTGGTAGAACTGATGTGCATTTGGATGGTTGCGGATGAGCTGAGGGCAACAGATGGACTCTGACCCATGTACCCTTAACTTGAAAGAGCAGACTAGTACCCACATTCACAATATGAGAGTTTCAAAGGCAGCGAAAGCATGCGCCTTGCTTTCTAGATAGCAGATTCTATATAGTCTCAATTGCCTCTGTTATGTTCTGCATTCTGCTCTCCCATCTATGTATTTGTCCCCAGTTTGATCATCATCTTTGGCATGTTTGTCTTGTAATCTGTAACTCTTTGTAAAATCTATTGGCGGTCTGCTAGGAACAAACACACAAGAAGAACAGCGACATGGCGCCCGCCAGCCTGAGGCAGTGCGCAGTGGCGCGTGCGTGAGCTGACGCGCGAGCAGTGCCCGGTCGCGCCGCCGGGGCTCGGGCGCCCGCCGCCATTTTGTAGGGTTCTCTGAGACGCCAGAGCCGCCGCCGCCGCCGCCGCCACACGGAGGCTCTTGTCAGGACGGTGACGCCGTTCATCGGACACCTGCCCCAGGAGGGCACAGAGCAGGCGATCCGCTGACTCGAGCAGTGTGGGAAGGTGCTGGAACGTGACATCATTAAGAACTACAGCTTTGGGAATTCCCTGGCGCTCCAGTGGTTAGGACTGCTTGCTTTCACCAGGGAGGGCTCTGGTTTGATCCCCGGTCGGGGCACTAAGATCCCGCAAGCTGCGCCAGAATACAAACAACAACAGAAGCCACAAAACTACGGCTTTGTGCACACAGGGGACCAGGTGGCGGCCGAGGATGCCATCCACAACGAGCTGCACAGGGTGAACATCACCGTGGAAGCAGCAAGGATAAGAGCAGAGCTTCAGGGACTTCCCTGGTGGCGTAGTGGTTAAGAATCCGCCTGCCCATGCAGGGAACACGGGTTCAAGCCCTGGTCCCCATGCTGCAGAGCAACTAAGCCTGTGCGCCACAACTATTGAAGCCCGTGTGCCTGGAGCCCGTGCTCTGCAACAAGAGAAGCCACCGCAATAAGAAGCCTGCGCACCACAACGAAGAGTAACCCCCGCTCAATGCAACTAGAGACGCAACTAGAGAAAGCCTGCGCGCAGCCATGAAGACCCAATGCAGCCATAAATAAATAAATTTATTTAAAAAAGAAAAAGAGCAAAGCTTCAGCCAAGTTGCACATAGGCAACATCGGTCCTACTTGTACCAACCAGGAGCTTTGGGCCAGGTTGGAGGAGCATGGTTCAGTCATCGAATGTGACGTTATGAAAGATTATGCCTTCGTACACGTGGAGCGGGCAGAGGATGCAGTAGGGCTGTCAGGGGCCTTGACAGCACAGAGTTTAAAGGCACACGAACATACGTGCAGTTGTCCACCAGCCAGCTTCGGACTGCCCCTGGGATAGGACCCCAGAGTGGCAGCTGTCAGTGTGGGAAAGAGGGGCACTGGTCAGAAGAGTGCCCAGTAGATCGTACAGGTAGTGTGGCGGACTTTACCGAGCACTGTAACAAACAGTATGGACCAGCGTGCACACCTGACACCGTTGGCTACGGGGAATCCGTGTGTAACAATGATGCAAAGGGCGCACTCCACCACCAGCCTTACCGAGTCCGCTCTTAGGAGGCAGTGGCATCAGCAGCTTCCGGGTCCAACTACCTACAACTGTTACTTGTCCCATCTGCTTCAAGACCACAGCGCAGCCCTAGGTGAGGATTATACTGACAGCCTCTCTTTCCTGTACAGTAGAATCCCTCCTACCTTGCTTTCCTTAGGAGTTGACCCCTCTCCCTGTCTACCTGCAACATCTCCTTTCCCTTTATTTATTTTCAAATTTAATTTCTTTAAAAATTTTTTTCAATTGGCTGCACCTCGTGGCATGCGGGATCTTAGTTCCCTGACCAGGGGATGAACCTTCTCCCCCCCACCCCCAAAGCGCTGGGTCATGACCACTGGACCACCAGGGAATTCCCCTCCTTTCCCTTTAAAATGACCATATGTAGTGACAGGCAACCCTCTACTCTTCTCTGTTAGCTCTGGACTTTGACACTGAAGCTAATCTTCTGAAATTGCTAGGACCATTGGGCTTTTGTTTGTTGTTGTTTTGTTTTGTCTTTTTATGTCTGATCGTGGTACAACATTAGCTGAAATTTAGCCTTGCTTTACTCCACTCCTCTCACTTTTTTTTAAATAAAATATTTTGACAAATAAACGTTTCTAATGCTTAAAAAAAAAAAAAAAGAACAGCAACTGAAAGAAAGGCACTTTCTTAATGTTGTTGCATGGATGACAGGGTAGACTCTGTAATTAGCCTTTTTTTTTTTTTGGCTGCACGCATCTTAGTTCCCCGACCAGGGATCAAACCCAGGCCCCCAGCAGCGGAAGCGAGGAGTCCTAACCACTGGACCGCCAGGGAGTTCTCTATAATTAGCCTTTTTAATCTTGAGCCCTAAGTTCTTGCTGTTTATGTGAGTCCATAGCAATCTTAACAGTTCAGTGGTTTCAGTGACTATTTCTTTGCTAAGAATTCCCCGAGCCACAGCGTCAACCCCAGACTCTTTCCAGTTTTGCAACTCTTTGCTGGATATTTGTACCTGAATATCTTGACAGCACCTCACAATCAACCTAAAACAGTATTTGTGTCACCACCTTCCCCCAAAACTGCTTCTGCTCCTGTCGTCCTTATTTGTTTTAGTGACACCAGCATCTTAGCTGCTAAGATTAGAAACTGTCTTCTTTCCCACCACCTCATTAGAAACTAAATAGTTGGTTCTGTGTCTTTTACCTGGACACGGCCTCTTGCTTTTTTCCCCTCATCTCTAAGTCATCTTCTTTTTACACTGCCTCTAGAGTTAGCTTTCTAAAACTCACATGTGATAGTCACTCAGCCCCGGTCAGATTCTGTAGTGACTTCCCATGACCTATGAGATGAAGTACCAACTTCTTAACAACTGCTTGTTTTCTCACTTACCCAGTCTCTAAGTGCAGGTTGCCCTTTAGTATCACCTATTTCTTTTCCCTCCCCAAATCCTACTTGAGTTTTCATGCCTTCCTGCCTCTGCACACTGTTACATCCCTCCCTCAGCTAAATGTCCGTTATCAGGATATTATCTCAAAATTTCTCTCTTCTAAAGGCTTCCCTACCCTTTCTTCCACCTCGAGCAGATATCTGCCCCTTCGCTCCTGTAGTTTTGTTTTAAAACAGCTTTATTGAGGTCTAACTTGCATACCATAAATTCACCTGTAAATATACTGATGAGTTTTAGTAAATCCATGTATTGGTACAATTCAGTTTTAGTACTTTCTGTCACCCCACAAAGTTCTCTCTTGCCTGTTTGTAGACAGTCCTTGCTCTCACCCCAATCTCAGGCAACCACTGATCCGCTTCTGCATCTATAGTTTGTCTTTTCTAGAAATGTCATATAAAATCATACAATATGCAGTCTTTTGAGACTGGCCTCCCTTAGCATGCTGTTTTTGAGTTCATCCATATTGTTGAGTGTATCATAGTTGGTTCTTTTTTATTGCTGGGTAGTATTCCATTGTGTGGATATACCACATTTTGTTTATCCAGTTACCAGTTGATGGACGTTTGGGTTGTTTCCGGTTTGGGGCTATTATGAAAATACTGCTATGATCATCTGTATACAAGTCTTGGTATGGATGCATGTTTCCATTCCTCTCAGGTAGATACTTAAGAGTTGAATGTCTGGGTCATATGTTTAACAGAAACCACCAGCCTGTTTTCCAAAGTGGCTGTTGCATTTTATATTTTACGTTCTGCGTTCTCCACATCCTTGCCAATATTTGGTATTATCTGTCCTTTTGATTATAGATATTTTACTGGGTGTGGTGGTATCTCATTGTGGTTTTAATTTGCATTTTCTGTAATCATTTAAAACTGCTTTCTGTTATAGAATGTTTTGTTGTATTGATATATATCTTCTGATCTGTGCACTATGCTAGGGTTTGGTAAGTGGATGAATGAACAATCCCATACTTAGGATGAGTGGCCAAATTCTCAATTATTTTTGGAACAGAAAACACTGATAAGTTAACTTCAGAAATGATATAAAAGTCAAGTCTCTTTCCCTGAACAAATTTTTGCCAGAGTTTCTAAGAAGCAATAACCTTGACTGAACTAAGTTTTACTTTCTTTTTTTTTGCTCACCCCTTGGTGGGAGGTAATGGATAAAAAATATAGACATAGCAGGAGAAGGAGAAAAGAAACAGTCTCTAAATGACTAAGAGCTTGTGGAATAGCTTGGGAGAGAGAACCATTTGGGTTCTTGGTTACTCCATGGTTCCAGGTGTACGGACTCCATTAATACTGTGACCTCTGCTTCTCCCCACTTGCTTTTCTCTGTCTATTCAAACAGGAGTCTGCAGACATTTTCAGTAAAGGGTCACATAGTAAATATTTTAGGCTTTTTGGGCCAATACACAACATCAAGGACATTACGTAGGTGCTTACATAATGAGAGACTAAACAAATTTCCACACATTTTATTGATGAAATTCAAAACAGAATAATAATAATAAAAGGGTACAATTTTCTGTTATACAGGTCTACTAATAAAAAGAATGGAATTCTTTTTTTTTTTAAATTAATTTATTTGTTTTCATTTTTGGCTGTGTTGGGTCTTTGTTGCTGTGGTGGGCTTTCTCTAGTCACGGCGAGCAGGGGCTACTCTTCGTTGCGGTGTGCGGGCTTCTCATTGTGGTGGCTTGTCTTGTTGTGGAGCACGGGCTGTAGGCACGCGGGCTCTAGAGCGCAGGCTCAGTAGTTGTGGTGCACGGGCTTAGTTGCTCCGTGGCATGTGGCATCTTCCTGGGCTAGGGATTGAACCCATGTCCCTTGCATTGGCAGGTGGATTCTTAACCACTGTGCCATCTGGGAAGCCCAAGAATGGAATTCTTTTGAGGAGGATAATACTTTGGTTAATTGGAGTTCAGAGTTAGTGTTTCCTATCATCATGGTAGAAACAGGGCCTCATTCTCCAATGAGCCTTCACTGAAACATTGTGGTCTTCCATCCTGAGAATTCACCAGACTGTGCTGGCTGCATTTGCCCTTATAGTGGTGGAGAACTTTTCACATGGAGGAAGCAGCTTAAGAGGATAAGGTCTGGGGTAAGACTCCTTGGGTGTGAATTTCAGCAAAGACTCAGTAACTAGGAGATCTTTGACTACTTACCTGACCAATCTAGGAGCTTCTGTTCCTTCATCTGTAAAATGGGTCATAGTACCTACTTCACAGGGTTGTTGTAAAGATTAAATACAAAGATTAGATTAGAATGGCAGTTTATAAATACTATTCTTCTTTTGATTTTTTTTTTGAACAATTTAAAAATGTAAAACCATTCCTAACTCACAGGCAGGGTGGCAGGCTGGATTTGGCCTGCGGGATATAATCTGTGGACCCCTGCATTAGAGTATAAACTGGAATTATTGCCACTTACTTTAGAAGTAATGATTGCTTTTCCCCCCTAATTGCAGAGCACCATATGCTCACTGCAGAAAACTTGGAAAACAGAGAAAAGCACAATAAAAAAAAGTCATTCAGAATCTTTACCATCCAGAAGTGCTTCACTGGTGGTCCCTTGTCTTTGTGTATATATATATACACATTTTTTTTAAATTAAAACAAACTCATACTATGCATACTGCTTTGTATCTTTTTTCACTTACTAATATATACTTGTCACTAATAATCTTCTATAACCTTAACCTGAATTTTAATGACTGCATACTGTTCTGTTATACAGATGCATTACAGTTTACTAAAACAGTTCCCAACAACATTAAAGTTGTTTTGAACTTTTCACCATTTGACATAACTCAGGTGTAAACTAATACACAAATGTTTGTACACATTTCTGATTAGTTCCTTGGGATAAATTACAAGAATTCAGTCCCTGGGTTAAAGAGTATCTACAGTTTTTTAAAAAGATTTTTTGATGTGGATCATTTTTGAAGTCTTTATTGAATTTGTTACAATATTGCTTCTGTTTTATGTTTCGGTTTTTTGGCCCAGAGGCATGTGGGATCTTAGCTCCTTGATCAGGGATTGAACCTGCACCCCCTGCATAGGAAGACAGAGTCTTAACCACGGGACTGCCAGGGAAGTCCCAAGAGTAATCTATATCTTTTAAGTTTTGGTGTATCTTGCAAAATTGTTCCCTAGGGAAGGTGTATAGTTCTATACCCTCCCAAGTGGTGTATAAGAACATTGTCATTTACTGTGGTCTTATATTTTTACTTGGTTATTGGGCTTATGGATTTAAACAGTGAAAACATTTTTATTTTTGAAACAATTCAAATAGATTAAAATGTACAGACAGTAATGAAACTCGCACCCACGTACGCACCAGAAAGATTACGCAAGTGTTAACATTTTGCTGTACTTGCTTGTGTTATTTTAAGAAAAACATGTTACAGATTAAAAACTAAGTCTGTCGGGGCTTCCCTGGTGGCGCAGTGGTTGAGAGTCTGCCTGCCGATGCAGGGGACACGGGTTCGTGCCCCAGTCTGGGAGGATCCCGCATGCCGCGGAGCGGCTAGGCCCGTGAGCCATGGCCGCTGGGCCTGCACGTCCGGAGCCTGTGCTCCGCAACGGGAGAGGCCACGACAGTGAGAGGCCCGCATACCGCAAAAAAAAAAAAAAAAGTCTGTCATTATCATCCCATTCTACAGATGATAATGGGAATCTCATATCATTGATGAGAGCAATCAATCTGCAAAAAGTTAAGAAATTGTGTAAGCAGTAAGAACAGGTAAGTGGTTTTACTTACTGGTAAAGTAAGTAAGAGGTTCTTATTTACAAGAACCTCTTGTAAATAGCATATGGCTAAATTAAAAAAAAAATCCAGTCTGAGTTTTTTAACCAGCTATTTTAATCTGTTTGCATTTATAGTAACAGTTGATATTTTAAATTATTTCTCTTATTTCATGTTTTCTATTTTCCATACTTTTCTTTTGCTTTCTTTTTCTTATTTCCTGTCTCTTACTGAATTGAGTTTTATCAGTTCCTCCCTTTTTTCCTCTACTGGCTTTATTATCCTTAAATGTGTGTTCTTAGAAAGCAGTCTAAAATTAACTCCAGTCATCCCCCCTACCAGTTTATTTGCTTTTCATTTAACTTAAATTTCTCCTTGTTTTTGGTATTTTATAGCCTTTGATATTCTGCCATTTAACTATAGCATGTGTAGATTTGTTTTGGTTTATTCTGCTCAGAACTTGCTGTTATTCCCTACATGGGAGATTTATGGCTTTTACAATTCTGGAGAATCCTTAACTATTATCTTTAAAAATATTGCTCTCCTTCATGTCAGTAGCCATGAAAATGTGCCTCTCAGATCTCCTGCTGTGGGAAGCCTAGTTGACTGACCCCAGATGCCATGTCTCAGGATTCACTCAAAAGCCACGCTTCCCCTGGGCTGTTCCTGGTTGCTGGCTTAGTAAGATGTGGCTACTAGTGCTAGCCCATCCTGTAGGATATAGGACTCTTCTAATGGGGAGTCCTTGAGCCATGACTTTCTGGTCTGAGGTTTCTCCTTGCCCACTCCTTCTCTTCCCAACATCCTTTCTTAGCATCTGCTTATTGGAGGACCCAGACTAACACAGTCTCTCTATTTGCATCATCTGGATCTTGCATTAAATGTGTCGGAATAGTCTCATTGTACTCCCTATTCCAGGAGCTATTCTTTCATGCCCCTTTTATCTCTGTGATGCCCCTTGGTAATTTCTTCAAATCTGTCTTCCATTTTACTTAATTCTCTCTTTACTTGTGTCTAATCTATTTAATGTATCTGTTGACTTTTTAATTTCAGTGATTATGGTACTTATTTCTGGAAGTTCTATTTGGCTTATTTTCATACCTGGCTGTTTTTGGTATTTTTTTCCTCAGGGTTTTATTTCCTACTTTTATGTCTTTCATAGTTTTAAGCATATTTATTTTTTATTCTCTTTTTCAAATTTTAATTTTATTATCCCAAGTTCCTGGAATTCTTTTCTTTTTAATTAATTTATTTTTTTTCTGCTCTGGGTCTTCATTGCTGCATGCGGGCTTTCTCTAGTTGTGGCGAGTGGGGGCTACTCTTCGTTGAGGTGCATGGGCTTCTCATTGCGGTGGCTTCTCTTGTGGAGCATGGGCTCTAGGCACACAGGATTCAGTAGTTGCAGCATGTGGACTCAGTAGTTGTGGCTCATGGGCTCTAGAGCACGGGCTCAGTAGTTGTGGTACACAGGCTTAGTTGCTCCGTGGCATGCAGGATCTTCCCGGACCAAGGATTGAACCTGTGTCCCCTGCATTGGCAGGTGGATTCTTAACCACTGGACCACCAGGGAAGTACCCAAGTTCCTGGAATTCTAACAATCTTGTTTGTTGTGTTTGCTGTTTTCTTCTCATGATATATTGTAATTTTAAATTTTCTTATAAGCTGATCTTGAGTGGGGATTACTTTTCCTGTGACCTGATAACAGGCCCCCTCCAGAACAATTTGCATTGCTTCTTCTAGAGATCTCAGGAGTATCACTGGCTTGGGGCCAGTGTTTCTGCTAATTTCTTAGGTTGGAACTTCCTGGATTACTCTGCTCAAGGCTCAGATCTGGATATCCATATTTCAGAGGAGAGGTTTCTTTTTTTCACTCAGAGCCCAGGGGCACACAAAATTGTCCTCTTGGACCCCTTTTCTAGGGTATGAGTTCCCCCCCGCCCCCAGTCTTCACTGAGGAAGCCCCTCTTTGAGGATCCTGCCTCTCCTCAAGTGTTTTTTTTTTTTTTTTTCGGGACCCGGGGAAACTTCCTGGATTACTCTGCTCAAGGCTCAGATCTGGATATCCATATTTCAGAGGAGAGGTTTCTTTTTTTCACTCAGAGCCCAGGGGCACACAAAATTGTCCTCTTGGACCCCTTTTCTAGGGTATGAGTTCCCCCCCGCCCCCAGTCTTCACTGAGGAAGCCCCTCTTTGAGGATCCTGCCTCTCCTCAAGTGTTTTTTTTTTTTTTTTGCGGTACGCAGGCCTCTCACTGTTGTGGCCTCTCCCGTTGCGGAGCACAGGCTCCAGACGCACAGGCTCAGCGGCCATGGCTTACGGGCCCAGCCGCTCCGCGGCATGTGGGATCTTCCCAGACTGGGGCACAAACCCGTGTCCCCTGCATCGGCAGGCGGACTCTCAACCACTGCGCCACCAGGGAAGCCCCATCCTCAAGTGTTTTATTTCCAACTCTGTGCCTCATGGCAGCCCATGGTTCCACCTCCTTTGTCCACTTGGGTTTTAAAATGCAAGTCTGTAAGTTACAAAAGCAGTCTCAGAATCCACGTGCTTTCACTCAGTTTTTCCCTTTCTTTTTCAGGTCATATTTTACCCAGCATTCTTAAGTATTTGTAGTGGGAGGGTTTTTTCCACATTGTCTTAATCTGCCACCCTATTGCTGCACCTGAAGTCCCATTTACCATATTCAGTTCTGTGCTGCAGGGCTTCTCAGGGTACCAGTTTCTAAGCAGTATCATTAGTGAAACCCATAAACTCACCCATTGTTAGAAAAGCCAAATGCTTGAGATCCTATTGAGACTGTAGATATATAGTATGTCCTAAGGGATCTGGAAAAAAAGCTACCTTTATTTTCCAACCCATGGTCACTTCATTGGTAAATCCAGGAAGTGCCGTAAGATTTTACAGATGGAACTGATGCTTAGGAAACAATGAAATTGAATCATCATCATCATCATCGTTATTATTTCTTTTACTAAACAGGCCTAGGAACAGAGCTCTTCTGTTTTCCTCCCTTCTTTCTCCCAGCTTTCCCACCATCCTTCTCAATTTGTCCTTTGTCAACAGGGCAGAAAAGAAGGGCTGAAGTGATGTATGGGTATAATCCACTGTGCACTGCTAAAAAGATAAACTTAAATGAAGTGATTTATTACCTGGTGACAGGTATTCTGCCCCCAGAATTGTCTGTCAAAGTGAATGCTCATTGATTTTCCATACTTTCTCTGTCAGCCTCTGGATAGCCATTGTTCATTACAGGTGGGTAAGATGCCAGAGTATTCTCGCAGCCTCCGCACTGTGCTGCAGGGGTTAGCCTTTATTTCTGTTCTAGGGCTCAGAACTCTTTGATTCTCTTGCTTTAAACTGTGTATATGAGAAGAGTAAATGCCACTGGTTTCTCAAATTATTCAAGTTAGAAGTAAAACATATTCTGTATTCCCATTTTGAAAAAGCTTCTAGAATCTTCCTACATGAGTCAAATAGATAATAGGTCCCAATACAACAGCACAGGATAATATATAGCTGTCAGGGCAGTGCCTGAGTCAGTCTGGTCTGTCTTAGAATAAAGATACTCCATATCCTTTGGGAACTAATGAAATAGGTAATTTTCTTTCACTTAAGGGGACCGCATGCATATCATATAGGACATGTCTTTCCTGTTTTGCTCCAAACCCATCCCATTGTGTTGGAGAGCGACAAGCAAAATCTTTTCGGCGACCACAGTGCAGTCTTGGGAGTCAGGATCAGTGTCGTGGAGTCTCAGCAATGACCAGGTGTCGAGATGGTCTTAAAAATCTGAGAATTTTGACCTGGCATGAACCTTAGACCATTTAATCCGGTGTTTTAACTGTAGATGAGGAATCTGAAGCCTCAAAGTATGTTATAACTTGCTCATCATCGCAGAGTCAGTCACACAGCCAGCACTCAACCTGGTCCTTGGACTTCCTGCCCATCACTGTTCCCTGGGGAACTTCTCTTCCACTTCTCACCTGGGTAGCAGTTCCATTTGCTTTCACAATGTACTGCTTGAATTTAAAGATGACTGTGTTGTCAGCGGCTCGCATCATTGAAGTTCATGTGTTTGGTCCTTTGACAAGGAGAGTTCTGCTGATTCTGAGTTGGGAGGAGGGAGCTTAGCTACAATTTTGATTTTTCCTTTTTTTCTATCGTGTGCTTAAGTATGGTGACCTGGACAAGAACACCACAAAGCAGGCACTTTCCAAATACACGTTGTACTGGAAAAAAGACTGCTTTTATGCAGTTGGGGTGGAGCCAGGGAAATTATTTACATGATGTAATGGTATTTTCTAAATGACATATTTCAAGGAAAAAGACTAGTTGGATCACTAAATAATTATAGGCAAATACATAGATTGTATTTATATATACACACGTATATATAGTAATATACTAATCGTATGTAACATTTGTATTTTTTAAAACCATAAGCATCCTGTAGTAATTTGGACTTGTAAATGCCTTTGCATAGCAAGTAACAGTTTATAATAGCTAAGGAGAGATGAACACTGATAGTATTTTTCTTTTTGTACCTCTGATTGGCAGGTAGGGGGAATTGAAAGCTTGATTTGGGTTACTTTTTTGTTTATTTATTTATCTATCTATTTATTATTTATGGCTGCGTTGGGTCTTCATTGCTGCAGGCAGGCTTTCTCGCTTCATTGTAGCGGCGAGCGGGGGCTACTCTTCGTTGTGGTGCTCGGGCTTCTCATCGCAGCGGCTTCTCTTGTTGCAGAGCACGGGGTCTAGGCGTGTGGGCTTCAGTAGTTGTGGCTTGTGGGCTCCAGAGAGCAGGCTCAGTAGTTGTGGCTCACGGGCTCAGCTGCTCTGTGGCATGTGGGATCCTCCCGGACCAGGGATCGAACCCGTGTCCCCCGCAATGGCACGCGGATTCCCAACCACTGTGCCACCAGGGAAGCCCAGTTTTGATTTTTTTCAATACTTAGTTACAATACTGATGAATCACTTTCTTAATTGAATATGTGGCATGTATTTCCTCAGTATGCATTTGTGGCAGCATCAGCTTTCCCTGAGCCCATACTAATAGTTCTTACAAGTTAAGCAGGATGTTGCCTTCATGGTGTAATGATTTGGTACTTCACATAGTGCTTTGGAGGCTGGAGGAAGCAAATTCAGCCTCCAGAAGTCCTTAACTTAGAGTCGAGAAGCATCACTGATACCAGGAGAAGCTACCTGAATGTGTATTTGGTGGTAAAAGTAAAAAGATATTTTATGTGTCCAGACAAGCAGAGGAAAAAAAAATATAGACCTGCATTATATTCATTTTCTTCCCTGTGTTCACTAGTGGCCTGATTATTCATCTGGCTGAGATGTAAGATCTTTTGAGCTTATAACATAATAGTTATTCATAAAGGCATTTAGGCTGATGGCTTGCTCAGAACGTCCTGCTGTTCAGGATGGACTTCATCTATATTTCAATGAATTTCTAAACGGGAGAAACAGAACATTTTCCCTTTGATTAATTCATTGGTTTTTTTAGTCCTTAAGGACCCATATGCAGGTGAACTCCAAAAGGAAGTCAGTAAAGGAAAAATGGTAAATTGGAACTGAAACCGTGAACTGGCCCCATAAAAATCTTTGAACACTGTCCTAAATTCAACATCTGAAATATAATGGGCCAGGCAAAGATCTATGAAAGCTAATTTTAAAAGCTAACGTAAAATTGCACCAAAGAAGGACATTGTTATGAGTTGTATAAAGTTCTTAGGCTGTTTCAGACCACTCTTTTACAACTCTCTGGCTTTTAACCTACTTTGCCCAAGAATCAAGTACTTTAGCAAATTATAACTAGTTAGGTCATAGACACATGCTTTGAGTTCTTGGGCTCTTCACTGGGAGTATGCCCTCTGGAACTATGATTTTAAGGTTTTACATTATTGGATGTATACCTGTCTTAGAGTGGTCCCCAGAGATCAACCCTAAGATGAGAAATGGGGCAGGTGATCCTAGGAAGCCCAAAGAGGAGCATAGGGCAGTGAGAAAGGGGAAGGAGGGAAGGCAGTAGAGTGTAAAGGAGAGAGTTTCCTACTGATCCGGTATAGAGGAAAAGGCCTTGAAAAACACCAAGGAAGATCATCTGTGCCTCAATTCTAGCACCAGCGTGAAATCCCATTTTAAATACCTTGTTGAAAAAGACTTGATAGCTGACGTAACTCTTTTTTTTGCCTTATAAGTGATCTGTGAGATTGGATTTGCCAGTGTTGAGTTTTTCCCAACTTGAGTACACAGTGTCCAGGAACTAGCAAAATCAGCCTTTTGTAGTAGGATCTTTTTAGGACATGGCTCTGTCACCCAGGTATGAGGGGGGGCACCTCCTTCTGATGTCCTTTCTCCAATCTGAGTAAGGGAGAACCAGGACATGAGCTTTCTCTCTGGTGCTTGGGGCATCGGTGGGCTTGGGTCTTAACCTTCTCTGCCTAGTTGTCCTCAAGGGAGCACTGGAGTCCTTGAAATGGAAATTCTCTTCCCAGGATCTACCAGAAACCTCTAAAACTTCAAGGAAGTTTAATTCCCAATGTCTTGGGTCAGATTGTTTAGAAGTTGAGGGATTCTCATGGAGATGATATATGGGCCTAGGAGGTGGAGGTGAGGAGAGTGGCAGGGCAGTGGGGGAAAGGGGAGTTTTAGCTGGGTTTCTGGGGAGCTCTGTCTCCCCTTGCCCAGGGGTCAGCCTTTTGTTTCCCTCTCCTATGTCAGCCATTGATCGGTTATGGGCCTCCCTCAGGGCAGGTATAACCTTCTAGGTGGAGATGCTCCCATAGGCCAAAGGCAATTTTACAGACTAGGGGGCCACATGGGACCCATTAACAGTCAACACTTATAGCAAACCTTACGTGGTATAAAGGGATACAGGCAGGGCACTCTGGCCTTACCCAGCAGAGAATAGGGCCAGGCATTCACCTTTTCTTACTCATTCCCTTTAACACAATTCACCACTCCTCCAAGTGTCCCTCTTCACAGCAGTCCTTTGCCCTTCCAAATTCAGTGTCCTCGGCCCCCCTCCTTTGAAAAACTTACTCCTGGACACAGGAGGGGAGAATCAGATGCCCCTGCCTTCTGGCACCTGTGGCTGAGCTGGACCCCACTGGGGGTTCGCTGGCTCTGGGAGGAGTGGTGGTCCCTGGTGTTGGTGGGAGGTAGGATGGGAGATCATGAAGGCTTTCATCCTGATCCATCTTTCAACCATTTGCTTCCAGAGTCAACCCATGGCAAATAGGTCTCAGCAGTGAATATTAATTTTCTGCCCCAAACTATTTTCCTCCTATATACAGGGCTTTGACCCTACTGTTTGCAAAATAACAAGCTGGCATTCTTGTGCTGAGGTCCACTTGATTCCTTCTTGAGCCTGCTTTTGTTCCCATTTTAGCTGAAAAGGGCTTTGAGGCATCCAGATTTTTTTTCCTGACCTCAGATTTCTTTCCAGATACAAGATGGGGAGAGGGAGCTGTGGACGAGTGAGAAAGGTTTCAGGTGTACCTGTTTCATATTTACTCTGACCCAGAGTGACTGGGGTATTAATTTAATGAATGTTGTCACCAAGGCTTTTGAAGTGGCTGTGGTCGGTGATTGAATGGCAGTTACACAATTTCGAATTTGGGAACCAGGTATTGTTCTTTCGCTACACCAACCTGTCGCTTTAGGCATGTTATAAGGTTTGCTTTGCCTGCACCCCAACCAGATTTGCTCTACAAGTTAATGTCACTCAGGGTAAACGCTACACTATCTCTGCATCAAAGCCACCTGCCAGCCACAGCCAGGTGTGTAGTGCATTTGGATATTGTGTCAAAATATCTCCATGACCTCTAAGAATAGAACTGCCATAGGTCAGCCTGATAGTCTAGAAAGCTGTCCCTGGGACCTACTCCATCCATTAGAAGTGAGTCACTAAATCCAGCCCACATTCAAGGTGGGGGGGATTAAGCTCTACCTAGTAGAGGGAGGAGCATGAAAAAAAGGTTGTTTAGGGGTGCTAAAACCACCACAGTGATTAATAAATACTTTTGGAGAGATGCTTTGAGCCTATGCAAGAAACTTGTTTCTCCTTTAAAAACTTTCAACATTTACCAGTGGATCTCACCGGCAGCCATTATTACCATCATGTTCTGTTAATGGTTTTCTATTTCCTTCATTCCTTCTATGTTTATTTCTTGGAATTCTTCTGTGAGGATGTTTTGTCCCTTCTCTTCCATTTATTTATTTATCCACTTATTTGTTTATATCAGTATAGACTCAATAGGTATTTATGTTATTCTCTAGGTGAGAGATGTTTTTAAAAGGGGAAAACAGCCTCTCTGAACCAGGTAGAGGGAGGTGGTGAGGGAGGGTGTGGATGCTGAGGAGGAGGACATGGTGGAGGAAGACAATTTCCTGAGAAGGCCGGTGAGAATGAGGTCCAAAAGAGGGGGGGCCTTGGCAAAAATGAGGGACACTCTGTTCTCAAAAACAAGGACAAAGAAAGCTTGGGAAGGTTGCTTTTTTTCTCAGGAAGGAGTTCCCATTAATTATCTTTTGTCTTCTCGGTCAGGATGTTTTTTGGTGACGACAGTAGGAAATTGGCTTTTGGAATTTAAATTTTCTAGGCGGAAATTCCTGGCCTCTGGAGGAGGCTTTCTTGAACCACAGCACTATTGACATCTGGACTGGCTCATTCTTTGTTGTGAGGGGCTGTCCTGTGCACTGTAGGGTGTTTAGTGGCATCCCTGGCCTCCACTCACCAGATGCCAGTGGCATCCTCCCCTGCTTCCCCAGTGTGATCACCAGAATGTATCCTGTGCCACCAAGTTGGAGGCAGTGCCACCAAATGTCCCCTGGAGAATAAAATGGCTTTTGGCTGAGAACCAGTGATCTGAAATAGCATACACCATGCTGGCCATGCACAGAATTCCTGAGTGTTACTTTTGAAAGACTAAGACGATGGCATTTACCTGAGCTCCTGCACAGAGAACTCAGCTGCCCTGGTGTGAACATCAGCGTGGCCGCAGTTGATAAGTGGGTGGGGGGGGTTCTTGGGAACAGCTGATGATGTTCTCAGCACACAAGAGGAAATGGAGCTCTGGTTCTCAGAGGGTCTTTGTTCTGGCGAGTGTTGCTGTGGTTATAGCCTTGCCTTCTGGTGGTGGGTTGTTTTGCTTTCTCTGTGGTTTCTGTGTGCGTTTGAGAATCAGCTTCGATGTGATGTCAGCTGGGGACAAGAAGCTCTTCTCACCGATGAGTTTCTGAAAGCCCATTTGTTCTAAATGCAACATGACACTAACCTAGCTTGGTTGCACGTCGGTTGCTGGTAAAGTTGTTTCCTGAGTGAGCCGGGGATGGCGGGGACTCCTAGTCCTTTATAACTCTCGTTTTATTATCCAGAGACACTTCTGCATTTTGACTTTTTTTTTTTTTTAAACCTTTTTACCTTCAGTTAGTTTTTAACGAGACACTGCATTTCAAACATAGCAAACATGACAGAGATTGAGGAACGAGGGGGAAGCTGAAACAACCTTGCACGACCGCTGATGCCATCTATTGGTGGTTGGCAGAACTGATGCCCTTCGAAGCTTTGATCATTGCACAGAAAGTTGAAAATTGGCAGCAGAGAACCTTCCTTGCACCCAGGGAGCTTGGGATTGGCAGGACAGGGGAAGAGTGGGGGGGGGGCAGTAATGTGGGTTTGCTTCGTAGATCAGCACCAGTCATCGGTGGGTGCCAGGAATCCATATTTAAAGTAATTTTAGGAGGATTTTTCAAGGTACTGGCTAGGATGCCATTGGGACCTAAAATCCATTGATGAGTCAGTTGTCATTTAAGAAAGAATCCCAGTGCATTGGGCTTTGGGGTGTTAACAGAACAGCAAGGAGATCTCAGCTAAAAACAGTCTCTTCCATAGAATTAACATGGAGCTGGTATTTGTGAAATTTGATTAGTCGGGGACACTATGAACTCATTCTAACCGAGGAAACTAAGACTCGATGAGTAAAATAACTATTGTATTTTATCTTCTTTCAAAGTGCTTTCAAATACTGCACATTTGTCTCTATACCAATCCATTTCGGCCAGCATATCCCTTTTTTCTGATACCATACTGAGATTCCTAGAGATTAAGTTTCCTGGGTCCACATATCTAGTTGATAGTGAGAGCCAGAATTAGTCCAGCCAGTGGATCCTCAACCCTGGTTGCACATAAGACTCACCTGGGGTACTTAAGAGAAAGCCCAGTGATTGGCATCACTGCCACATATACTGATTTAATTGAGCAGGGGAAGGACTGGGTCGGGGGTTCCCTTTCAGAACGAAAGTGATTCTAATGTGTTGCCTGGATTGAACTGCGCAACTCAGAGTATGGTCTGTAGGCCGGCAGCAGAGCATCATTTGGAAACGTGTTAGAAATGCAGCATCTCAGGCCCCATCCCAGAACTTCTGAGTCAGAATCTGCACTGTAGCAAGAGTCCCAGGTGAAGTTTGGAAAGACTGGTGCTGCCTCTGAGGCAGGATTTTCTGAGCTGTCCATTGGCATCTCCACTGGGCACGCCAGCTTTTTTTTTTAACCATTCAGACAGCGTTCGAGGGTTGGGTGGCCTCCACTGAGGGTTCCAGCTTCCCCCTGCCCTATGAGTTCTCCTAGACTGAGAGCACAGGTGCTCCCCGCCTCCCCCTAAAAGTCTTGTTCAGTGCTCGCAGGTAGAGTGTGTTTTCACAGACCCCAGTTTCCGGGTGCATCGTAGCATTGTCACCAAGCCAAGACTCCAGTCTAGGTGCCTCCAGGCTCTGCCTGTTAAGAGTGATGGCACCCTGATCAGCCGGTGATGAAAGGGTCACCTTGTGTTTAGCCCCTAAGACTCTCACTTTACCTCTAGCTTAGAGACCGCTTGGATTGGAAAGGAAGGAGGTACTACGCCTTTTTCTTTCCCCCTAAAGAGAAAGTACTCTGGGTCAGTGTTTGTTTTTTGAATATTTGAATGAAATGAAGCCTGTGAGGGCATCTGGGAAACTTTTTGACGTTACAGACAGGCTTCATCCAACCCCACCTGGGTTTCGGTGGAGGGACCTCTTACCCAGCAAACGCATCCATTGTCTTTCTAAAAGAGATCTTTTTTAGTTCATTTCTTCAAATCCAATGCTATACGAGTGATCTTTTCTAAATCTGTAGCTGCATTTTGGGTAGTGCCTGAAAGAGACACAGAAGTCCCTGTTCAGCCTCTTTTTGGGAAACTGAGAGCCTTGGCTTCTTTTCCACCCGTCCTCTGCTGTTTTTAACAACAAACCCCCTTTGATGAAGGGCCAGTCTGAGCTGGGCAGAGCCAACCATTTCTCCTCACTTCCAAGCTCCCCTCCACCATCTCCTCTCCCTCTTCCAACCTTCCTCCCCGCAGGAACAAAACAGTAACAAACCAAACTGGGAAAAAACAAGGGAGGTTTGTCCCCATTTCTGAAATCCTTTGAAAGGATGTTACTGAAAGAGGATTCAGAAGTGCATGGAGGGTTTCTGTGCCTCTTTTTCTGGAAGCGTTGGGAGGTCTCTGTGCACCCGATCTGGAGAGACTGGAATGATCATTTCTGCACGGAAGCCACTCATTAGTGGCTACCAGCAAGAAGACCTTGCCAGGTGCTTGTCAGGCCTCTGAATTCAGAGGTTTTGAAAAGACCCCAAATGGGGCTTGTGGCTTTCTTCAGTCTTGTTGGGTTTCATTTTTTTCCCCTTCCTCTTCCAGCCACTCTGTTCTCTGTCCAGCGTTTCTCCTCTGTTGCCCACAGCAACCCCAGCAGTTGGTACCGGAGTAGGGGGAGCTGGAGGCCAGGTAACCTCGGAGTCGAGAAATCCTTAACTGATCAAGTCACCAGAGTCATACACAGGAATAGGTTTTCTGGAAAATCTCCCGATTCAAACAACCCTCCACAGCTCCCCCCACCTTGCCTTTCCAGAGAGGCTTGTTTCTTCTGGTCCCGGAGAAGCCAGTTACTGAGACACTCGGGCCCCACCTCTGGAGGCATCTGTTTACAAACAGTGCTGCGTAAACTCTCTAACGCGTTTCTTTTCAGCTCACACTTTCTCTCCACACAGACAGAGTCCGTAGGCTCTTTTACAGTGGAGGGTGTTACAGAATATAGTATCACTCTCCCTGTGCAGAGAGACAGACTGGGGGAAGAATCAGCCCACGGCCAGTGGTGTAGAAGAGGCAGCCAGGCTGTAAGGTTTTTTCTCTTTTGCTCTTTACCACAGGAAAGCGCTTTGTCAGGAGGAAGTGCCAGTGTCGTCATGGAAATAAATGATCAGGCAGTAGCAGCCAGATGAATTGAGCCGTCCTTGATTTCGGAGACCTCTACCATTAATATATCTAAAATTCAGTGTACAAATGAGCATAGGATGACTTGATCTGGGATACCTCTTGCAATTCTTTTGCAGCTCAATTAGTAAATTTCCTTTCCCTTTGAATACCACAACACTCTCTGAAACTCAGAGAACCGAGCAGGTAGAACATTGAAGGAGTTTTCTGAAGGAGAAAAAACAGAGCAAGTTTGGAAACATGAAATAGTGATCCTCATTTGGATCATGCCTTCTGGTATCTAAGCGTACCAGTTCCTTCAAATTCCAAGGACTGGCGGGCTCTTTGGATATTTGTCAATGACAAGTGAGTATGGGTTGAGTAAAGGCATTTTCTTCTGCAGTGTTCGTTTCTATTTCCATGGTTTGCCTCAGTCCTTTTCTTTAATTAATGCTGTTTATGCTCACTGATGAATAATTCAGAGTCATTACAAGCAACAGATGTCAGAGGATTCAAAATGACTTTCTCTGAATTATTTATTATTTCCAAAAAAGTAACAGGTTTGTTGAACAAGTAATTGGCAACACAGATGTAGATCAAGGTTTGTCAGCAGGAAACAAGGTCTACTACTGCTTTCCCTTTTGTGCATGTTACTAGCCAGGACTGCATTGCCTGACACTGCGTAGGGAGTCAGTTACTTATTCCGGGTGCTGAGTGGGGAGCTGGACCTTGTTTGGTTTTTCCGGTTGACAAAACATAAATAGGAGTTCGTTCAAAAATATAATGAATGAAGAAGGCAGCCTTGCAAACACCTATCAGACATAATGACTTAATGCAGGTCCCCAGAAAGAGGGAACATCTTTGTCTGCAAAGATATGCTGAGAATAGAGACCTGGGGGAAAAAAAAACCTGATAGATATGTAAAGGTTTGTATATAAAAATGTTCTCTGCAGGGTTGTTTATAACAGAATTTTTAAAAGGAAAAAATGCGGGCTTCCTTGGTGGCACAGTGGTTGAGAGTCCGCCTGCCGATGCAGGGGACATGGGTTCGTGCCCCAGTCCAGGAAGATCCCATATGCCGCGGAGCGGCTAGGCCCGTGAGCCATGGCCGCTGAGCCTGCTCATCCAGAGCCTGTGCTCTGCAACGGGAAAGGCCACAACAATGAGAGACCACGTACCGCAAAAAAAAAAAAAAAAAAGGAAAAAATGCAAGTGGCCAACAATGAAAAATTAGTTGAATAAATTTTGATAAATCCAAGCAGTAGAATATTATATAGCCATTAAAATTAATTATATGTATTTCTGATAGAGAAAAATATTAGAGAATTCCCTTGCATCCAGTGGTTAGGGCTCAGTGTTTTCACTGCCAGGGCCCTGGGTTCGATCTCTGGTTGGGGAACTAAGACCCTGCAAAATGTGTGGCATGGCCAAAAAAAAAAAAGAAAAAATACACTAATATATTAGATAGACGATGATATTAAGTGAGAGAGGCTATATTACTGTAGAAAACTATGTGTATGTGGTTTTTCTATAGACATAGAGAAAAGTCGAGAAGGAACTACCCCAAAATGTTAATAATTATTTAGGTGGTGTAGGGCAGTGGTCCTCAGCCTTTTTGGCACCAGGGACCGGTTTTGTGGAAGACAGTTTTTCCCACAGATGGGGCGAGGGGAGGGGGGAATATGGTTCAGGCGGTAATGTGACCAATGGGGAGCGATGGGGAGTGGCAGATGAAGCTTCGCTAGCTCCGCTCGCTTGTGGACTGCTCACCTTCTGCTGTACTGGTCTGCGGACCAGGGGTTGGGGACCCCTGGTGTAGGGTCCAGGTGACTTTTCTTCTGCTTCTTGTATTTTCTCATTCTTTCCACTATAAATATTCATGCATTAGTTAGAGTAAAAAGCCAAGCTGCTAAGAAATCCACAGTATTGAGGCTTAATGAATTTGTCTCTCATTTAACAATTTAAGGTAGCTGTTCCAGATATGCAGGGGGCTCTGTTCCGTTCAGATATTCACAATCCCGGGTTCCTTCTATCCTGTGGCTCCTCCCTTCCCCAGGGCCTTGTCATCTTTTTTTTTTTTTTTTTTTATGTTTATTTATCTATTTGGCTGTGCCAGGTCTTAGTTGCAGCACACAGGATCTTCGTGGCTGCATGCGGGATCTTTAGTTCCGGCATGTGATCTCTTAGTTGCGGCATGTGGGATCTAGTTCTCTGCCCAGGGATTGAACCCGGGCCCCCTGCATTGGGAGCATGGAGTCTTAGTGACTGGACCACCAGGGAAGTCCCAGGGCCTTGTCGTCTTGTACATGGTCAAGGCTGGGTGCTGTCACAAGGAAGAAGAGGGGGCATGGAAGGGACTCTGTTCCCAAAGTGGCACACATCACTTCAGCTCACATGCCTTTCCAGGGACACAGTCACATGACTAAACTCAACTGCCAGCTACAAGGCAGGCAAGGAACAAAATCCTGATAGGCATCTATTGTGGGCTGCAACAACGCTATGCTACAGAGGAAGGAGAAAATGAATTTTGCTGGAAAGCTTTCAGTCTGTGCTAAATGTATTACCTGTATAAGAAAAAATAATATAAATTTTTTTAAAGGGATAGAACTTCGGATTAGATGCCTTCCGAGGGCACTTCCTTTAGAAATTAAGCGTACAGAGGAAGTATAAAATTTGGATACCGCCTTCAAGGGATTTACAGTTTGATATAGTAACTAGACCAATAATAATTCAAAGTCTTATATGCAAAGGGCCAAAAGAGGAGCCAGATCAATACAGAAGAGAGAATTGGCTAGGATCGTGGAATAAGGCTTAGGTGATTTGAAAAGTTTGCAATTCTGCTTTGTTGAGCTACGAGGATTACTTGTATCTTTGGAAGAAGAAAAACTATTTATGTTTTTTTTTTTTTTTTTTAAATTATTTATTTATTTATGTATTTATATTTTTGGCTGTGTTGGGTCTTCGTTTCTGTGCGAGGGCTCTCTCTAGTTGCGGCGAGCGGGGACCACTCTTCATTGCGGTGCACGGGCCTCTCACTGTGGCAGCCTCTCGTTGTGGAGCACAAGCTCCAAACGCACAGGCTCAGGAGTTGTGGCTCACAGGCCTAGTTGCTACGCGGCATGTGGGATCTTCCCAGACCAGGGCTCGAACCCGTGTCCCCTGCATTAGGAGGCAGACTCTCAACCACTGCGCCACCAGGGAAGCCCACTATTTATGTTTTGTGATATTTTACAGTAGTATGATCTCCTTTTACACCATCGAGGAACCGAATCATAATTTCCTACTGACCTAACAGTAAGACTCTGATTGACCTTCAGTTAGCTGTTGTTCATTGTAATTCCTTATTAAATCTGTATTGATCTATTTTTTAAAATAAATTTATTTATTTAATTTATTTATTTTTGGCTGCGTTGGGTCTTTGTTGCTGCACATGGGCTTTCTCTAGTTGTGGTGAACGGGGCTACTCTTCATTGCGGTGCGCGGGCATTCAGAAGGGCTACAATTTGAATAAAGCTCTTAACAATAATTTATCAGTTACTTTAAAAATAAACTTAAAAAAATACAGTTTTAAAATATGATTATCTAGAGGTATTTCTAGACCTGTTTGGAAGGCAAACCAGAAGTATAATATAGATAAAGGGGTTTTTTTTCTCCTTTGGATAGAAATTTTTCTATCTTTGACATATTTTTAGTAACCATACGATATATTACCTCCTTCACAATAGGATCAGATTTTGCATATCTTTTGCCTAGCGTCAGATTTTTCAAGTCTGTAGAGTTTAGGCTGTTAAAACCGAAAAATGTTCTGGTTTTATATATAAAACTTTGTAAAGTCAAATGGTGGGTTTTTCTCTCTTTTTTTTTTTCTTTTTTAAAGTATAGTTGATTTACAATGTTGTGTTAGTTTCAAGTGTACCTTTTTCAGATTCTTTTCCATTATAGGTTATTAAAAGATATTGAATGTAGTTCCTTGTGCCATACAGTAGGTCCTTGTTGTTAGTCCCTTCTTTAATCCACCACAAATATCCCTTAAGACATGTTGGAATCCAATTGCCCTGTGATTTGGTATTTCCCTGATAGTTCATGAGATGCAACAAAAATGTTTGAAGGAAGACAGTAAGAACTGTTTGGTGCTTTAGGTTTGTTTTGTTTTGTTCTGTTTTCAGGAAATTCAGGTTGCAGAAGCCCCATAGGGCAAGAATCATTGCAAATGAGGCCCAGATTTGAACATTGCTGTTTTGTAAATTGTGCTTATTCTCATAATAAAGATTTCTACAGCTGGAAAGAACTTTAAAAATTGTGTGATCCAGTTGCCTTATTTTGCAGATGAGGATCCGAGATGCAGACAGGTCAAGTCACTTGCTGAGGTCACATTCATTCGTGGCAAAATTCAGAACCATGCTTTGACTTTCTGTCCTCAGGTCACTACACCACCCCTTTATCTTAGGCCTCTGGTGATTGCCAGCTTACTTTCCACCAGTGACAGGAACCTCAGATAGAAACTCCAATGAGGAGAGGACAATACTTTCACAGCTCCTGACCTGTGGGAGTGATGGGTTGGCATCGGGATGAAGTGGGAGTGAGGGCACCATCTTTATAACCCAGCTCTTCCTGCCCCTTCCTTTCTTTTTTTTTTTTTTTTGCCTGCCCCTTTCTTGATGCTTTGTCTACCGAACATTTGCAGAGATGTTCTTGATTCATAGTAATAATAAACACGTTAGGGGGCAGAAATTGGACTTGCAGCCAATTTTGTAGGAAGTTTCATTGCCATCACATCTCAAGATAAAGAATTTCAGTTTCTCTCTTTATTTTTTTTACCATTATTTAAGAGCGCTGAGAGTTGAAATCTCACAGTGACAACAAAAATATAATATTTTCTTCTCATTGTAAAAGTGGTCAAAGAGCTGAAAAGCCATACCATTTTTTGTACGTGTGTGTGGTGCGCAGGCCTCTCACTGTTGCAGCCTCTCCCGTTGCGGAGCACAGGCTCCGGATGCGCAGGCTCAGCGGCCATGGCCCACGGCCCAGCTGCTCCGCGGCACGTGGGATCTTCCCGGATGAGGGCACGAACCCGTGTCCCCCGCATCGGCAGGCGGACTCTCAACCACTGCGCCACCAGGGAAGCCCGAGCCATACCATTTTAAAAAATATTTATTTACTTGGCTACGCCGGGTCTCAGTTGCAGAATGCGGGATCTTTTTAGTTGCGGCATGTGGGATCTAGTTCCCTGACCAGGGATTGAACCCAGGCCCCCTGCATCCCTGCATTGGGAGCACGGAGTCTTAGACACTGGACCACAAGGGAAGTCCCCCATTTTAAAAAAATAATTTTCTTCTCCTTTTTTGATCAACATTAAGATGAATTGTCTCTTTGGGGGTGTGATTCTGGTTTAATCGGTCCAAATGTTTTGGAAAATGTTTCATGACCTATAGGTTTATTGATTTCAAAGACTATAAATCCATCTGCCCATCTATCCATCACCTACCTACCCATCTGAGGGCAGAATGGGAGGATGGGAAGTTCCCAGGGAAGTACCAACAGCTTGGATTGGTGGGTAGCCTGGGCAGACTTAGTACTTTATACTTTGATTTTTCTACTTGAAAAGCACGTAGATCTTAATTTTCAAAATATAGCTCTGTTTATAATGGAAGAGAAGTAAAATGTAGCCAAGACTGTTGACTGTCATGGAATAGCCATTCTCCCTTCACCCCTATTAACCCATTTCTTTATTCAGTTTCCTTGCTTGTAACATGGGCATGATACCCAGCTCTGAAAGTGCCTATGCGATAGATGCTTGTGTTAGTTTCCACTGTCTAGCTTCGCCTAATTAGATTTGTGTTAAGCTTGGGATCATTTATAGCCAACTTTTTCCAGATTAAAAACATAAGCCTTTGTTGAACTATCTCGTCATTCTAAATTGGAACCATCTTGACTTTATATCAAAGAATTCATCTTTAGTTCAGTTACCACATAAGCCGGCTTAATCCTCTAGGGGCTGCTGTCATTGTTAATTTACATCTGACCTTGTTCTGAAAAAAATATTTAAAGCAGTGGAACCCTAATTTAGAACTTGCTGGTGCTTGCTTTGCCTATTCGTCTGGACCTGTAAAAATGAGTCCAATTCCCTAAGAAATCAGACTGAAGGCTTTAATAAAAATTTCAGATGCCACCCTAAGAACTAGAACTTCTTTTGATTCTTGCTCATTGTGTCAATGAAGATGGTGACACTGAGTATTACCATCTTACAAATAGGGAAGCAGAGAGACCCAGTGACTTACCTAAAGTTGGTAGAACGTAGCCACTGGGTTCTCACTCCCAACCACTTGACCAGACTCTGTGTGTGTGTGTGTGTGTGTGTGTGTGTGTGTGTGTGTGTGTCTGTGTGTCTGTGTGTCTGTGTCTGTCTGTGTGTCTTTGTGTGTGTGAGTTTGCTGGTTTCCTGGTGCTCAGGCTACTGGGAGCATCTGTCACAGGCACAGTGGGAATTATGTGGAGCATGCTGGGAAGCGTCTGGCTTTTCATCTGGATTTGTGGATTTATTTTGTAATAGGGTATCTGCCAGACCATGTGCCTGGGAGTCAGCAATAGCAGCAGCTGATGGGTGTTTCTGTGGGAGAAGAACAGACTTGCCAAGTCAGTCTGGCATATCAGGATTTGAGAGACATTGGAACTACAGAAAAAAAGTTATTGAAGATGACTCTTAAGATGTCAAGAGGAAAAAAAATGACTTCTTAGGCCAGAAAAGCAAAAGCTATCATACTCTGTGAGCCCTGCACTGAGAGATGGCTTTTCAAGGGCGGCTTAAACGCGTTAGATTAGTCTGCAATGTGGATTAAGGGACTGTGGGATTTAATAACTGATGTATTAAAGAATGGCCCTGCGAATGTTACTCTGCCATAAAAACGTAACCACTCTAATTGAATTTAGAGGCAATATTAAAATTACTCTTTTGGTGATGCTTCCTAGATATATTAAATAAAATATCAAAAGTCACAGTTGATTAAGCTGAAACTTCAGCATGTGAGAGTTATTAAGCACTAAATTCTGTTGCTAGAGGTTTTTATTTTATTTTTTTCTGAAATGTAAGAAATTTCTCCCTTTACATAATTTATGGTCATTCCATTATTTCAGTGTGCCAGAAAATGTTCTCAGAGCCTTAACGGTGTTTTGGAACACAGTATATTATCTTATTGTTGGGCTGTTTCTATAACGAACACTCAATATTTATTGATGGTGGTATTTCGTGAGCTGAATTCGCTCTTATGGGCAAAGAAAGCAACAGGCTATTAAGCTACATATGGTGCTTTGGGGTGCTTCTAAGGAGTAATGGTGGAAAATACACCTTTTCTTCCTCCTCCCGTGGCAGTGTGTAGTTTTGCTAGCCTTATGTCTGCACACAAAGACCTTCTGAGAAGATGACGTTGATCTGGGGTGGTACTGTATAGCTGGGATGCTGCTGTGCACATACATACTCCATGGACCGCTTCATGTTCCAGAGTTCCACGGACTCCAGAGAGCCTCGTGGAAATCATGAAGCTTCCATGGCAGTTATAAGCAGGGAGTATTTTCCTTTCCATCCAAACAAGGGGGGATCTTTTCCTTTCCATCCATGGGGCAAACTTGAGGCAGCGGGGCGGGGAGGCAAGGAGGTTACGTTTATGTGTCTGAATTCAGAAACATAATGAGGAATATAGTTGAAAAGTATCTATGCATTTGGAGCAGGGCGTAGCGATTAGAAGCACCCAGGAAACCAGATCCCTTCTTGCTCTTCAGGCTGTCTCCTGGAGTCCCGAAAGTGGCACGTCCTGTATTAAAGAGTATTGTGGAATTTATTTGTAAGTATCTATATGAAAAAAATCCATAAAATATGGACATTGGTTAGAACTTATCACAAATGAGTCATACCGTTTAAGTTATGTTTCCTTTTCCCTCTGTGGACAAGAGCCTCTCCCCTTTTCTGTTATTGCTTAGATTTAGAGAAATTTCTTTTATCTTGAAGAACCTTATGCCAAAGAAACAACTGTTTCACTGTGTCTGAGCTCAGTAGAAGGATGTTTGAGTACTTAATGCAACTCCTGTTGAGTGATTGGCTTCTGGCAGAAGTGTTAATATGCAATCTCTTAAAGCAGAAGGTTTACATTTTTCCAGCTGCCAAACTTTGGGCTTCCTGGTGAATCACTGGGACAGACTTTCTTGGTCAAGTGTGAGTGGTGCTCTGGGGCTGCTGGTCCGAGGCTGGGGAAGCATGACAAGTTGTTTTAGATGCCTGGCCGGAGCTCAGACACGTGGGTTTGGGGACCAGCCTCTAGGGCCCAGATGACTTCCCCTAGAAAACATCTTCACAAGCCATCCCCTGAATAGGATCATCACAGACTGAAGGAAAGGGTTAGGACCATTGATCAGAGAAGAGCTGCAGGTTTTTTCCTTCTCTGTCTGTCGCAGAGGTGTTAGTCAAGAAGAAAGCTTACTCACTTGAAAGCTTTGGATTGCAGAGCAGCTAAAAAAGAGCTGCTGCCAACGGATTTTCTTCTTGTTGAAGTTGTTCTTTGCCCCTAGAATACTAAGCCAAAAGGAAGGAAAAGATGAAAAATAAGCCCCTCTTTCACAATACATTTGAGTCAACCCATCAAAAAGGAAACCAGAGATTTCTCAACTAACAAATAAGTGGCATTACTGCATTTGGGAATTAGAAAAAGGCTCCTTGATAAAGTTATTTGGGAATTAATCATCAGTTGGCTCCTCGTAGGCGTGGAGCACATTGGAATTCACCTCGTCTTGTTTGGAAACTGGCAGCTTGCTGGTTATATAACGTGAAACACAAGGCCTGCCAGCCGGCCCTCATGTGCCCCCTGGGGAGTTGCAAAGCTCTATAACTCTTTCTTGAGTCAGCCAGTCCTGCCAAATAGATTTCAGTGGCCTGGGGTATGTTGTGCGCAGGCCTCAGACGTCAGAATTTTACAGATGACACATCTACCTTTGTGATTTTGCCCTCAGTAACCTCTGCCAACACCAGAGAGAAGTAAATGAGAGGCACTCATTGGGTACCCCCCTACTTGTTAAAAAATGTACCGTCCTAACCATTTTTGTGTCCCATTCAGTACATTCACATTGTTTGTGCTACTATCATCACTGTCCATGCAAGTTTTCTTCTTGCAAAACTGAAACTCTGTACCCATTAAACAATAATTCTCTGTGTCCTCCCTCCCCCCAGCCCCCAGCAACCACCAATTGACTTTCTGTCTCTATTATTTGACTATTCCAGGGAATATATATAAGTGGGGTCATATATATAAGTGGGGTCATCCAGTATTTGTACTGTGACTGGCTTATTTTGTTTGGACCAACATCCTCAAGGTTCATCCATGTTGTAGCCTATGTCAGAATGCCCCTTCCTTTTTCAGGCTGAATAATATTCCACTGTGTGTATAGACCACATTTTGTTTATCCATTCCTCAGTCGATGGATTGCTTCGACTTTTTGGCTATTGTGATAATGTTGCTGTGAACACAGGTATACAGATATTTGTTTGAGTCGCTGCGTTTTAGTCTTTTGGATATATATCAAAATGTGGAATTGCTGGATCATATGGTAATGGGCTCCTCTTTTAAAGAGGAAAAGTATCCTAAGAACCTGTGTGTAAGAGTACAGGACCTGAATGCTTGCTCTGTTCCTCCTTTCTCCAGCTCTAGTCCACATGCCTCTGTGGTCACAGGCATGGTGGGGAAAGGTGACCTTGTCCCAGGCTGAGATCACCCATGTAGATCTTCTCAATTTGACCACACATTCATTTAGCCCACTGAAGCACAGAGGATGACAAATTGAAGATCACGTCATATAAATGACCCCTCCCTCCTCCTTTTCTTTTTCTTTTCTTTCCTCTTTCTTCTTTCGAAAACTATGATTTTGGTCTCTACACAGCTGTTTTGGCCTAAACTCCAGTAAACCAATGACACTCCAGGTTGGCTACACATTGGAGTTACCTGGTTGCTTACTGCCATCCAAAACCCACCTCCAGTGATTGTGATTTAATTGGTTTGAGGTCTGACCTGGGCATGGGGGTTTGGGAAAGCTGAGTGAGTCTGCTGGGCAGCCAGTGTTCTGAAGCACCAGGTAAATGACTAAATATAAATGAATATTTTCTGCATCCCTTTCTTTCTGTCTGCTTCTTGGTTATTTCTTTAGAACACATCTGCAGATTTGTAAATCTCAGCCCACATTTTAAAGACTTTTAATAGGCTTTTCTTTTTAAATTAATGAGCTGCATGATGTAATTTTGAAACAAAGAATGAGGAGACCTGGGTTGTATGCTTGTGTACATCATTATCTAACTGGGGAATGATGAATTATTTGTCAGGATCGCAGGTTTCTTGTGCTTTGGCTTTAAAAAAAACTTGGCTTTAAAATTAAAATGAGGATTGGCAAACCAGTTAGAAGAATGAGATTAAAGATTTTTTTTCTTAATCTTTTTTTTTTTTTTTTTGCGGTATGCGGGCCTCTCACTGTTGTGGCCTCTCCCGTTGTGGAGCACAGGCTCCAGATGCGCAGGCTCAGCGGCCATGGCTCACGGGCCCAGCCGCTCTGCGGCATGTGGGATCTTCCCGGACCGGGGCACGAACCCGCATCCCCTGCATCAGCAGGCGGACTCTCAACCACTGCGCCACCAGGGAAGCCTTAATTTTTATTTATTTATTTTTGGCTGCGTTGGGTCTTCGTTGCTGCCCGCAAGTATTCTCTAGTTGCGGCGAGTGGGGGCTACTCTTCGTTGTGGTGGTCAGGCTTTTCACTACGGTGGCTTCTCTTGTTGTGGAGCATGGGCTCCAGGTGCACGGGCTTCAGTAGTTGTGGCTCGCAGGCTCTAGAGCGCAGGTTCAGTAGTTGTGGTGCACGGGCTTAGTTGCTGCACGGCATGTGGGATGTTCCCGGACCAGGGCTCGAACCCGTGGCAGGCGGATTCTTAACCACTGTGAAGAAGCCCGAGATTAAAGATTTTGTTTTAAAAAAAAAAAGTCCTCTCTGGCTTTAACATGCCATGACTCTGAATGAACAGGTGGAATTGATGGGGAGTGAGGCAGGCCTGTATTGTAGTTCCATGAGTGTGAATTACGTCATGTTCTAGCGATAATGAGCAGGAAGATAAAGAACCTTCCCACAGGGTGCTGCCGGGAGTTCTGTCCCAGAAGCAGCCTCAGGGCAGTTCTGATCAGTTACTAAAAGGATACAAAATAAAGATCTCCAAGGCTCTGTAGGAAATCAGAAAG
>NW_020174923.1:13301198-13337581 GCF_003031525.2 Neophocaena asiaeorientalis asiaeorientalis
TTAGGCTTTTTATGTGATGGAGAGAACATAGCGGGACTCTGGTCCAACAGAGCAGAGCGTCAGAGGCCTCCCCATCTCCATGAAAATTGTCACCTCTTTACCACCATCCACCTTGTGCCACATGCTGTTTAAATCTATATTTCTTCTTGGAAATTCTTTCAAAGTTTATACTTCTTTCTCTCCTCAGATCCTATTTGAGGAATGTGAATGGCTCAGGTTTTTTATGTTTGTTTTTTCCTCTCTCTAGATTAACACAGCTAATGTTGAATTATGGTGCCAGGAGCTATTAGTGTAGAAAAGCAGAGGATGCAGTCCTCCCCTGGATACCTCCAGGCATGGAATTCTACTTCCATGGTGACTTCTTAGGCCCATGGGAAAGTGAGAGGCGGTGGCCTCCTGGGGGGCGGCCGACTCAGCCTCTGGAACTGGGAGCCGGAGCCAGCCCCATAGTGTGTGACCGTCAGGATGACGCAGAGAGGCATGTGAATGCAGCCGGCTGCTGCAGCTGGTGCACTTGACTCTGGGCAGGGCGTTCCCAGGAACCCGCAGGACACTGAGGACCGAGAGTGATATAACCCAGATCTGCCAGATGTGGGAGCCAGTGTGAGTCCCGCTGGACAATTCATTAAGAAACATTTTCTGGTCATCTGGGCAGGGAACACTGGCTGCTTTCCCTGCCGTCTGGGGTTGGAGGCACCCAAGTCCACATACCAGGAATCCCCAAGTTTACGAACATCTGTCTAAAATTGCAGCCTGATTCTCTGAGCTGACACAGTGCAGAGCCCAGACTCTCTGATGGCCCCTGGCTTGTAATTTGTTAAAGGATTTCAACACTTTGGGTAGTGGAGGATGGGGGGAAATCAGTTAATAAAAACATGCATGGAAGTTGCTGTGAGGTTTCTGTACATTCTACTAAGAACAGAAGTGGGATGGGAGGTTGTGAAAAGCCAAAAACTCTGCAGGCATTACGGCCAATGAAATACCAGAGATTGTGTTCTTCTTTTTTGTTAGATGCGTGCAGAATGTGTCATGGTGAATAACAAATGTATTTCTGAGAAGTTGTATTTTTTTTTTAATCCTTGTGGATATATACATACAATCAGAAAAGTGCATTCATGCACCACTGTGTAAAATTTCACACCCAGGTAACTGTAGTGAGTTGAATGGTGGCTCCCAGAAAGAGATGTCCTCCAGAACCTGTGAATGTGATCTTGTTTGGAAAGGGGTCTTTGAGATTAAATTAGGGCTCTTGAGATGAGATCATCCTGGGTGGTCCCTAAATCCAATGACAGGTATCCTTACAAGAGACAGAAGAGGAGAAGAGGCCATGGGAGAGAAGCCCACGTGAAGATAGAGACAGATTGGAGAGATACGGCCACAAGGAACAGTTGGAGACACCAGAAGCTGGAAAAGGCAAGGAACGGATTGTCCCTTAGAGCCTTCAGAGGGAGCCTGGCCCTGCCGACACCTTGATTTCTGACTTCCAGCTTCCAGAACTGTGAGAGAATAAATTTGTGTTGGGTTAAGCCACCAAGTCTGTAGTAATTTGCTCTGAAAACTAAAACAATAACCAACACCCAGCTCAAGAAACAGGATCCTCATGCCTCATTCCTGTCTTCTCATCACCCCAGGATAACCACTGTTCTGACTTCCAACACCATAGATAGAATTCATGCCCTTGGAACTTATTTAAATGGAATCATATGGTATGTGGTCTTCTGTGGCAGGCTTCTTCCACTCAGCACTGTGTGTGAGATGTGTCCTATTGTTGCGTGTTTGATCATTCCCATTGCTGTGTAGTGTTCCATGGTGTGAAGATGCCACAGGTTATTTATTCTTCTCCTACAGTAGCTTCCTGTTTGGAGTTATTACAAATAGTGCTTTTAGGGAACATATTGTATATTTTGTTGGCGATATTCTCAGGAGTTGAATTGTTAATATGTTCAGCTTTAGTAGATATTGCCAAACAGTTTTCTAGTTAATTTTTAAAATATCCAGACATATTTGGAATCCTTTTGTTAAAAGGAGAATCGAATGGTGAATTCAGTAGCTGTTCTTTAATGTGGATATTTTGTAAGGTCCAAGTGTTGGACACAGGGTTTTCTAGGAGCAAGGACCCTCTTCCTTAGGTGGGAACTCTGCATTCTCAGTGAGGAGTACTCCATGTGTCAGAAGAACCCGTCACAGGGCCGGGCAATTGTTAGAGCCCTAACAGAGAGGCTGCTGAGCTACTGACTGTGAATTCTAAATATTCTTAACCCATCACTGGAAAGATGAATGGCACAGCTGCAGTATCCTCCACCTTGAGCGTCAGCAACAAATTTGCAGTCTCATAAGAGCTCCAGTTTTAACTCTCCTTTCCAGCTTTCAGGTTTAGTTCTACACTCTATACCTGAGAAAGCGATCAAATGATGTGCAGCGTTTCTAAATATCCTGCTTTGATAGGCCTGTGGAAAAAGTACTGGTGTAGTGGAGTAAACTAGATTAAAATTCAAGGCCCCACCCGTCTAAAGTGGAGGCTGCTTCTCAGTTGCCTGATGCCTCTGGACCCTTGTGGGAATAGGGGAGAGTGGGTTTGACCTTGAAGTACTGAAATGGGGCTTGGAAAGGGGAAGAAGGTGTGGTGGCAGCAACCTAGCAATCATTGTAAAAGATGTCTTTGTTTTCTTACTTCAGTAGCAATGCATCTTCCTTTTAAGAATGAGAAAAATACAGGTCTGCCAGATAATACCCACGAATCTGACTCCCACAGTTAACCACTGTTGAATATATTTGCATGTACACTGCATGTATAAACCTTCCTTTCAATGCAGACATCTATTTCTGCAGTTTACAAATATTTATTGAATGCCTGCCATGTGCCAGTCCCTAGGGATAAAGCATGAATAAACAGACAAAACCCCTGTCTGCATGGAGCTGACATTCCAGGGAGATTATGTATAAAATACTACTACTAAAATGAGATCATACGGCACACACTTATTATCAACTGCTTTCTTCTACTGAACAATACTTTTAACGTCTTTCCATGGAAGCAGATATTCTGATATAACTTTTGTAGATTTATCAGTGAACAAAACCTGAACTAAACCTCTGCCCTTAAGAAGACTGCCATTGTCAGGAGTCAGCCAGCCTGCCCTGTCCCTGGGATCGATTTGCTTTGTAACAAATCAAATTGTAGTAAATCAAAATTTGGAAAATAAAAGAGCCTTTGTCAGAGCAAAAGTTACCATTGGATGAAATTTGCCTGAGCACCTTTTATTATGGAACTTGTACTTTGGCATCATCTAGAAATGGGCCAGCCATTGGTAGCCACATGAGATATTTTCTTTTTTTCTTTCTTTTTTTGGTGGAAGACCAGACTCTTGTTTGTTTATTTATTTTTCCAGGTTTATTGAGTTATAATTGACATACAACACTGTATAAATTTAAGGTGAGTAGTCCAGTGATTTGACTTACACATATCGTGAATTCTTTCTGTTTCTTAAGGAGTGGTGTTTACCTCCTTCAGTCTCTTGAATTTCTAGGAGTGAATATTTCCCGTCTCTCCTACAGTTCATTAACCGTGTCATATTCACTAAAGTTATTCTCAATCTCGCTGGCTTTGTCATCTCTGGACTAGCATTTCTCAAACTTTGTTTCCAGGGAAAATGAATTTCCAGGATAAAAGGGTTCCATGGTTGGGAATTCCTTGGCGGTCTAGTGGTTAGGACTCCACGCTTTCACTGCCGAGGCCATGGGTTCAATCCCTGGTTGGGGAACTAAGATCCAAGATCCAAGTGTGGCCAGAAAACAAACAAACAAAAAAACCCCACGCACACAAGGGTTCCATGGTTACATAAACTTGAGACATGCTAGGGTAAATAAAGTCACTATGTCCTATGATAAAGGACTTTTCAGAGCCTATTCTATGCCCATTGGCTTTGGGTCTCTCTGGAAAGGCGATCTTTTATTCATTTAACTACTATTTATTGAGCATCCATGAGCCAGATGCCGGGGTTACACTAGTAAACAGGACAGACAAGGTCTCTCTTTGTTTTTTGTGTTTTTTTAAAATTTATTTTATTTTTATTGCAGCATGTGGGATCTTCGTTGCAGAGTGCGGAATCTTTAGTTGTGGCATGCGGGCTCTTAGTTACGGCATGCAGGATCTAGTTCCCTGACCAGGGATGGAACCTGGGCCCCCTGCATTGGGAGCATGCAGTCTTAACCACTGGACCACCATGGAAGTCCCAAGGTCTCTCTTTTCACATGCTAAGTGGTTGAAACAGCCGCAGACACATAAATCCATACGTGAAATAAATGAATAAGTAACTTCTGATAGTGATAAAAGCTGAAAAGACAGTAAAACAAGATGACATTATAGAGTGGGGATAGAGTGTTTTCACTTTGGGAAATGTTGCTTTTGATGTAAAACTGTAGCTTTGTGCATTTTAAACTTTTCTTTCTGGTTTACCATTAGTTTTGTTATTACTAAGTATACTTTAAAAATCTGCATCTTGGTCTGCCGCTGTTTTAACGCTACTAGTTGACTATTGGAAATGCAGTCATGTATGACACGATACTGATGCTTCTAGTGACCAATGACAGGCATTTGGCTGGAGTTACAGCTCGTGGCCATTACCAGATGTGTTAATAGCTATAACAGATGCAGTTGGTACCCTGCCCATATTCCTTCATCTTTACCACTTCAATGCACATTGGCCTGACTTCTGACTTACAGCACCTGCATTTCGTTGCTTGAAGATTTTTCTGGCCTATAGGTCACTTTGCTGCCCATGAAGCAATGCTTCCTGGGAGCAGCCCAACCAATGACATACCCCAGCTCCCTCACCCTTCGGGGTGGGTAAATCTAAGGGGTGTGTCTACATGGTTTTTGCAGGTTCCACCAGTGGGGTTCAGCTCAGTTGTGCAGGGTGGAAATTGGCTTGAAACACACCATTTATTTCATATCTTCCCTTCTCTATATCACTTCCTCATTCCTTTTACCTCCCAAATAAATTGCTTGCACTTGAGTTCTTCTCTTTCTTTTTTTTTTTAAGAAGACTCAGGGCCCCCCGCCTATCCATGCTGTCACTTCTCACTCCTGATTTCTCTCCTGTTCCCTTTTCTCAGTTCTTTTCTGCTGGGGTAATCCACGTTAAGCGCTAGCCCGTGTCAGAATCAAATCTATGACCTTGAATTCCACTCACAGTGATTAGTCACATAGATGACTGGTCATGTCATTTAGCTGATCATGACAAATGAAAAAAGAGAAGACAATCTAATGACATCTGTCTACAGAATTACATGAGGGGAACGTGAGGGGAAAACACACTCAACTCCAGAAAGATGTGGCCGGTTTTCAGTGGCTGTCTTGACCAGTGACTTGGGCAACTGTACCTTGCATACATTGACATGTAATTAAATGTGAGTTAGCAGTTTGTAACTATGTATTAGCCAACATAAACTCTGCTTTAAGGAGGTTGGAATGATGTCTTCGATAACAGCTGCCTACTTTCCTTTTAGTCATTTGATTGAACTGGCAAATCACATTTCTTATTTAAAAAAAATTAATGGCTAAGTACATCTCGATTTTAGCTCAGGTTGTTTTAGAGAACCTGAAAAGCTAGACATTCCTCTTGCTTGGCATCCTGTTATGCCAAAATAATGAGATAAAATAGAAGAAGTTTGGCGCTATTACTAATGCAGCAGATCCTAATAATTAGTTACATTTCCTTTCCTGAAAAGCAAACATCTATCAAAAATCAAATAGTGAAAGTTTATTTTTTACTTCTTAGTTCTCAAGAAATGCTTACAAAGATAGAATGGTTTACCGATTTGGGCTGCAAGCTTGAACTTGTTAAGACAACCATGATGGGGATAAAGGTTTCTCAACCTAGAGGCTGACATCTTAGTATCGTCACACAGATAGAATTCCAGAATATTACATCCATTTTGACAACAAAATTACATTAAAAAAAAACAGCCTAAAAAATTAACAAAAAAATCCAGCCTATTTTATAGTCTCATTTCTAGTGTTTTTGAAAAGCTTTCAGTTATTGTTTCTTCTTGTTTCTCAAATATTTCTATTAATCTCTCATTCTGGACATACCAGAGAACTGTGTTCCTGGTCTTCTGTAGCTGGATGAGGCCACGTGACTAGTTCTGGCTAATGACCTGTAACGTGAGCGACATAGTGACACATTCAGCATTTTCTTGCTAGTGTGGGCCCTCCAAGAGTTCTCCCTTCCCCTTTTGTGTGGTGACCAGCAAAGTTCAAGGTGGTGACTGCTCTGTCAACCCGGGTGTCTGAGTGATGAGGAGGCTCAGAGCAGTCCTGTTCACCTGCTTGAGCAAGGAGTAAACTTTGGCTGTTCTGGGCCATGGAGATCTTGTAGTTCTTTGTTACCACAACATAACAGACCAACCCTGACTGATACAGCTATGGGCATAACATACAGCGGCTTACAGGGAGAGCACTTCTAGCTGATTCTATTATGTTGTCATGGTGACATTGCTAGAGAGTTTTTGTTGTTGATTATAAAAAACTGAACACATATAATCAGCATTGAGAAATAAATTTCTTTGTTTTTTATTTTATTTTAAAAAAATATTTATTTGGTTGCGCTGTGTCTTAGTTGTGGCTTGTGGGCTCCTTAATTGCAGCAGGCCGCCTCCTTAGTTGTGGCATGCAAACTCTTAGTTGCCACACATATGTGGAATCCAGTTCCCTGGCCAGGGATCGACCCCAGGCCCCCTGCATTGGCAGCGCGGAGTCCTAACCACTGCGCCACCAGGAAAGTCCCTGTCTTCGTTTTTTTTAAAAAAATATTTATTTATTTTGGCTGGACTGGGTCTTAGTTGCGACACACAGTCTGCAGCATGCAGACTTCTTAGTTGCAGCATGCAGACTCTTAGTTGCAGCATGTGGACTCTTAGTTGTGGTGTGCTCGCGGGATCCAGTTCCCCAACCAGGGATCAAACCCAGGCCCCCTGCATTGGGAGCACAGAGTCTTACCTACTGGACCACCAGGGAAGTCCCTAGAAATAAATGTCTTTGGATATGGGACAGTTTATATGTATTGGCCATCTTTTTTTGTGTGTGTGGAAGTATAGTTGATTGACAGTGTTGTGTTAATTTCTGCTATACAGCAAAGTGATCCAGTTATACATGTATATACATACTCTTTTCAATTATGATTTATTACAGGATATTGAATGTAGTTCCCCTGCTATACAGTAGGACCTTGTTGTTTATCTATTTTATATATAGTAGTTTGTATCTGCTAATCCTAAACTCCTGCTTTATCCCTCCCCCACCCCCTTTCCCCTTTGGTAACCATAAGTTTGTTTTCTGTGTCTGTGAGTCTGTTTCTGTTTCATCAATAAGTTTATTTGCATCATATTTTAGATTCCACATATGTGATACATATGGTATTTGTCTTTCTCTGACTTACTTCACTTAGTATGATAATCTCTAGGTCCATCCGTGTTGCTGCAAAAGGCATTATTTTATTCTTTCTTATGGCTGGGTAGTATTCCATTGAGTGTATATACCATATCTTCTTTATCCATTCATCTGTCTATGGATTCCATGTCTTGGCTATTGTAAATAGTGCTGCTATGAACATTGGGGTGCAGGTATCTTTTCGAATTAGAGCTTTTGTCTTTTCAAGATATATGCCCAGGAGTGGGATTGCTGGGTCATATGGCAGTTCTATTTTTAGCTTTTTGAGGAACCTCCATACTGTTCTCCATAGTGACTGCACCGATTTACATTCCCACCAACAGTGTAGGAGGGTTCCCTTTTCTCCACATCCTCTCCAGCATTTGTTATTTGTAGACTTTTTTTTTTTTTCAATTTATTTTTGGCTGCGTTGGGTCTTCATTGCTGTGCACGGGCTTTCTCTAGTTGCGGCAAGTGGAGGCTACTTTTCATTGCGGTGCGCGGGCTTCTCATTGCGGTGGCTTCTCTTGTTGCAGAGCACAGGCTCTAGGCGCACGGGCTTCAGTAATTGTGGCTTGTAGGCTCTAGAGCACAGGCTCAGTAGTTGTGGCACACGGGCTTAGTTGTCCTGTGGCCTGTGGGATCTTCCTGGACCAGGGCTCGAACCCGTGTCACCTGCATTGGCAGGCGGATTCTTTTTTTTTGGCAAGTGGATTCTTAACCACTGTGCCACCAGGGAAGCCCAGTCCCTAGACTTTTAATGATGCTCATTCTGACTGGTGTGAGGTGGTATCTCACTGTAGTTTTGATTTGCATTTCTCTAATAATCAGCGATGCTGAGTATCTTTTCATATGCCTGTTGGTGTATTGACCATCTTTCATTTGATTATTTTCCACTCCTTATGCTTAGAATTTGGAAATTCTGAAACACAAATGAATTTTTGGTGTTGCTGAGAATTGAATTCTGAGAAGAAAACGTTGCAGGAATTACAGAGAGCATTTTTGGAGTAGTGCCAAGTGTAATACTTGTCCTTAGAGAAAAAAATGCGAGAGAGCACAACTTGAATTGGGGGGTGGAAAGAACACATTTTCAAAATACCGCCCCTCTAACAAACACTTTCTTGAGGGAGACATTTCCCCTTCCCCATAATTTTCTTCTCCATCTCCTCCTACTGTTGAACTATATAGATTCTTGCATGCGGTAATTTCCCCATGAAAATTATATGAAAAATATTTTCAGTCTTCTGAGCATAACCAAATATGCAGGTTTTTAACTAGTTCCGTGAGGCATCTAAGTCTCATTCCTGGCTTTCTTTGAGTTGAGTCATACAAAGGTAAGTGCTTGTCTTTCCTAAACCAAGTTAGGTTAGGTTCCTTTGTGACAAGTATTACGCTAAACTTGAGCCTTAATCTCCCCCTGTTTACTATGGAATTACTGTGTCAGCCTTTGAATTCCAGTCCACTGAGACACATGGAAAGCACTTACTGTTCCCCTCTGGTTGAGCCCACCTGAGAGCATTACGTGCAGTTCATTCTACAAAAAATGTTTTCCTTTCTGTCAGACTTCTCAAGCGATTTTAACCCAGACTCATACATGGTGATTGAAAGAGTTAGTATTATCACAGATTAGCAGAATTATTTCTGTTTAGACCAGAGAAGAGAAGGTTGAGGGTGATACTGTCAAAAGTGGATAAGTGGGTATTTTTTAATTCAGAAGTGATACACAGGGGCTTCCCTGGTGACGCAGTGGTTAAGAATCCGCCTGCCAATGCAGGGGACATGGGTTCAAGCCCTGGTCCGGGAAGATCCCACATTCCACAGAGCAACTAAGCCCAAGCGCCACAACTACTGAGCCTGCGCTCTAGAGCCTGCGAGCCACAACTGCTGAGCCCACACACTGCGACTACTGAAGCCCATGCACCTAGAGCCCCTGCTCTGTGACAAGAGAAGCCACCGCAATGAGAAGCCCGTGCACCACAACGAAGAGTAGCCCCCGCTCCCTGCTCGTTCCAACTGGAGAAAGCTCTCACGCAGCAACGAAGACCCAACACAGCCAAAAATAAATAAATTCATTAAAAATAAAGTGATATACAAATAACCCACATATATTTACAGTAAGAAGTCCTCTTTCAACCTTCCCAATTCTGTCCTTCTCTGCAGAGCTTACCACCATCAAAAATGTGCTGTTTATCCTTTCAGACTTTATTCTGTGCATTTACAAACATGGAAATAAGACTTACCTAGGTTTTTTTTTTTTAACATAAATGTCCACACAAGACATGTTGTGATAAACTCACCTTTTAAAAACTTTATATATAATGGAAGTCTCTCTCTGCAGGTACACTTATATCTACCACATTCTTTTTAGCAGCAGCTCATCAAGTAGATGAACAAAAATGTAACTATTCCGTTAATGATCAACATTCAGGAAGTTTCAATTTCTTGCTATTGCAAATAAGATAAATCTCTATTTCCATAAACTCATTTGTGTGTTTCTTTATGTTTTCACGCAGATGTGTATTTTCCCAGGATGGATTCTTAAGGTGGAATTACTTGTCCAAAATATGCACATCTTCAGGACTTCTCTGGCAGTCCAGTGGTTAAGACTCTGCTCTTCCAATGCAGGGGGCACGGGTTCGATCCCTGGTCAGAGGACTAAGATCCCACATGCTGTTTGGTGTGGCCAAAAAAAAAAAAAAAAAAAAAATATGCACATCTTCAATTTTGGCAGACGTTGCCATCATGCCTTCCCAAAAGCCATATCACTTCATAGTCCTACCAGCAGTGTTCCATGATCTCTTTTTTCTCAGTTATTTCTGTTTCCTCCTCTTTCACCATATTTACTGGCTGTCTATAGAGTTGTCAGATAAAATATAGGATGCCCAGTTAAATTTGAGTTACAGAGAAACAAAAAATAATTTTTTTAGTATAAGTATGTCCCAAGTATTGCATGGGAGATATTAATACTAAAAAAATTATTTGTTGTTTATCTGAAATTCAGATATTATTGGGTGTCCTGTATTTTTCTTCGTTGAACCTGGCAACTCTAGCTTACCTAATACCAGAGACAGGACCTCATTCACTCCTCAAGGAACTTACCTTCTAGTGGTGGAGAAAGACTACTGCAAAACGCTGTTTTCCTTACTGCTGCCAGAGGGATCTTTCTGACAAGATCACAGTCTCTCCTTATAAAGATGAGCCTTTTCCTTCGAGGTCTGCCCCCCTGCTGGGCGCTAGGCTCATTTTCCCCACCACTAACAGCCATGCCCTCTTCAGCCCTATACATCCTCTCCACTCTCAGCACTTCTTTTTTTTGTTTGTTTTCATTTGTGGTAGAAAACACATGACATGAATTTACCCTCTTAAAAGTTTTTAAATATATAGTACAGTATCGTGAACTTTATGCGCATTGTTGTACAACAAATCTAGAGCTTTTTCATCTCACATGACAAACTCTATACTCATTCTCTGGTAACCCTGGTGACCACTATTCTAGTTTTGTTTCTATGGGTTTGATTACTTCAGATACCTTATTTAAGTGGAATTATGCAATGTTTATCTAGTTTGTGATTGGCTTATTTCACTTAGCATAATGTCCTCAGGTTCATCCATGTTGTAGCATATGGCAGGATTTCTTTTTTTTAAGGCTGAATAATATTCCATTGTATGTTTACACCACATTTTCTTTATCCATCCATTGATGGACAGATGCTTCCATGTCTTGACTCTTGTGAATAATGCTGCAGTGAACATGGGTGTCAAATATTTCTTTGTATTTTCAGTTCTTTTGGATATATACCTAGAAGTGAGATTGCTTCTGGATATGGTAGTTTTAATTTTTTGAGGAACCTCTCCTCCATACTGTTTCCCATAGCAGCTGCACTGTTTTACATTCCCGCCACAAGTGTTCCAATTTCTCCACATCCTCGTCAACACTTGTCATCTTCTGTTTTTCTGATAGTAGCTATCCTAAACTATGTGAGGGGATGTCTCATTGTCGGTTTTTTGTTTTTTTTTTTTTTTTTTTCGGTACATGGGCCTCTCACTGTTGTGGCCTCTCCCGTTGCGGAGCACAGGCTCCGGACGCACAGGCTCAGCGGCCATGGCCCATGGGCCCAGCCGCTCCGCGGCGTGTGGGATCTTCCCGGACCGGGGCACAAACCCGTGTCCCCTGCATCGGCAAGCGGACTCTCAACCACTGCGCCACCAGGGAAGCCCTCATTGTGGTTTTGATTTGCATTTCCCTGATGATTAGTGATGTTGAGTACCTTTTCTCCCACTTTTACCTGTCAACATTCTAGATAAATAAATATGGCATATCCATATAATGGAATATTATTTGGCATAAAAAGGTATGGAGTGGGCCTTCCCTGGTGGAGCAGTAGTTAAGAATCCACCTGCCAATGCAGGGGACATGGGTTCGGTCACTGGTCCGGGAAGATCCCACATGCTGCAGAGCAACTAAGCCTGTGCGCCATACCTGCTGAGCCCATGTGCCACAACTCCTGAAACCCGCGTGCCCTAGAGCCTGCAAGCCACTAATACTGAGCCCACGTGCCACAACTACTGAAGCCCGAGTGCCTAGAGCCTGTGCTCTGCAACAAGAGAAGCCTCCGCAATGAGAAGCCTGTGCACCGCAACGAAGAATAGCCCCCACTCACCACAAATAGAGAAAGCCCGCGTGCAGCAACAAAGACCCAACGCAGCCAAAATAAAATTAAATTAAAAAAAAAAGGTGTGAAGTACTGATACATGCTACAAGATGGATAAACCTTGAAAATATCATGCTAAGTGAAAGAATTCAGACACAAAAGGCCACATATTAAAAAAAAAAGCCACATATTGTGTGATCCCATTTATATGAAATGTCTAGAACAGACACATCCATAGAGACAGAAAACTGATTACTGGTTGCCATAGGCTAGGGAGAATGGGAATTAAGTGCTCATGGGTATGGGACTTCTTCTGGGAGTAATGAGAATGTTCTGAAATTAGATACAGTAGTGGGCATGGTTATAGAACGTTGTGTGTATATATTAAAAACTACTGAATATTATATTTTAAAGAGTTAGTTTGGGGAACTCCCTGGTGGTCCAGTGGTTCAGACTCTGAGCTTTCACTGCCGAGGGTGCAATTCAATCCCTGGTCGGGGAACTAAGATCCCACAAGCCATGTGGTGGGGGAAAAGAAGGAGTTTTATGATCTATGAATTCTATCTCAATTAAAAAACTCTTAATTGCCATTCTCTATTCTTAATGTCTTTAGGTTGTTTCTAAAAGTTGAACACCAAGGAACAACATTCATGTGATTATTGCTGTGTAAACATTTTCACTGCAGGCCCAGGCACTAGGGTTATATTATCTTCTCTACAGGATTAACATCACAGACCACCCAAAAAACAGTATTTCATGCATCAAGGTCCAAATGAATTCTCTGTTTTTTACTATCAACTACAGCTGTTTTGTTTTCCTGGAGTTCCTACTTATCTTTCTTTTTCATGTGGACAAAAAATAATGTTCTTTCATCATCTAGTGTGATTACCATGCTCTCGGTTACGAGACATCCCCTAACTTCTCAGAGCCACCATCATCTTGTCCCAACCCACCGGCCACTGTCCTCAGTTTCACTGCCTTGGCTCAACATTTTATTGAATTTCTTGTCATCGTCTTTTCCCCTTACTTTGAAGCCTCTTGAATGGGTATACCCTCTTGGAAATTCCGAATAAGAAAAAGTACAGGAGAGAAAAACTTTCTGAATCCTAGCCTGTCTGAAAATATCTTAATTTTGTTCTTCTACTTTGCCTGTGCCACAGTTTTCTCATCTGTGCGATGGGGGTGATCATAAATTGCACTTACCTCAGCGTTGTTAATGAGGATTAAATGTGTTAGTGTGCGAAAAGCTGTTAGACAATCTTTGGCCCATAGTAAATTTGTTCAGTAAACGTTAGACCTTAATGTTGTAATTGAAGCCCATTAGATGTACCATAGCGTTCAGCACTCTGAAAACGTTATATGGACTAACAGTAAAGTAATAAGATGAAAGTTTGTGTGATTAAGTAAGTAATCCTATTACCGTAGTTGCACCGTAGGCTTATGAATTATTCCTTAGTGTTTTTCTTCTCTTATTTCATGAAGTCATAATCAGTGTTGTAGGATTTACTGTGCTTTTTTTTTTTTTTAGGTCACTAGGCTGTTTTCAGCTCTCTGGATTTTTAGTAAAGCAAGCCTATTCCAGGAAATGGCTTTAAATTGTAATGCAAATTTGATTTAGGTGTATGAAAGCAGCTTGGGAGGGTAACAATGCAAGCTACTTAAAGAGTTTGGAAAATTTAGGATATTGAAGATTTAAGGAGTAGTTTGGCTCAGGCACCAAAGCGCTAAAACGTAAAACTGTCAGGCTGATCAATGTGTGGGAGCTGTTCAAGAGGTTTCTCGGGGCATTTAGACTATTGACACTAAGTGATGTCTGCTAGGGGACAGTCGGTGCATTTGTCAGTCCTGGCCTCACCGTAACCCTTTCTCAAGAAGGAAGGGACAAGGGGTTATGAGGAGGCTCTGACAGGGAGACTGGGTCTGGTCTCGGGTACTCAGGAATGTGCCTGGGGAAGTTTGAGTGAGCCCAGTCGGGTGATGCTAATTAGGTAAAGCGATAGAGGTTGAGAGAACTGTGCGTTCAAAAGATCCTAGGAGGAGGGGAGCAGGCCAGTGTATCTGTAACACAAAACTAGAAAGGAGAGGCGGGTACATGCTCCAGTTAGATGAGGTACCCAGTCAGTCAGGGCGTGCATCGTGGGCCATGCTGAAGCCTGGGGCTTTATTCCAAGAGCAGTCGAAGGGCTTTGTCTTGGGAAGCAACAAAAACAGATTTATAGTGAGGAGAAGGAAACGGATAGGGACAAGAGTAGATTGGAGCACTCCTCTTCGGAAGCTATTATGGGGTCCAGCAGTGGTTGTATCTTTGACCAGGGCAACAGCTGTGGGATGGAGAGAATCAGTGGAGGTGAGAGTTATTGGGAAATAAATCTCCGGGATGTGCTGGGGGATGGGGTAGGGAGGCACCCAGGATGATACTTTGGATATCCCACTTGTAGAACTGGGCGGAAGGTGGGAGAAATTATCACATATAGAACCGCTTCCTCTCACGAATGAGTGTACGGAAGGGACTCGGATTTGAAAGGAAAAGTGTTTCTGGGTAAGTTCTTTGCAGCCCTGGTATTTTCTCCAACCTTCCAGGAGTCTGTGGAGCATCCTTCCCGAAAGGACCACTTGACCACTCTATTGAACATAAGTCGTTTTCATTTTCTTTTGTATATGTCTGGAAGTTTAGAGAAATGAAAACACGCCAACATTGTATAAACAAAACAGCCACTCAGATCTTCGCATTTTCTCAGGTTGGTGCCAAACAGGTCTTATCTAAAAAGCAAAGCAGCTAAAAAGGCACAGAGGCAATAATTGCTTTGCTATTCCAGGAACTGGCAGCCACACGTGCAAAACTATTAAAGAGCACAATTTCAAACTTCTGCTGAAAAGTTATAAGGAAATGGCTAAAATCTCTCTAGAACCCATTCCTCGCTGGGGCAAAAGGACCTGGAAAACATATTTTAACAAAACAGTGTTTAACGATATTCATAATTTGAGTCATCTGTCTTTTTTTCTTGGTCAGTCTAGCTAAAAGTTTGTCAATTTTGTTGATCTTTTCAAAGCACCAGCTTTTGGATTCGCTGATTTCTCTCTGTTACTTTTCTCTGTTTTAGCTGCATCTCATAAGTTTTGATATGTTGTGTCTTAATTTTTATTCCTTTAAAAGTATTTACTAATTTCTCTTGTGATTTCTTCTTTGACCCATTGGTTATTTAAGAGTGAGTTGTTTTATTTACACCTATTTGTGAATTTCTCAAATTTCTTTTTTTAAAAAATAAATGTATTTATTTTATTTTTGGCTGCATTGGGTCTTCGTTGCTGCGCGCGGGCTTTCTCTAGTTGTGGTGAGCAGGGGCTACTCTTCGTTGCAGTGCATGTTGCAGTGGCTTCTCTTGGTGCAGAGCACAGACTCTAGGCATGCGGGCTTCAGTAGTTGTGGCACGCAGGCCCAGTAGTTGTGGCTTGCGGGCTCTAGAGCACAGGCTCAGTAGTTGTGGTGCACAGGCTTAGTTGCTCTGTGGCATATGGGATCTTCTGGGACCAGGGCTCGAACCCATGTCCCCTGCTTTGGCAGGCAGATTCTTAACCACTGAGCCACCAGGGAAGCCCTCAAATTTCTAATTTCATTCCATTGTTGTCAGAGAACATGCTTTGAGTGAATTCAGTCCTTTTAAATTTATTGAAGTTTGTTTTATGATCTAGCAATTGGTCTATCCTGGAGACTGTTCCTTCTGCACTGAAAAGAATGTATTCTGCTGTGTTGGGTGGAGTGTTCTGTTATGTTAGGTCTGGTTGGTTTATGGTGTTCATGTCTTTTGTCTCCTTGTTGATCTTCTGCCTAACTGTTCTATCCATTATTGAGAGTGGGGTTTTGAAGTCTCCAACTGTTATAGTTTAATAATCTATTTCTCCCATTAATTTTTGCTTTATGTATTTCAGGGCTCTCTTAGGGGCATACGTGTTTATAATTGTATCTTCCTGATGGGTTGACCTTTTTGTCATTATAAATTGTCCCTCTTCATGTGGAGAACAGGGAACCCTCCTACACTGTTGGTTGGAATGTAAATTGGTACAACCATTATGGAAAATAGTATGGAGGTTCCTTAAAAAACTAAAAATAGAACTACTGTATGATCCAGCAATCCCAGTCCTGGACATATATCTGGAGAAAACTCTAATTTGAAAAGATACATGCACTCCAATGTTCATAGCAGCACTATTTACAATAGCCAAGACATGAGAGCAACTTAAATGTCCATTGACAGATGAATGGATAAAGAAAAGGTGGAATATTACTCAGCCATACAAAAGAATGGGATTGACATATATACACTAATATGTATAAAATGGATAACTAATAAGAACCTGCTGTATAAAAAAATAAATTAAATTAAATTAAAAAAAAAAGAAATAATGCCATTTGCATCCACATGGATGGACCCAGAGATTATCATAGTAAGTGAAGTAAGTCAGACAGAGAAAGACAAATATCAAATGATAATGCTTATATGTGCAATCTAAAAAAATGATACAAATGAACTTATTTACAAAACAGAAATAGAGTCACAGATGCAGAAAACAAAGTTATGGTTACTGGGGGTGGGGGGAAAGGGGAGGAGGGATAAATTGGGAGATTGGGATTGACATATACACACTACTATATATAAAATACATAACTAATAAGGACCTACTGTAGAGCACAGGGAACTCTACTCAATACTCTGTAATGACCTATATGGGAAAAGAATCTAAAAAAGAAGGGATATATGTATATGTGTAACTGATTCACTTTGCTGTACAGCAGAAACTAACACAACGTTGTAAATCAACTATACTCCAGTAAAAAGTGTTTTTTTTAATTCTCTGCTTCATAATTTAAAAAATGTCCCCTTTATTTCTGGTAGTGTTTTTGTTTTAAATTCTACTTTGTCTGATATTAATGCAGCTATTCCAGCTTTCTTATAGCTACTGTTTGCATGATTTTTTTTCCCATCTATACTTTCAACCAATTTGTAATTTTGCATCTAAATTCTCTTGTAGACAGCTTATAGATAGGTCTTTTTTTTTTTTTAAATGTTTATTTATCTAGGCTGCACCGGGTCTTAGTTGTGGCATGCGGGATCTTCATTGCAGCATGTTTTAGTTGCGGCATGTGGACTTTTAGTTGAGGCATGAAAACTCGTAGTTGCAGCATGCATGTGGGATCTAGTTCCCTGACCAGAGATCGAACCCTGGCCCCCTGCATTGGGAGTGTGGATTCTTACCCACTGGACCACCAGGGAAGTCCCTCTTGTTGCTGGATTTTTTTTGATCAAGCCTGATTATCTCTGCTTTGGATTGCTTAATCAGCTCACATTTAGTATTATTGATATAGTTGGATTTGCATCTGCTGTTTTACCTTTTGCTTTCTATATCTCATGTCTTACGTCTTTTTATGTTCCTCTATCTCCCTTCACTGCTTTCTTTTGCATTGAGTGAATATTTTTTAGTGTAGCACTTACATTATTTTAATGAGTTTTTAAAAACTATTTAAAAAGTTATTTTCTTAGTATTTACTCTTAGGCTTACCATATACATCATAATGTATCAGAATTTATTTCAGATTTATACTATGGTGACTTAATTCCAATGAGACATGGAAACTTTAGTCCTCCTCCCTCTTTTTGTTCTATTATTATTATATGTATTACAGCTGTGTGTGTTACAAAGCCCACAGTACATTGTTATAATTATTACTTTATATAATTTTAAGTCATTTGAAGAAGCTGAGAGAAGAAATGGAGAGTATATATTTATAGAGTTTGTTATATTAACCTATTTATTTACCGTTTCTGGCTCTCTTCATTGCTGTCGGCGGATATGAGTTACCATCTGGTACCATTCCCTTCCTCTAATATAGCTTTCTTTCTTCACACACATCTCCTCTGTGCAGTTATCATCAAATATACTACATTTCTATGCATTATAGGCCCAACAGTACAATTCTAGACATACTGTTTTATACTGTTGCTTTTTAAATCAGTTAAGACAAGAAAGGATAAATATATGTTTATACTATTTTTTTGGTTACATAATTACCTTTATTGGCACTCTTTTTTCATGTGGATTCAAATTGCTGTCTGGGGTGGCTTGTGATATTTGAAATGCCATTTATATTAACTCCCACTTATTTGTTTTTAAAAAAACAAGAAACCAAAATAACATACAACAAAAGAGGAAATTCTCTTCAGCCATTCTATTTTTTCCCCATCAATTCTGTAATGCAAATGCTGCTATATATGACACTGTTAACCTTAAAATAGCAGTCACCATACTGTCCGTGGTTCCCCACGTGTCTGAATGCTTGATTTTCCCTAAAAAGAGACGATAATGATTAGGAGTTGGCAGCCTCTGCACACCATACCTGACATCCAGGCACAAGACCAGAGGATGGAACTGTGCTGAAACAGTAAAAACAGGCTTGTAACAGCCATCAACAGGCTAGAGCTTAAAAGTCTTAAAAGGAGAGAATTTTAATTGCCTTGATTACTTTGGCAAGATGGTGTTTTGTGTTGTTCCTGCCCTCTGATGACTGTAAATTATGTTTTGTTGAGCTTTTGTTTTATTTTGTTCTGATTATAAAAGTGGTGCATTCTCATTGAGAATATTTAGGAAATTCAAAAAAAAAAAAGAAAAAGAAATTCACAACCCAGAGATAACTACTCAATATTTTTTTCTTACTCTTAATATTTTGGAGAGTCTTTTCTCCCTTTCTTCCTCCCTCCCTCCCTTCCTTCCTCTCTCTCTAATGTGTATATGTTTATATGTACATATAATATTTAAATGGCATCTAAATTTGGACTTAGTTTCCTTTAAGCCTAAGACTTATATAATAGTCATGTTCCTATCTGTTTATCTTGTTTCTGATAGCCACTTTGCCTATATCGCCTAATATTTAATATATAGTGTTCCTATTGTTATTTTCTATTTTTTAATTGTTTATAGCTGTAGTTTCTATTTCTATCATAACCAAAAGTTTATCAAAAAGTTCTTTTAAATTTCCAAGTGTGGGGGAATTCCCTGGTGGTCCATTGGTTAGGACTCAGTGCTTTCACTGCTGGGTTCAATTCCTGGTTGGGGAACTAAGATCCCACAAGCTGCGCAGCATGGCAAAAAAAAAAAATTCCAACTGTTGGGGTTTTGATCTAGACTTATGCTATTTTAAGTGAGGTTTTTTTGAGGGGTGAGGGAAGGCGTGACAGTGAGCCCTGTATAGTTTCGTTTGGAATTTATTTAGGTTTTTATTGTGGTTTACTATGATTAGTTTTTATAAATGTTCCATGAACACATAAAAAGAAAATATAGCCCTTATCATGAATCAAGATCACTTCTTTTTGTTTGTTGTCTGCTAAATCTTTTTTTTTTTATAAATTTATTTATTTATTTATTTTTGGCTATGTTGGGTCTCCGTTTCTGTGCGAGGGCTTTCTGTAGTTGCGGTGAGCGGGGGCCACTCTTCATCGCTGTGCGCGGGGCTTTCACCATCGTGGCCTCTCTTGTTGCGGAGTGCAGGCTCAGTAGCTGTGGCTCACGGGCCTAGTTGCTCCGTGGCATGTGGGATCCTCCCAGACCAGGGCTCGAACCCGTGTCCCTTGCGCTGGCAGGCAGACTCTCAACCACTGCGCCACCAGGGAAGCCCTGTTGTTTGCTAAATCTTTGATCATCCTTTTATTGTAACATTTCAGTCTCGTTTAGTTTTAGACTTGTCTCTTATAAGCAAAAATGTCACTGGGTTTTATTTTTTTCCACCCAATATGAAAGTTATTTCCTTTTAATATGGAAGTGTATATCTTTTAAAATTATAACTAACAGTATGATCTTGTTTCATCTTATTTTATTTTTACTTTTCCTTTAACATTTGCTATTTGCTATATGCACTATATCTTCTCTAGTGATTTGAAAATTCACATCCTGGTTTTTTTTTGTTTGTTTGTTTGTTTTTTGCGATATGCGGGCCTCTCACTGTTGTGGCCTCTCCTGTTGTGGAGCACAGGCTCCGGTCTCTCAGGCTCAGCGGCCATGGCTCACGGGCCCAGCCGCTCCGCAGCATCACATCCTGTTTTAATCCTTCCTTTAAACTTTGCAAAAAGCATTCTCAGCCTTTACTTTTTCTGATTATCGAGGTCAAGGTAATCAATACGCGGAACAATATTTTTTGTCTTCCCTCCCCTTCTTCATTTATGTTCCTTCAAGCCACCTCCACATACAATAAAACATGTAACTCTCAGAATGTTATTAGTACATTTTTGCATTGAATATTATACTTTAAAATTTTAATTTTCAGTCAGTATTTCATATTTATAGTGATTATTTAGACATGACTATTTTGATGGTTTCACTGTACACTACTAGATCTTTTCTGTCTTGAGCTCTTAATTTTGATACTTCTTAGACATCTAGAGGAGATCTTCAAATAGTAGTTTCAGAGAAAGGGATGTGTTTGAACCTCTGCATGTGTACCTTTTTTTTTTTAAGGCTTTATTGAATTTGTTACAATATTGCTTCTTTTTTAATACAATTTTATTTATTTATTTATTTATTTATTTGGCTGTGTTGGGCCTTTCTTGCTGCAGGCGGGCTTTCTCTAGTTGTGGCGAGCGGGGGCTACCCTTCGTTGCGGTGTGTGGGCTTCTCATTGCGGTGGCTTCTCTTGTTGGGAGCATGGGTTCTAGGCACGTGGGCTTCAATAGTTGTGGCTCGCGGGCTCTAGAGCGCAGGCTCAGTAGTTGTGGCACACGGGCTTAGTTGCTCCGCGGCATGTGGGATCTTCCCGGAGCAGGGCTCGAATCTGTGTCTCCTGCATTGGCAGGCGGATTCTTAACCACTGCGCCACCAGGGAAGCCACTTGCACGTGTACCTATTCACACAGATGCCAGCTGGGCCATACATAAAATTATGGAGTAACTCTCTTTTCTTCCCAAATTTGTTTGCCGACGTTTCTTTCTATTCTGGCCAGCAGCTCTACCTCTTTACCTGATTCGCACTGGGGCTTCCATCATGGCTTTTTGGCTGTATGCTTTTTCCAGTTGTTGGCCCTCTGTTGTTACCCCATCCTTGAAACCCCTTGCCTGCCCTCATGGGCACTGGGCTGATCTCAGTCCCATTCAGTTCCTTTCCGTTTTCTCTCCTTCCTTCCTTAAGTCGTCATGCTGAGGAGATACAACTGTGTGCCAGGTAGACCAGTTAGTGACAAGGGAAGTTCACTTGATCGTGGGCAAGTGCGTAAATCCTATTTAACTGGCTTTTACCAACTGAAGAAGTGCCAATATATTTTAATGTGAAGAGAAATACTGAAGAAAGGAGAAACAAAAAAAGATGAAGTAAGATTTTACACAAACTTCCAGATTAGATGATGCTAAAGATCTATAGAAGTTTTCTGAACATACAGTCTCTCTATAGATTTACGATTTTGTTTGTTTTGTCCACATCACTGCCTTAATCATGGATTTCAGTCTTTGGAAGAAGATGTGGTGGCCCTCATGGGCTGGGGAAAGTAGTAGTTTCTTCAGTTTTAATTGGCTTTTCTGACAAAAGTTTATAAATTCTGCAAGTCCATGTTATCATACAAACTGAAAAAAACTTTTTTCCATTTAAATAATTTATTTGTGGGAAGTCCCTGGCAGTCCAGTGGTTAGGACTCCACGTTTTACTGCCGAGGGCCCAGGTTCAGTCCCTGGTTGGGGAACTAAGATCCCGCAAGCTGCGTGGCGAGACCAAAATTAAATAAATAAACATACGAATTATTTGCTATTTGAATGCTAGAGTAAATTCAGAACAGGAATTGGCAATTGCTATTGTCTTCTATCAATGATAAAAATTCAATTCAACAAACATCTTCTCAATACTTACTATGTATAAGTATACTTACTATGTGTAATGCACTGGGGTAAACAAAAATTTTTTAAATTCTTATTTGGTAATTGGGTGCTCATTAAATTATGTCCATACAAGGGATATCTTGTGCAGCCATTAATAATTTTTGAAGAATATTTAAAGATATGGGAAATGCTGATAATAATATATTCAGTTAGGAAAAGCACTTTACGAAGTGATATATTTAGTATAATTTCTAATTTAGCTTAAAAACATTTTGAAAGAGTAAAAAGAATACGTACCTAAATGTTACTATTGTTTATTTCTGGATGAGTAAGAAAACCCTTTACCATATTCTAATTTTTCTATAAGGAAAACAAATCAATTTAATAACCAGATAATAGTATGATTTTGTTGTTTTTTAAGGCTATAGTGCAGTTCTGTAGGATTATAGGGAATAGGCACAATCATCCCCATTTTAGGAAGCCACTTTGACCTCTCAGAAAAGGTGAGATGGAAGCTGGGCCTTGAAATGAGGGCCAAATATTAATAGGCAAATACGCAGAAAGAATGATGCGTACACCAAGCAGAAGAGCCCATTGAAAAAATGTGCAGTATTGAGCGGGAACACAGCAAATGAAGTGGGGTGGGTGGTGAGAGAGGCAGGGCTGAGAGGATCTTGAAACTTTGGTAAGGAGGCCAGATTTTGCTCTGCCTATTGGGGGAAAACATTGAAGGTTTTAAATTTGGGGTGAGAGAATCAGATCAATGGTAAATCTGTGCTCTAGACAGGTGATTCCAAAACGAATAGGTTGAATGCAAGGCCGGAGACCAGAGGCAGGGGAACCCTTAGGAGGCATGCTCCTGGTTCCTTCTGTGTCTCTGGCTGAGCCTTCTCAGTTATGTTCCCCAGGCTTTCTTCCTTCCTCTCCCGCTAATTGCTGGATGCTACTGGGTCCTGCCTCCCATCCCTATTCTGCCTTGGCTGTACCATCCTTCAGGGTGCTGTCCATTTCAGTGGTCCAGCCTAGGTCTTTTTTATAGACTCCAAACCAGTATGTGTTTAAGTATGTCCAGGTCACCTTCACCTAGTTGTTTCCTGACTCCTCAACTTCACAGAAACTTCTGTCTTCCTTCTGAAGTCTGCTTCTCCTCCTCCTCTCTTGAGCCCCGGAACATAGTCCCTTTTCCCCATCCTACCAGTTAACCGAGCCAGAAACTTCAGTGTCCTTACAAAACATACAAAGGGACAACTATTGTATGATTCCACTTATATGAAGTACTTAGAATAGGCAAATTCATAGAGATAGGAAGTAGAATGGTGGTTGCCAGGGGTGGGGGGATGGGAAGGGGATGGCAAGTTAGTGTTTCATGGGTAAAGAGTTTCTGTTTGGGATGGTGAAAAAGTTCTGGTGATGGTTGCACCATTCTGTGGCAGTAATTAATGCCACTGAATAGTATACTTTAAAATGGTTAAAATGGTAAATTTTCTGTGATGTATATTTTACCACAGTTAAAAACTAAAATAAGATAAAATAAAACCTGTTCAACTTGGTTTGAACCAGTTTCTCTCAGACTTATTTGATTATGGAGCTCTCTGATCAAAAGGGGGAAAAATGTTTTAAAGTGGAACATAATATTCACATCCTTTAGATGTAAGAGGAACATACTTTGGGGAACATTCCACTATTTGAGGGCAAGGAAGAGGAATTAAGTTCCTCATTTCCTCACACACTGCTGGAACTCAATGCACTTCTTTTTAAGAAACATTATTAGAAATGGTGATTGGGCTTTTATTTAGGAAAATTGTGGGTCAGTTAGCCTTCCCCAGGCTGACCTAATGATATTATTTCTATGGGAGCTTCAAAACACTTTAGCCTGAAAAGGAAATTCTAGGACACAATCCACTCAAATTGGAGGCAGATTTACTTCAACAGTTCTAAGTACACAGTCTCACTTTATGCAGAGCTTTGCAAATTACTTTGAAAAGATAGGAGTTTCTCCCTATTTTGGGTAACTTCTACCTCTCTTCTCTGGGCCACCTTCTGATAACCTCTTGTCCTGCATAGATGCCAAGACTCTTGCTTTGTTTACCTTTCTGAGTTCTTGTTTCAAGAGCCTATCTAATGCCCCAAGCCCTGTACAACTCAAGAGGGTGCTCTTGTGCAGTACACAACCTGTGCAACTTCCCATGTCAATAAACACCCTCAGGTCTCTTTCTTATTCTGTGTACCGTACACCCCAGGAATAGGAATCCTGCCTTGCAATTTCAGCATAGGGTCACCTTTTCCATACCAACTTATTTCTTTTCTTTTTTTTTAATTTTATTTTTTTTTTGCGGTACACGGGCCTCTCACTGTTGTGGCCTCTCCCGTTGTGGAGCACAGGCTCCGGACGTGCGGGCTCAGCGGCCATGGCCCACGGGCCCAGCCGCTCCACAGCACGTGGGATCTTCCCGGATGGGGACACAAACCCGCGTCCCCTGCATCAGCAGGCGGACTCTCAACCACTGCGCCACCAGGGAAGCCCCCAACTTATTTCTTTAATTGAAAAACACATGCTTTTTATAAAAGCTTCAAACCTTACAGAAGTACATTTCCCACAATCCTCTCTTAGGTAATTATCGTTAACAATTGACTATATAATTTTTTTTAGTTTTTTCCCCCATTCATATACTAGTACATGTGTGTGCACTTTACCGAAACTCCTGCTATACCTACTGTTTGCAGCGTACTTTTTTTTTTTTCCACTTAACTATGCATCTGGAGCCTCTTTCCATTCTGGCAATTAGAGATCTATTTCATGATTTGATGGCTGTATTGTATTTCATTATTTGGATGTACCTTTATTTATCTAGCTGGTCCCATTGATAGACAATTGGAGTTTTTCCAGCTTTGTGCTATTGCATATAATGAAGCCATGAATAAGCTGAAGCATATAAATCTTTGCACAATGGCAAAACAGTTTCTCTAGGAAAAATTCCTAGGTAGAGTAACTAGGTCAAATGATATAAACATCTTAAATTTTAATAGATAAAATCATCTTTCTAAAGGATTTAATCACTTCGCTCTCCCACCAGTGTGATCAAGGGTCTATTCCCTCCACCTCACCAACACTGGCAAACCTTTTTCATCTTTACTAATCTGATAGGTGAGAAGTTTTAGTTTGTGTTAAAAAAGATGATTTTTACATGTCTTCCCATTGTAAAATTCTGTAGTGATACTGAATACTTGAGGTTGAATATTTTTCATTTGTTTATCGGCCATTTGTATTTCTTTGTTTTTTTTAAAATTTTATTTATTTATTTATTTATGGCTGTGTTGGGTCTTTGTTTCTGTGCGAGGGCTTTCTCTAGTTGTGGCAAGCGGGGGCCACTCTTCATCGCGGTGCGCAGGCCTCTCACTATCGCGGCCTCTTGTTGCGGAGCATAGGCTCCAGATGCGCAGGCTCAGTAATTGTGGCTCACAGGCCCAGTTGCTCTGCGGCATGTGGGATCTTCCCAGACCAGGGCTCGAACCCGTGTCCCCTGCATTGGTAGGCAGACTCTCAACCACTGCGCCACCAGGGAAGCCCCATTTGTATTTCTTTGAGTCCTTCCCCAGCTTCTACTTGGCTGTGCACTTCAATTCCTCATTTCTGTGCTCTACCTACCAGGATGGGAAATCTGTTCCCTCTCTTCAGACCCCTGTGCTGACTACCACTTCCTGCCTCAGAGCTGGAAGGAGTGATGTCCAGCCCAGGACTTTTGGTGGGAGAGACCTGGGGTGAGTCCCAGCTGCTCCACATATCTGTGTGACTTTTGATAATTTTCCTAACTTCTCTATGCCCCAGTTTCCTCATCTGAAAACTGAGATGGTAATTTTGCCTACAACAAAGGGTTGCCTTCAGGATTAAATGTGGTAATTGTTATGTAAAGCATTTAGTCCTTGCTTCATACAGTGTAAACGTTTGGGAAACACTAACTATTGTTATTATTGCTATAAAAAAGTGTACTCTTTGTTTTCTAAATTATGCTTCCTGGCCAGTGTCAGTATTGAGATGGTGAGGATATGGAGAAAGCCTTTGAAAATGGAACTATGCTAAGACATGAACAGTGTTCTTACATCTTCTGCATTCCCATAATTGTCTTGGGGCTCAAACATTAGTAAGGCAGCTTGGCTCCGAATATAACACTTTCCAGTATTATTCTGCTTGTGCATGTCTGTTTTCTCTCTTTATTGTAACCGAGTTACATGTAATCAGAGGTTACAAACTAATGTGGCTAAATGTAGCTCATCAGTTTCTCATGTTTATAGAGTGTTATGAGTTGTTTTTTAATTTTGGCCAACATTTAGAAGTAGGATGTTCATATAAAAATCTACATTTCCAGCTTTTCTTGAGTAATAGGAGATGTTGACTAGCCTCCACTAGAGCTGGGTCGCTGCACCCCCTTTAGACAGGGCATGGGTTCTCCAGGTTCCTATTGCCCGCCCCACCCCCACGCCGGTTCTTCCCCTTTCCCTCTCCCATGCAGCTGGTTATCATTCATAATTCATCGTCATACTTGCCTTGTTGTTTTCCTTAAGGTAGAGGAATATATCCTGGTACCCATGTCGCTACTAAAAGTGGGAAACTAAGACAAAAATTGTATATTGAACATATTTCTATGTATAAGTGAAGGATTGCCCCATGTGTTTAATTTGCCGAGAAAGTGAATCTGTTCATTTTATTTTATTTTTAAATTTATTTATTTGTTTTTGGCTGAGTTGGGTCTTCGTTGGTGCGTGCAGGCTTTCTCTAGTTGCGGCGAGCAGGGTCTACTCTTCTTTGCAGTGCACGGGCTTCTCATTGCGGTGGCGTCTTTTGTTGCAGAGCATGGACTCTAGGCGCACGGGCTTCAGTAGTTGTGGCACGTGGGCTCAGTAGTTGTGGCTTGCGGGCTGTAGAGTGCAGGCTCAGTAGTGGTGGCACACGGGCTTAGTTGCTCTGCAGCATGTGGGATCTTCCCGGACCAGGGCTTGAGCCCGTGTCCCCTGCATTGGCAGGTGGATTCTTAACCACTGCGCCACCAGGGAAACCCCAGTTTGTTCATTTTAGCCATGAGCTTCATTCATTGACCTAACCTGCCCCTGGAGACAATAGAGATGTGAATTCTATATGAATCAGTCCTAACAACCTGCCTCTACTGGGCGTTTAAGGGCCCTCTCTGCTCTTTTTCCCCAGTGGTTCTCAACCTTAACTCGGAAGTTTGAAAAGATACTGAGGCCTGGGTGTTGGGTTGTTCTACCCCCCACCCCCCCGCCCCTCCTCCTGCAAAGAGCAGGAGAGCCTTTTTGGATGGATCAAGGGGAGGAAGGTTTACTGGATTTGTGTCTAGGGACATGATCTGTCTTTCTTGGCATGCTGCCTCTTAGGATACCCAGCTTTCCCCATAAAACTGAGGGTTATGAGTCCTGGCATTCGTGGGCTGAAGGCCAAGAGGGCGAATGAGCCCAGCCGTGCCTTCCTTCTCAGGGAGGAGAGAAGTGCTTCCATTCTTTTCCCTTGGTGTGTTCCTTTCTTTGGACTGCCCGTCCTTCACTCTCAAAGTGGTGAGACATAGAGGGTCGAGCTTTGGCTGTGGACCTGAAAACAGTGAGGCCAGGCTGCCTGCCTGGCTGTCATCCCCAGGACAGCTCTCCCTGGGCAGCAGGACCTGCCAGTTGCAGGCGGGGAGGGCCGCTCACTAGGCTTGGAACCCCTGTTGGGGCTGAGGACAGAGCAAGTGTGAATAATGCCTCAGCTTGAGCAGCATCTTGTCCAGTTTCCCCCCAAAGTGTGGCTTAGCATGGCCGGTTGAGGACCTGGGTGGTCAGGCCCCAGTGGCAGATCCCTCATCAAATCTCAGCATCATAGAACACTGACCCCTCCCAGCTTCCACAAGCATACACGAGGGCTCTATCTTGTGTTCACAGGCAGCCTGTGCTTCCTTTTCAAGTATTTATATTTTATCATCATTTTTTGTTTATATGTCTGTTTCCCTTACTAGAACCTAAGCTCCTTGACGGCAGGGACTGTACTTTATCATTTTAATAACGTTGGTGCCCAGGGCATAATTGGTGTTTGATAAATATTCTCTAATGGATTTACATTTTCATAATTTTATTGACTCTTTTGCCATATGAAAAGCTGTTTTCTAGGTGCTATGGGAACATAGGAGGTTTAAAATGTAGTTTATGTTCTGAAGGAACTTGTCATCCAGTTGGGGAGATAAGGTCAATCATTCATTCCTTCAGTCATTCATTTGAACATACACTGAGCGTCTAAGCTCTGGTCAGTTTGGCATTGGGGATATGATATCAAGGTGTGTACTCCACTCTCAAGTGGCTTCCAGTTAGTAGGAGAGAGAGATATAAAATGAGCACAACATAAGGTGATAAGTGCAATGATAGGATTCCTAACAATTGTTAAAAATATGGAGTAAAAAATAAATAGCTCAAAAGAGTAATGGAGGAACTAACACAAAGCAGTGCATGACTTGGTAGTTGTGATTAGAAGTAAAGCTCAGCTTTCCTAGGGGCCACCGAGGGAACATTGAGAAGTGTCTGCTGAGAAAGCGCCTCCCATGAAATCAGTGGTGCACCGTGCACCTCCGTACAGCTAAGGTTCAGCAAAGGCCCACCTTAAAAACACCTGTCCTGGGCTTCCCTGGTGGCGCAGTGGTTGAGAGTCTGCCTGCCAATGCAGGGGACACAGGTTCGTGCCCCGGTCCGGGAAGATCCCACATGCCGCGGAGCAGCTGGGCCCGTGAGCCATGGCCGCTGAGCCTGCGCGTCCGGAGCCTGTGCTCCGCAACGGGAGGGGCCGCAACAGTGAGAGGCCCACGTACTACAAAAAACAAAAAAACACCCGTCTGACCTGCTTGACCTAGTGTTTCCCAAGCTTATGTGAGCGTGATGCTCTTTTCTCCCCACTATTTAACTAACATCCTATGGAACTGACATTCCTTAAAGTCATTTTAGGAAATGCCAGTGTAGATACCGTCTGTACTTAGATAGCTGGTGGCTCTTAACATTTTGCGGGGAGGTGGATCTTTCGAAAAGTTAACAGTGGGGGGAGTTGTGCACAATTCACGCATTCCTTGAAGCCCATCCGAGACCCTTGTCCATGGTCAGGGAAAGAAAAGAAGGGAGCAAATCCCAGGTAGGAGGGATCTGTGTGGGCTAAGACAAAAGAGGATGGAAAAGATGGGTCTTAGTGCCAAGCAGTTTGACTGTGAGGGAGGGAGAGATGGGGCAGAGAGACAGGGGACCACGGTGGATTTGGAGATGGCCAACTGTGGAAGGCCTGAGATAGCTGGCATGGAATTACCAGTCGTTAATGACCAATTGCCTGTGAAGGTTAAGGGAGATGCAAGGTCAAGAACACATCTACTAATGGACACTGGAGTCGTAGAAGGATTATTCATAGAAACAGGAAAGTCACAGAGCCAAAATCTTCCACATGTCAAAACCTATGTTATTATCATGTTGAAATGCTCCAACTTGCCTTTTTCACCCCCTGCCCTCCCCCTGCCAACTTGCCCTTATTAATTTGTGCTGAATCTCCCAGTTGAAAAATTCACTTTCAGAATTGGATTTGCCATCTAACTGGGCCTCCTACCTTGAACAATTAAAAATCCGATTGGTCTGACTTCTAATTTTAGAAGGAATCAAGCTGACCTTCGTTGAGCTGTTGCCAACGGGAGCCTGTTACCTGGGTGACTAGATTTACAATATGTCAGTATGCAAATACCATCTGCCCAAGAGGAGGAAGGAAGGCCTTCGTCCTCTGAGGGTTGTCAGAAGTTCTGGAAATGTCTTCCTCTGGGAATGGGGAGGAGGCTTGCCAAAGAGGAGGAAAACCAGGAACGACGTGATTTTTCAAGGTTAGAGTCTTTTCCTCACTCTAGGAGTGAGGACAGGAGTTTGTGGTTTGCCTTATGGACTGTCCTGTAAGGTTGATCACTAGGGATATACATGTAAGTCAGATTTTACATTTCTTGGGGAGGGGGGGAGGGAACCAAAAGGGTAGCATCTATCACTTCAGTGTATTTAGATTCAGATGACTGCAAAAGTTTAATGAAGCCTTTGAGTATGCAATTCTTGTTTTCCACAATGCCTTTAGGAATCTAATTTCAATTGTTAATAGCGTCTGAGCCCGCTGCCTTGGGCTCTCAAGAAGGGTGAAGAGAAGTGGATATTTCATCTCACTTTCCCTCACATCAGCTTGACTGGGGAAGCTGAAGGGATTTTCTCCCCAGAATATCTGTATTCAACTCCTGTCCTGCACATTGTTTCAGGCTAAGGTTTACCATCACATTTGGAAACATTCAAATCTGAAGGCAGGCAGGGAAGTTCTATTCCTTTTCATGAAATAACTGTCACATCAGCTGTCAGCTGCAGGAGTTTCTTCTACCCACTGTTTTGTGAGTCCAAATTAGATGGACTCATTAATTTTAATTTTTACTTTAAAATCTCAAGGACTTGTATGGGTGGGTATGCTTCCTTTAATTGCCGTGTGTCAGAATTTGTGTAGGAGGAAGAGTTTCCAGGAGCAGGGCCAAGAACCTTGGGCTCTTAGCTTCTAATTTTGTACCCCCCCCCGCCCCGTAACTTCCCGTGACCTCCTTCTCTGCTTGCTCTCGTTGGCACTGCCATCTCCCACCTCTTTAAAAAACTCCTAATATCCACCTAAAACTGTCAGCAGCATGAAAGAGTGAGGAAGGTCACTTTACTTCCCAGGGTACTTTCACCCAGCCTTACAAATAAGTAGCTTTTCACGTCAAGCAAGTGGCTGAGGAGATTAATGCCAGAGACAAGGGATGGTAAATCCTGGAGCTCGACTGCCTGGGTTCAAATCCCAGCTCTGCTACTTTCTAGCTGGGTGAAGTTGGGCAAGTTACTCAACCTCTGTGTGCACCAGTTTCTTCATTTGTAAAACAGGGATAAAAATACTACTATCTCATAGAGTTGCTGTGAGGATTAAATAAGTATGAATGCTTTAGGACCATGCTGACCCCAGAAAAGTTAGCACCGTGTAGCAGCATTATTTTTCTTTGCTTTTTTTCCAAAACAAACAACTTTTTATTGAAGTATAGTTGATTTACAATGTTGTGTTTGTTTCTGGTGTACAGCAAAATGATTCAGTTTTTTCAGATTCTTTTCCATTATAGGTTATTACAAGATACTGAATATAATTCCCTCTGCTACACAGTAAATCCTTGTTGCTTAGCTATTTTATATGTAGTAGTTGTGTATTTGTTAATCCCAAACTCCTAATTTATCCCCCCACCTTTCCCCTTTGGTAACCACAAGTGTGTTTTCTATGTGAGTTTATTTCTGTTTTGTAAATAAGTTCATTTGTATCATTTTTTTAGATTTCACATATAAGTGATTTCATATATTTGTCTTTGTCTGACTTACTTTACTTAGTAGTAAGATAATCTCTAGGTCCATTCATGTTGCTGCAAATGGCATTATTTCATTCTTTTTTATGTCTGAGTAGTATTCCATTGTGTGTGTATATATATATACATATATATATATATACCACATCTTCTTAATCCATTCCTCTGTTGGTGAACATTTAAGTTGCTTCCATGTCTTGGCTATTGTAAATAGTGCTGCTATGAACATAAGGGTGCATGTATCTTTTTGAATTAGCATTTTTGTCTTTTCCAGATATATACCCAGGAGTGGGATTGCTGGATCACATGGTAACTCTATTTTTAGTTTTTTAAGGAAACTCCGTACTGTCCTCCATAGCTGCAGCACCAATTTACATTCCCACCAACAGTGCAGGAGTATTCCCTTTTCTCCACACCCTTTTGTGTGGCAGCTTTTATTATTATTTCTGTGTGCATCTTCAGAGGCCCAAGGAAGTAGTGAGGTTTTGCTGTGAGCAAGTAAATGTCCAGGATTTATTTGCAGGCTGTGACTTCCCACTTCCTTCTTAACAGGCTAGTGCCTGTCCACACACAGGTCAAGCCTCATTTTCTGTGTGATGCCCTCCTGGACAACTGTAGTCTGTGCCGCTCCCTTTCTAACCCTCGCACACTTTCCATGTGTGTCGTATAATTAGTACCTTTGGATCTGCTATCTTAGCTCCTAATTGTCTGTATTGTCATACTTAGCTCTTTGTTGTCCCCGCAGATTAATGAAAAGACACCATGAGCCTGGACAGTTGCCCAGGATGTCTGTTCATCAGACGTGCCCAAGTTTCAAATATGGTGACATGAGCAAGCAAGGCCACACTTGTTCCATAATTTATTCTTGGTTTTTGAAGTCACTTGTTTGACTTTCTACAAGTCACTTAAAATTATCGAAAGTAAGTATGAGGGGACTTCCCTGGTGGTGCAGAGGTTAATAATCTGCCTGCCAATGCAGAGGACACAGGTTCGAGCCCTGGTCCGGGAAGATCCCACATGCTGTGGAGCAACTAAGCCCGTGCGCCACAACTACTGAGCCTACATGCCACAACTACTGAGCCTGTGCTCTAGAGCCGGCGAGCCACAGCTACTGAGTCCGCTCGCCTAGAGCCCATGCTCCGCAACAAGAGAAGCCACTGCAATGAGAAGCTTGCACACCACAACAAAGAGTAGCTCCCGCTTGCCACAACTAAAGAAAGCCCATGCACAGCAACAAAGACCCAAGGCAGCCAAAAATAATTAATTAATTTTTAAAAAAAAGAAAGTAAGTATGAGACATTATTGGTGGGAATGTCAAATGGTGTACCAGCTGTGGAAAACGGTCTGGCAGTTCCTCAAAAGGTTAAACATAGTTATCGTATGACCCAGAAGTTCATCCCTAGATATCTACCCAAGAGATATGGACACAAGTCCACACAAAGATTCATACATATATGTTCATTGCGGTATTACTTGTAATAGCCAAAAAGTGGAAATTACGCAAATATCTTTCAAGTGATAAATGAACAGACATGGGCTAGCCATATAATGGAATATTATTTGGCAGTAAAAAAGGAAGGAAATACTGATACATGCTACAACATGGATGAATCTTAAAAACTTTATGCTAGCACTATTCACCATAGCCAAGACATGGAAACAACCTAAATGTCCATTTAGGTTGACAGATGAATGGGTAAATAAGAGGTGGTATGTATATACAATGGAATACTATTCAGCCATAAAAAAGAATGAAATAATGCCATTTGCAGCAACATGGATGGACCTAGAGATGATCATACTAAGTGAAGTAAGTCAGAAAGAGAAAGGCAAATATCATATGATACCACTTATATGTGGAATCTAAAATATGATGCAAATGAACTTATCTACAAAACAGAAACAGACCGACAGACATAGAGAACAGACTTGTGCTTGCAGGGGTGGGTGGGGGTGGAGGAGAGATGGAGTGGGAGTTTGGGATTAGCAGGTGCAAACTATTATATACAGAATGGATAAACAACAAGGTCCTATTCTATAGCACAGGTAGCTATATTCAATATCCTGTGATAAACCATAATGGAAAAAATATGATAAAGAATATATATGTATAACTGAATCACTTTTCTGTACACCAGAAATTAACATAACATTGTAAATCAACTATATTTCAACTTAAAAAAAAACACACTATGCTAAGTGAAAGCAGTCAGTCACAAAAGGCCACACACTGTATGATTCCATTTATATGAAATGTCCAGAATGAGCATATCCATAGTGACCGAAGGTAGATTAGTGGTTGCCAGGGGCTGGGAGGAGGGGAGAACGGGGAGTTACTGCTAATGGGTGTGGAGTTTCTTTTGGGGATGATGAAAATATTCTGGAATTAGATAGTGGAGACAGTTGCATAGCCTTGTGAATATACTAAAAACCACTGAATTGTATACTTAAAAAAAAAAACACAACTAGCAAGCATGAGAAACTACTTAAATCCACTGCAGAGTCTAAAGTTATTTCCAAGATTACTTTTTCAAGAGTAGCTTCACCTAAAATAGAATAAAGAGTGACTTAAACCATAAGAAAAACATGAAAAAGGCAAATTACCCAGAGTGGCTTTTTTTACCTCAAATCTTTGAATATAAGTCACACACGTTTGATTCATAAGTAAATTCTGCAAGACTGTTTGCTGCCTTCTACATTGTGATTCTATAATTTACTACATTCCTGGCTGGGCCATCAAAATAATCCTGAAAGCAGCTTCTGTAAGAGAAATAGAAGTGCCTTTTCAGGTCATGTCCACCACCACCCCTGGACTCCCTAAGGTAATAATTCATGGCTGTCTCTTTGTGGTGCCCTACACCGTAGTGACTTAACTATCATGAATATGTTGGGGCCTTTTTACGTAAAGGGATTTATTGCATTTTCATCTTCTGTTTGCAGGCAGAGCATTTCAAAGGGACACCCTCCAATCCCCTGAAAAATAACCACCTCAGTTCATCAGTGCTTTATCAGAAAGGTCTTCTGATTTAAATAAATGGTAGAGTTGAAATCTCTCCCAGGGCAGTCGCAAGTACTTATTTGGAAGACAGATTTGACATGCCCAAGCACCACCTAAAGAGAGCCTTACAACAGTGAGATCCAAGAAGGAAATTAGCGTTGACTTTACAACATCATGTGACCACATCACACCCATTAGGATGGCTATTATTGAAAAACAAACAAAAAATGGAAAGTAACAAGTGTTGGCAAGGATGTGGAGAAACTGGAATCCTTGTGCGTTGTTGCTGGGAATAAAATGGTGCAGCTGCTGTGGAAAGCAGTTTGGTGGTTCCTTAAAAAGTTAAACATAGAATTATCATATGATCCAGCAAATCCACATCTAGGTGTGAACTCAAACAGATACTTGTATACCAACGTTCATAGCAGCATTAGTCACAATAATAGCCAGAGGGTGGAAGCCACCCAAATACCCATCAGCAGATGCATGAATAAGTATCCATGGTATACACATACAATGGAATGTTTTTCAGCCTTAAAAAGGAATGAAATTCTGACACATACTACAACATGGATGAACCTTGAAAACGTTACGCTAAAGTGAAATAGCCCATCAAGAAAGGACGCACATTGTGTGATTTCACTTACATGAGGTATCTAGAATAGACACGTTCATAGACAGGAAGTAGATTAGAGGTTACTAGGGAGGAGGAATGGAATTGCTATCTAATGGGGACAGAGCTTCTTTCTGAAATGATGAAAAAGTTCAGAAATGGAAGGTGGTGTTGGTTGCACAACAATTATGAGTGAACTTAATGCAACTGAATTCTACATTTAAAAATGGCTAAAATGGGCTTCCCTGGTGGTGTAGTGGTTGAGAGTCCGCCTGCCAATGCAGGAGACATGGGTTCGTGCTCCGGTCCGGCAAGATCCCACATGCCGCGGAGCGGCTGGGCCCATGAGCCATGGCCGCTGAGCCTGCGCGTCTGGAGCCTGTGCTCTGCAACGGGAGAGGCCGCAGCAGTGAGAGGCCCGCGTACCGCAAAAAAAACAAAAAAAGGCTAAAATGGTAAATTTTGTTAACTATATTTTACCACAATTAAAAAATGAAAAAAAGAATCCTGTGAGGAGCAACATTCCGATTCATCAGTTTGTCTCTGTGTCCTTTTTTCTCCCCACTCTTTGAAAACACGGTGAATTGTATTTATTTCATCACGGCATTGCCTCCCCTAGGAGAATGCACAGAGATGGGGGATTACTGACTGTTGACAGAGCAAGAACAGGGTCACCACTCGGCCTTAAAAGTACCATTTGATGGAATCTCTCTCTGGGTCATTAGAATAAGTCTGAGATGCATCAGAAAGTTATTTATTTATTTGTAATTTTATTGAAGTATAGTTGATTTATAACGTATTAGTTTCTGATGTATAGCAAAGTGATTCAGTTACATGCGCACACATATATTATACATATTCTTTTTCATATTCTTTTCCATACGGTTTATTGTAGGATATTGAATATAGTCCCCTGTGCTGTACAGTAGGACCTTGTCATTTATCCATCCTATATAATAGTTTGCATCTGCTAATCCCAAACTCCCACTCCATCCCTCCTCTACTCCCCCTTTAGCAACCACAAGTCTGTTGTCTATGAGTTCGTTTCTGTTTTGTAGATAAGTTCATTTGTGTCATATTTTAGATTCCACATATAAGTGATATCATATGATATTTGTCTTTCTGACTTACTTAGTATGATCATCTCTGGGTCCATCCGTGTTGCTGCAGATGGCATTATTTCATTCTTTTTTATGGCTGAGTAGCAGTCCATCGTGTGTGTGTATATATAACACATCTTCTTTATCCATTCCTCTGTCGATGGACATTTAGGTTGCTTCCATGTCTTGGCTATTGTGAATAGTGTTGCTGTGAACATCGGGGTGCATGTATCTGAAAAAGATAGAATTTTTTGGGGGCTTCCCTGGTGGCGCAGTGGTTGAGAGTCCGCCTGCCGATGCAGGGGATACGGGTTCATGCCCCGGTCCAGGAAGATCCCACATGTC
>NW_020174923.1:13337602-13401401 GCF_003031525.2 Neophocaena asiaeorientalis asiaeorientalis
GCAACGGGAGAGGCCACAACAGTGAGAGGCCCGCGTACCACCAAAAAAAAAAAAGAATTTTTTGTTTTTTGGGGGTTTTTTTGTGGTACGCAGGCGTCTCACTGTTGTGGCCTCTCCCGTTGCGGAGCACAGGCTCCGGACGCGCAGGCTCAGCGGCCCTGGCTCACGGGCCCAGCTGCTCCGCGGCATGTGGGATTCTCCCAGACCGGGACACGAACCCGTGTCCCCTGCATCGGCAGGCGGACTCTCAACCACTGTGCCACCAGGGAAGCCCCAAAGATAGATTTTTAAATGTAGCAATTCCTGGAAATGTACTCAGTTTACTCTGTTTTGCCTGTCTCATTAACTGTCTCAGGAGAGCAGGAGTTGACAACCATATACTTTTCTCCATCAGTTATCTGCTTCTTTTTACCAAGGAAGAAACACCCATAGGCTGCTATTGCTTAGGAGAACGGTGCCTTCCCAGCCACATACCCTACGGCTACCTATGGGCTGCAGGTACCACTGCAGGCATGTGAAACCTGGGGCCACTCCTCCAAAGTGGGGTGAAAACAGATGCTGTAGTTTTCCAGACTTTGAACCACAGATGTAACTTAGTCATAACTCTCATCATTGCTATAGAGTTAGCAGAGCCCTGAAACCACTTGCCGTGTCAACTAGCACTTAAGCAAGCAAAGGGGTTCAGTGACCTTCAAATATTACTGAGATCTTCTTGTTCTAGGCATGAAGTGTCTTGAATAATTCTTTCAAAACATTAAGAACTCCCATTGTTCAATTGTACGTGAAGCAGCAAGTGCTTCTCTTTGCATTCAGTGTGCTCTTCTGCTCTCAGAAGTTCTCAAAGACACTAAAACTAATTGCTGTCATTCCTACGAGTATATTTCTAGCTTTAACCAGAACAACAGCATCTCTTGATGTCACCCATCATTTTCCTGAAGGATTGGTAGGTACAATAGGCTTCACAAACAGGGGCTTTTCTAATTCTGGAAAGAGCCTATTACCCCCATAAAGATAGACCTCTCTCCTAGAAACACCTCTGGTTATGAGGCCAAGGTTAAGGAGATGAGCATTGACACAGCAGGGTGTGGCAAGGAGACGGTGCAGGATATATTTCTGGGAAGGTTCTATCTTAGTTTTCTCCCTTTTTGGTCTTGTGAATGGCTGTGGGTTTCTGCTTTGTAGTAAACACAAGAGCCTTGATTGCTTTCTAAAAGTCAGCCCTGTTACCAAACCTCTCCATTTATTTGAGTTGCAGTTGGTTTCACATTTCTTGGCAAATGGTCCCATGGCTTTTATGTCAGCCTCAAGTTCCTTCAGCTCACAGCCTTGTGTCTTCGAGGTGGAACTCAGGAAACCCTCCTCTTCGCCGGAGACCAGGTCGACCTTGTTCATCGCTCTGCCTCCAGTATCTACAGAGCCTGATGTACTCTCTTTGTTCAGTGCACAAACGAGAAGGGACCAAGAGTGTCCCACAACCGACGTCTGGAGAAATCCTATGTTCTGCCTCAAGGGCCAACTACCCTTGTGGTTTTGAACTGAGTTCTGGCAGTTCCTGTCTTTGCTCTCTTTGTGGTTTTTCATGCTGCTCTCTAATGGCTAATGTGTTCAGATTCTCATTTATCAATACCAGGGGATGACACCTCTTGCCTGAGCCTATGCTTATAAAGTAGCCTCTACTCACTCTGTGTTATCATTTTGGCTTTTCAATATGTGTATCAAATGAGTTCTCAGGGCTAGAATACCACCCCCAAGGATGAGTCAGTGTTGGAAGGAGCAGTTAAAATGTGCTCTCTTGGGACTTCCCCGGTGGTGCAGTGGTTAAGAATCCGCCTGCCAATGCAGGGGACACGGGTTCGAGCTGTGGTCTGGGAAGATCCCACATGCCGCGGAGCAGCTGAGCCCATGCTCTGCAACAAGAGAAGCCACTGCAATGAGAAGCCCACACACTGCAACAAAGAGCAGCTCCCGCTCGCCGCAACTAGAGAAAGCCCATGTGCAGCAATGAAGACCCAATGCAGCCAAAAATAAAATAAATAAATAAACTTATGTTTTTTAAATGTGCACTCTTACTTTTCATATACTGTACCCTCCTGTACTCGGTCAAGTGGATTATGCTGCTGGACGGCTGAGTGTACTAGAAACAATTTACGGTTTTGTACCGTCACAGGCGTGTAGAGTTCTGCTTGCACCAGCACGAAGCATACCCTGAGCCCTTCCCTTGGCATTGAGTTGCTCAATTTCTATTCAGTTAAGTCCGAAACTTAGAATGGGTTAAGCACCAGCCTACAATGCTGTTTATATTAGTTTGTCACAGAAGGTAGATTTTTGAATTAAATGTCAATAACCCAGCTCCTTCTTAAATCTTTTTATCAGCTTTTTCATTCCTGCACCCTGGCATTATGACACAGTATTACGTAATAAACAAGGCACCTCTGATAGCTACTTATAAAGATCCGGGAGAAAAGATAAATATGTGATGAAGCACTGATATCCTGAAATATGAGCTGCAGGTTTGTATTTTCTTTGTGGGATCGGATATTGGTTTTCGTGCTTTATTGACCTGGCAGGGAGAGAGCTGACGAAACACCAAGGAACTTTACACCTTCTTTTTTTTTTTTTTTTTTTTTAAACCTCACTTGTCTACATGGAGAAATCTGGACATTTGAGTCACAGAGCCAGAAGGACTGATGGGGCTAGCCAGTCATGTCTTTGCAGAACCCAAATCAGATCCAGCCCTTGGAGGTAAAAATACACACCATACCTTCCCAATGGAATAAAGGAAATGGAATTGGGCTTGTTGCAGAGTTGCTCCCAGGCAGATGGAGGAGCTGGGCTGTGAACTGTGAGCTGGGGTTCTCAGTGACCCTAGTTAAGGTTGGCGGGGTCAGAATGCATTTGTATTCGGTTAATCACTCTTTCCCTTCTGTCAGGCTGTTTGTCCGTAACACTGTCACAGTCAGCACCATGTTGCTTGGGAACATCAGCAACAGGAATCCTCCAGATTGCTAATGTCAAAGACATTTAAGTTTAGGGCAGAGCGAGCCAGGCATCTCCCCTGGCATGGCAGGAATCGGGCGTCTCATGCAACATTGTCTCTGGGGGAAGTCATTTTATAGTTCTGTCCCCTTGGCTCAACACCTTCAAATAAGCTTCCAAATCAAAGATCCATCCAAATATAGAAGGCCCTGTCCTAAAAAAAGCTTTTTCATAATCATAAAAATAGAATCACTGATAGATGGCCACCTTGAGGCGTGAAGTAAGTAAGCAACAGGGGAAAATGACGTGTTCCGGGTTTTTTAAAGAATTGTGATGAAATGTACATCACATGAAGTTTACCATTCTAACCATTTTTAAGTGTACAGTTCAGTGGCATTGAGTGCATTCACATTGTTAGGCAAATATCAACACCATCCATCCATCCCCAGAACTTTTTCATCATCCCACACAGAAACTCTGTCCTATTAAGCGTTAACTCCCCACCCCTGCTGGCAACCACCATGCTACTTTCTGTCTCTGTGAATTCGACTGCCCTAGGGACGTCATATAAGTGGATGTTCCCAAGTTTTTTTTATAACATTTTGGGAAGTGTTTGATCTAACTACGATCTAATACAATTTTTGCAGAAGGAAATGATGGTCTTGGGCTGATGGTCAGGTTTTCCCCGATTTTTGCATTGTAGGGGTGTGTATGGCAGATGCCTTGTTCTCTTAGCCTGTATAGAACTGTAGCAAGGGACTTCCCTGGTGGCGCAGTGGTTAAGAATCCACCTGCCAATGCAGGGGACATGGGTTCGTGCCCTGGTCCGGGAAGATCCCACATGCCGTGGAGCAACTAAGCCCGTGCGCCACAACTACTGAGCCTGCGCTGTAGAGCCCGTGAGCCACAACTACTGAAGCCTGCACACCTAGAGCCCGTGCTCCGCAACAAGAGAAGCCACTGCAATGAGAAGCGCGTGCACTGCAACAAAGAGTAGCCCCCGCTTGCTGCAACTAGAGGAAGCTCACGAGCAGCAACGAAGACCCAGTGCAGCCAAAAATAAAGACTTGACCTTTTAAAAAAAGAACTGTAGCAAAATGGAAACAAATGAAACAGATCTTCACCTCCCAGTCAGATGTGTTGCCAAACAGAAGGAGCCATAGCTACAGTGTACAGTTTTACATTTTATAAAGTATATTAATTTGTAAGTTTTTATCTCACTTGATTGTCACCATGTCCCATGAGGTGTTTTCTTAGTCCCATTTTAATAAGAAACTGTGTCTCAGTTAAGCAAATTGTCTAGGGTTACAAAACTCATCAAAGGCAGAATCAGGACTTTGGCTGCAGGTTTTCAATTTTAAAACTGCAGTGCTTTCCACCATAGCACACAGTGAACAATTATCACCTCTCTGGAGGTCCAGGTAATGCCAGTCCTCAGAAAGGGAGAGCTTCTCCAAATGTATGCCTTATTACCAGTGCCCTACCTCGCTAGCTTGGAAACACACGGAAACCCTTGACCTGACCAGCCAGCCTCTGAAGTCTTGGTATGGATTGATGGCCTGACTCTCCATCCTTGATGGTCAAGTTTAGGGCTTAGACTAGCACCATCCAATAGAAATATGTGAGCCACAAATGCCAACCACATATGTAAAGAAACAGGTGAAGTTATTTTTAAGAATATATTTTAGTTAACCCTGTATCTCTAAAATACTATCATTTCCATATGCAATCAATTTAAAATTTTTTAATGAGCTTTACTTTTTTTGTTGTTGTTACTAAGTTTTTTGCTGTTGTTACTAAGTGTGCGTTTTACACTTATAAGCAATCTCAAGCCAGATGCTAAAATTTCATCAGAGGTACCTGATGTAAATTGAGATTTCATAAAAATTTTCAGTTTAAACAGTAGATTTATGTCTACTGAATGGTGTGTCTCAGACGTATGTAAAAGTTTTCTTATAGCTGAATCGAGTGTCAGTTTTAAAGTTTAAGTTAATTAAAAGGAAAGAAAATTTTAAATTCAGTCCCTCCATCGCACAGGCCCCATTTCCAATGCTTATAAGCTACATATGGCGAGTGGCCACCATCCCGGACAGCGCTGGTTAGTGCTGGACCCAGTAGCACTGCACTAGACAGGGGTCAGCAACCTTTTTCTGTAAAAGGCCAGATAGGAAATATTTTCAGCTCTTTGAACCACACGGTATCTGCTGTGGTATCGTGAGAGCAGTCACAGAATGAATGAGTACGGCTGTGTTCCAATGAAACTTTATTTTAAAAACACAGGCACCAGGCCACATAGTTTGCCGACTGCTGGACCAGAGCATTTGTCCCAGTGCCTCAGCTGTGCTGTGAGATTCTAGAAAACAGCTGGCTCTAGCCTCTAGTTTTCTGATATGAGGTTGTTAAAATCTGGCCTCATCACATCCCCTTCCCTGAGTGGAATTACAATTTTGGCACCACCTGGCGTGAAGACTGCAGTGCACTGGAGTCCTGGGTGATGTTTTATCTTTCAGGCACTCTCTTCAGGGGGCTCCTTGGGCATCGTGAGGCAATTGCTCCACTGTGCTTTGAGGTCCGTTTATTGAGAGTAGAGAAGACTGGGGAAAAAAAGCCAAGAAAAACATTAAGGGTGATGTGAATAATGTGGCAAACTCCCAGCAATGCCACCTTGTGTCACCCTCTGCTCTTTCCTCTCTCCACACAGCCAGAGTGAGAGAGGCAGGAATCATGCACATTTCAAAGATGGAAACATACATGATATCAGGTTAAGTCAGAGGGACAGGTATTTCTCCGTGGTTGTCATATTGTGTGGTATCCGTCTGCTTTGATGGTAGAAGTGGAAATAGTTGTAAATTCTGATTCCCAATCTGGGGCCTTGAAGACCTGAGTCATGACATCAGGGAATAACTCCATCCAGGCTGAATAATGTTTATTGCAAAACAGTGGTTCCCACCTTTCACATCGTGATGTTTGAAAAAGGTATTGGGACTAATGAAGGATGAGAAAGGGGGCAGGAAGGGAGGGATTGGAAGAAAGATGACACCCTGTTGGTTCTTTATGGAGGGGAGTATGGGAGCCTGGCCTTGCAGAGATCTCTGAAGCTCAGCAATTGGGGGAAGGGGCAGTTAAGTGAAAGCTTAGGGTTCTACTGAACCTAAAACTTCGGGCCTAGTACTTCTAACGGCAAGGATGCTATTTAGGTGTTGGTGATGGTCAGTTAATAATCCCTTACCATAACCAGGAGTTTTGACTTGGGGTCACCTTTTCTAAAAATCAAGGTTTGAGGTGAACTGTATTAAGTCCCTGGGTCGTGCCCAGGCACAGAGTTTGCAAAAGTACAAAGTGATGAACCCCCTTGGCTTTTCCAGGCATGTTATGCAACTCTGCCTTCCCTCAAGTTCTGCAGCTTTATCAAACATGCAGCGCTGCATGCAAATGGGAAAGATCTGCATCCCCGTGGGTTTTTTTTTCACTACAGAGAGAATTATTTGGGGTAGCTGTTCTGATGATGGCTCTCATGGAGGCTTAGCCCTGCAGCGCAGAGCTGTCTCTAATCGTGATTGCCTGTAATGATGATTACCCCAAACTCTGGAATTGTAACAGTAGATTTTACAAAGTTAGAGCATAATTGCTCCACCATTCCATATGAGCGCACAGTTTAAACAACTTTGATCTTTCAAATGATACCAGACTTTTGTTCTTCATCTTCTGAAATAGCAAAGTTCAAAGGCAGTGGCTCTGAACCATCCCTCTTTGTTCATCATAATGAGATCTAGGTTTGTTAAAGCGGTTCACCTGTTAGAGAAATAAGGACTGAAGCTGAGTGGAGAAGAAAGAGTACAGACCTATGGTCTTCAAACCAGCTCTGCCACCTAGAAGCCACGTGGCAGGAGGAAGTCTCTAGCCTCTCGGAGACTCAGCTTCCTCATCTGTAAATATGTACCTGAATCATTATGAGTCTTAGAAATGAATATAAAGCACTTAATTGGTGCCTCTCACTGATAGGCAATCAGTTAAGCTTTACTCTATCACCACCACCATCATCATTATCAATTCTGTTATTGACTCTCTGGCTTCAATGTCTTCCGAATCCTTCTGAGTCTATGGATTTCGCAGCCTTCATTTCACATACAAGTTTGTTTGGAGTTGGTGATCTGTGATGTAGTATTCTCACTAAATTAGTGATAGAGCTTTGCAAGAATTCAGTGTTAAAAGAGGAAAGAAGAAACAGGTCCCCTAAAGATGGAACCTTTTGGTCTTGGCACCGTCTGGTACTGGGCAAGTACTAATGAAGGCCTTCCCCACTCTGCCACAGTGGTTCTCAGCTTTTAGCGTTGTATTTGCGTAAGATCCCCAACTTCCATCTACCTCAGTGTGAATGTAAAAGGGCTGGAATGGCCCAGGATTCAGCATTTTTAGGAGTATCTCTGGTGATTTTGAGACACGGTTGAAGGACTCTCTGTCCTGCCCTGTCCGCTCTGATTGAGAAACTTCTCAATGCATGTGTCTTTGAGTCAGTTTGTGGTTTAAAACCTCTGCTTCTGGATGGCCCAGCTCAGATGGCCACAACCCGGAGAACAGGCCTGATTTGCTTGAGCGTGAATAAAGTGACAGCCGCAGGGCCCTTGACCACCTCACTGTCTGGGCTTGAGTGTCCCGCCACCCCCCAACAATGTCACCCACGTTACTGCATCCAGCGTCTGTTAGTCGCCCACGGACTGACGCTATCTTAATGAGCTAATGCTGGTGTCTGCCCTGCAATGGCTTTTTCAGGAGCCACCAGAATGATCAATGAGGCTGGGCAGCCAGGCCCTCCTCTGGCTGACGGTGAATCAGCCTCTGGCTGCCTCGGCCCTTTCCTTTCAACAGGGCAGGAAGCAATCGAGCTGAGCACAGGCAGGCTGACTCGAGTCTGGCTAATGGCTTTTCTGTGTCATGCATCGCCCTTGGTCCCATACATTTTCATGCGTGAGTGAGTTGGAGCTCCTGGAGATGGTCCAGGGATAGGCATCCCTTCTGTCAAGTCCTCCCACCCCCGACTAAAGCCCTTGACAGCATTTTGGCTTAGGGGTATCTGCTTCAGAAGTGGGGTCAACACTTTTTTTAAAACAGTTGAGGTTTTCAACTAAAGAAAAATGCACAACCTAAAAGATGCAAGTTAAGTTGTATTTGGGGAGCTTACTGAGTCCTAGAGCTCTGAGAAACTGCTCCAAAGAGGTAAAGGAAGAGCCAGAATATATAGGAGTTTTTTTGTTTTTCTTTATAAATTTTTTTATTTTTATTCATTTATTATTTTTGGCTGTGTAGGGTCTTCGTTGCTGTGCGCGGGCTTTCTCTAGTTGCGGTGAGTGGGGGCTACTCTTCGTTGCAGTGCGCGGGCTTCTCACTAAGGTGGCTTCTCTTGTTGCATAGCACAGGCTCTAGAGCACGTGGGCTTCAGTAGATGCGGTGCATGGGCTCAGTAGTTGTGGCGCACGGGCTTAGTTGCTCCGCGGCATGTGGGCTCTTCCTGGACCAGGGCTCGAACCCGTGTCCTCTGCATTGGCAGGCGGATTCTTAACCACTGTGCCACCAGGGAAGGCTTGGAGTTTTTTTGTGTGTGGGAAGGTGCAAGAGTCTGGGCTCATTGAAGTGATTCCTTAGATATACATCTTAACTATCTAAGCACAGAATGTTACATTTTTTTTCTCCATCCTGAATTCCCCTCAGGGCACGCCATTGGGGCTGGGTGGGGTGGGGGGGCGTTGTGTGGCTACAGTGGCTAATGGCTTGATGGCCGGCAAACATTCATTGTTTACTGGAATGGCGGCAGCATTCCCTTTCCACAAGGTGGAAATCACGTAACACAAAATTAACCATTTTAAAGTCAATTCAGCAGCATCTAGTACATTCACAGTATTGTGCAACCACCACCTCTGTCCAGATCCAGAACACTTTCATCACCCCAGAAGGAAGCCCCGTACCCATTGTGTGGGTTTGCTCGGGCTGCCATAGCAAAGCACCACAGAAGGGGTGGCTTAACCAACCAGAGTTGTAAGGGCTCACAGCTGTGAATGGTGGAAGTCAAAGACCAAGTGTCAGCAGGCAGGGCTGGTTCCTGCTGAAGGCTGGGAGGGAAGGATCTGTTCCAGGTCAGTCCTTGGCTGGTAGATGGCCATCTTCGTGCATCGCTTCATCTCGTATTCTTCCTGTGAGTGTCTCTATGTCCACCTTGCCCCTTTGTGTAAGGAAACCAGTCCTATTGGACTAGTGCCCATCCTAATGACCTCATTTTAATTTGATTACCTCTGTAAGGACCCTATCTCCAAATAAGGTCACATTCTGAGGTACTGGGACTTCAACATATGAATTTTGGGAAGACACAATTCAACTGGTAACACACATTAAGCAGTATCAGTATCAGTATTTCCTTCCTTTTTATGGCACAGTAATATTCCATTGTAAGTAAACACGTATTTTTTTGAACTCCAAGTACAAAGCAACTGCCAGTGAAATCTCCACCCCCTGGGCAGCTGGACATGCTGTTCCAGGCTTGTGTGCCCATCCGTATAAGGTAGAGTGTTGATCTCACATATCTCCAATCTATAAACTTTTTCTCACTGTCTTCCTCCTTGAAACAGTATTAGTCTTTATGAGCAAAGGGAAGAGGGGAAGCCAAGGCAAGTTTCTAATCCCAAAATTTGTTTAAAAAGAAATTTTATCTTTGATTTTCCTCTCTCCTCTCCCTGCTCTTATCCTTAGCACACACACACAGTTACATTAAAAGCATTTTAAATGCAGACCCTTCTGGGGGAGAGGCGTGGCACAGACAGGAAGCACTGCCCTTTGAGAAGAGCCAGAAGGCTGCTGTTCCCATTGTCATGGTTACTGGGCCTGGTCCCTCAGGCTGGCCTCACACCAGAGCCTTTCCCATTCTGTTCACACTCCCCTCCCGGCACCTGCCTCAGAATAGAAGAGGGACCTTTGGACGTGTGTGTCTTCTCAGCTTTGGAACTCACTGCACTGTTGACTTGTACATTATACATGCCCCCTTAATTTAAAATCTATTTCTCTCTCTTATGCACATAGACAGGGGACGTACATACCTGCTGGCCTGGGCTCTTTGGGAATAACCCGGAGCCGTGATTAACCTGCTGCAGACTCACGCCCCTTCCCCCCATCTCTCAGGCCTTGATGATGCTGACACTGTGTGTTGTTTCACACTGAATCTGTGGAAGGACCACAGCAGCGTCTCATCGCCCTGCCTGCTGATTCTGAGCAGACTTCCTCAGTGCAAAAGTCATTTGACTCCCTCCTTCCTCTCTCTCTTCTTTTCCCCTCCGTCAAATTAGTTTTGTCACTTTGGAAGTTCACTGGGTGAAGAGATGCCTGCTGGCCCCAGGGTTTTCAGAGAGGCAAGAAAGAGAATGGAACAGCTCAAAGATACAGGCGGCACGGAAAGTGTTCACATTACATGTTATTCCACTTTATCATTTTCGTGTAAGCACATGTAACTTCTGGCATCTCAGCCTGGAAGGCCCCGCACTAAAGCCCCAGGACTTAAAGATACTGTAGATTTTCCTCCTTGTGGACCAGCCTAAAGGTGGGTCCACAGTTTCCACTCATATTGGGGCCTGGGCATCTGGAGGGTTTTTTTTTTAAAGCTTCCAGGTGACTTACGTTCAGCCACCTTTGAGAACCACCATTCTATGGGACAGAGGCCTCCAGGAGAGTTGAACACTTTGAGAGAGGCGATGGAAGAGACAGGTGACATCTAATCCTCTTGTGCCCAGCAATGCAGTTAATCAGGCAGAAAGAAGGGACAGAAATCACAAACCTTAGCCTGTCTGAGCCTGTCTTGAGCCAAGCAGAATAGGACTTCAGCGCCACTTAACCCTGTAGGGCCAGAGTGGAAAGGGAGACTCCGGCGTGCCCACCTCCCGGCCGCTACCCATGGGTTGGTTGATCGGCTGCCAACCCTTGAAGGCCATCGGCCACACCGGCAAGCATCTGCCAAGGTGATGCAGAGTGTTCACAGGAACAGGCCGTTTCTGCATTCTACTCACAGCTCGTTCTCCACTTTCTTCCTGAGGAAGAGTACCATCAGGCCCACGTGCCTGCTTTCTTTTCTCAACAGGAAGTGCTGATGCTCTGAGCTGCTTGCGGCGCAGTGGCAGTGGTGGCGCCGGGGCAGTTTTCGGAGGCGAGCGATGGGTCTGACCCCTCTGTGTCTGTGTGTTTTGTAGTACAAAATCGGACAGCTGTACATGATCAGCAAGCACAGCCACGAACAGAGCGACCGAGGAGAAGGGGTGGAGGTCGTCCAGAACGAGCCCTTCGAGGACCCTCACCATGGGAATGGGCAGTTCACGGAGAAACGCGTGTATCTCAACAGGTAAGTCCTGGCAGCCGGTGCTCCGCCTCTGGGCGCCCACCCTGCCCGGGGGCTCCCACCCAGCCCCACTGCAAGACTGAGGTAGAGGCTGTGACTGTCTGGGATAAAAAGGTGACTTGGAAAGTCTTTACATCCGCCCTCCAAAACTGCCAGTCTAGTTGCTGCCAAAAACAGAAACCCCTGCGTTCTGCAAAATAGTCCTCAAGCGCGTTTTCATCGGGAGGAGCTTTCTCTTACCTCTCCCAACCTTCCACGACATGTTAAGATGAAATCTGACCTTAAGAATTAAAGGGCTTTGTCTTCACCCGTGGTCCCGGGTTAGCAGAAGGAAAGAGGCAGCTTTGCCTGTAAGTTGTACAAAAGTAAGTGCTGAATGTGGCCGTGTGCTGTTGGGGTCTCGACTCAGTAAGATTTCCACTTCCTGCCGAGTGACCACTCGGGTGTCCGCAAAGGGAGATGACAAAACCACCGGTCACCTGTGACCAAAGTGATATGGAGTACTCGGGTGGTTTCTGTTTCTCAAGTAGACCCGTCCTTCCCAAGGTAGAGGTTGTCATCTCTCCTCTGAAAGGGTAAAGATTCAAGGATGATCAACCAGCGCTGATCAGGACTGCCATTTCTGTTTTGCAAAATACATTCTTTAATCTCTTCTGTTTTCTTATCACTAGTGACATAATTGATTGTTGGGGCTTGTCTGATCTTCTCCCGACCTTACACCCCCCTTCCAGGTCATTTTCTTCCTTTCACTTTTCTGGGTCAGAACATTTGTAGTCACGTGCCATATTTTCTCAAAAGTAACTGACTATGTCAGTGAACCAGCATATAACCATTGTGGTCATTGCTATCATCTCCATGAATACTCTTTACCACCATCTTTGGCCTCTCCTATTGGCCTTTTCTCGTCCAGAAAGCACTTCCAGCATAGTAGCTGGACTGTGTCCCCAGTTTAAACAGACACTTGTGAATATTTCTCCATGCTCAGTGCCACGGTCAGGTGTTTCTGAGAGGAGCCATATTTGGATTCCCCCATTCTTGTATGACCTCTACCCTTCGACAGGCTGAAGGGGACTATTTCTTCTTGATGGGAGGGTTTGTGTTCTGTCAGGGTGTTTGGAAATCTCTCAGGCCAATATCCTGACACTGGCTGATTAAACCAACACATTTTAATCTTCCCAGGGAAGCAGTACCAGGGAATTCCTGAGTCACAATGAAATGCAAATGAGATTGATCCTGTTCACCTATCAGTAGCTGTGAATTCCCAGGATTTGGAACCAGTGCAGCCTGCAGCCAGCTGTTGATTTGCAGGAGTAGCTGAGCTCTGGGTCTAGCCTGAGGATGGCTTCCTTGCAGAGAGAGGTTTCTCAATATGCTGCTTTGGCATTCTTAGTGCAAAGGGTGTACTCAAAATCAAATATTGAGCATCGATCACCTCTGTAGAGCAAAGAGAAGTGGGGCCGGGGGGCGGTGCAAGAAAATAGATACAAACCTACAGAAAATTCCATTTCTCGGCAGACGATTGCATTTTCCAAAGTTATTGCCTGGGGAATGTTCCCTGTGTACCAAATTCAAGAAATCAGAAAACTTTATAACTTTTCCTGAAACAGAACAAGAAGTGTCCAGCTGTCTCTGTCATGTCTGTTTTCTCTATCAAAATATATGACATTTATTTTCAAGGAGAATACTAAATATTAGTAAGAGGGAAATTTGTTATAAATAGAATATCTGAACTTCCAGTAATAATAACTAAAAGGATTAATATGGACCCTCCCCCCACCTCATATGACAGACACAGGATGAAATATAACAATATAAAGCTGAGTTCAAAGCAAAGAAAGGGAAATCTTCAGGTACTAGAAATAAAGAGGAAACTAACTGGAGTGGAAAGCAGATGAGTTAATGCTAAGTAAGCTGGGGGGTGTCAGAACTGAGTGTGGGCCCTGACAGCTAGGGGCTGTGGATGTCATTCCCATAAGGGGACAGGAAGTGTGGCCTCGGTGCATGTAAATGGGGTATTGGGACTGAGAATGGTGCAAAAAAAATCATTTCTGACAATCAAGGGCTGAGAAAGGTTACTACTCAGAGACACAGATTGAAAGAACTACTAAAGGTTGTACTTGAAGTAAAAGGAAATTGAAACCAAGAAATAGGAGGAGGGAATCTAGAAATAATAGTAAATAAACAAATCGGTAAACATCTGGACAAATCTGAATGAGCATAGAATGTTTCAAATATATGAATAATTAGTAATTGGAAATATATTTGTGGAATTTAAATAACAGACAATAATAACAGAAGATGAGAGGGTAGTAAGTATAAAAAAAAAGTGCTCTAAGTTGCTAATATCATCTAGGAAGAAAAAAGATGTTTATTAATTTTAAAAAATTTAAGGCAGGGACTTCCCTGGTGGTCCAGCAGTTAAGACTCTGTGCTCCCAATGCAGGGGGCCTGGGTTCAATACTGCGTGCCATAGCTAAGAGCCTGCATGCCACAACTAAAAGATCCCACGTGCTGCAACTAGACCTGGCTCAGCCAAATAAATAACAAAAATTTTTTTTTTAATTTAAGGCAAATATGTGTATTCAAAATGTAAAGGTAACCTCTAAAAGAATAGTAAAATAATATGTAACTTCCAAGAGAAAACTTGACCAATCCAATAGAAGGCAGAGGAAGAACAAAGAGAAGCCTACAAAAAGCACAGTAAATAGAAAACAAATTTTGTTTGTCAGATGATAAATTGAAATGTGTCAGTGATCACAATAATAATGGGTGTTAAACCCTAAACCTGAACCTAGCTCAACAAAGATATGGCAACACTGACAAAATCACAAGTGGCCTAAAGTTATAGTGGGAGATTTTAACCTACTTGTTTAATAAACTGATAGATCGAATAGACAAACAATTGAACAAACATAGAGAAGATGTAAATGACAGAATTACAAGCTTGACCTAGTGGACATTAATAGACCCTGGAACCAACATGCCTTTCAAACACACACGGAAGTGTATAAAAACTGATTATACAAAGTAGGCCAGAAACCAGTCTCAAATACCAGAAAATCAATATTGTGTAGATCCTGTTGACTGATTAAAGAGCATGACAATAAGAAATTGGTAGCAACAATAAATGAACTCCCTCATCATTTAAAAATGTAAAAATTTCTAAGTATTTCACAGGTTTAAAATGTCAGATACTTATTTTCCCAGCCACCTTTGCAGCTAGGGATGGCATGTGACCTAGTTCCAGCCAATGAGATGTGAGATTTTCCTCCCTGATTTAAAAAGGAAAGATGTTCAAGAGAGGCATGATCTGCTTCTAAGAAAGGAGGTGGGAAATACATGGTGATAGCTGGGAAGGTAACTAATAGTGCCTACCACATGAATCTTGATAACAAAACTGAACAGTAACAGTATAAAAGGGAAGCTTATAGACTGCTTTCAGTTAAGAACATAAACAGGAAAATCCTATATGAAACTTTAGCAAATCAAATACCTCAGAGTATAATAATAGTAATTCATGACCTGATCAGATTTATGACTGATTGTTAACATCAATTTGAGAATTTGACAAGATTGCTGGGTATAAAATTCATAATACAAAAATCAGTAACACTATTATAGAGTGGGAGCAATAAATGGAAAAAATAATTTTAAAAAATTTCATTTATAAGAGAAAGGAAACCTAAAGGTAGCCAGTAAAGAATCCACAAGATATACAAAATCTTTTTGGAGGAAAATATAAAACATTAGCAGAGGACATTTTAAAAAACCTAGACAAATGAGAATATTCATGGATGGGAAAAGCTATGTAATAAAGTTGCCACCAATTTCCAAATCAATTATAAATTTAAGGCAAAACTAATTAAAATGCCAACCAGGTTGTTTTTAAACAGAATTTGAGAATATAATCCTAAAATTCCTAATTACTACAGCTTTATAAGGAGTCTTGATGTCTGGTAGGGTGAGTCTCTCCTACTTACTGAACTTTTCCAGAATTGTTCATATGAATCTTAGGATTAGAAACCCAAGTGATACGAAGAATACCGGAAGAAACCAAGGACATTTAACCTAGAAAAGCTAGACTTGGGTGTATAATGGTTTGATCAGGTGGGAGAAGGATTAGGCATATGTATTCTAGATGACCTCAAGAGGACCAATTAGACTAAGACCAATGGGTGAGAATGCCAGGAGAAAAAGTTAGCCTTAGTTTAAGGAAGAAATCTTAAGTATTTGAGCCATCAGAGAGCAAAGTAAGGTGACTTATAGTCAATTATGCTGCTGCTGGGGGTGTTTGAGCATAAGCAGAACACACCCTTGTCAGGCTGTTCTTGAGTAGATTCAAACATCAAGTAGGTGGTTACAATGGACAACCTTTCAGATCCTTTTCATCCCTAATTTTCTATGCTTAAAGTCTGTTTCAGATATTATCTCATCTCTCCTCCAGCATACATAAATGAATAACCAGTGAGGCACAGGGAAAAAAAATACCTTTAGCTCCTTTTGCACAAATCTAAAGTAGGTCCATTATTTTATCTCAGAACCAGGGAGATTATGGTTTAGTAAGAGAGAAAGAAAGAAAAAATTGGTATGTGACATAGCTATAAAATAATAAGTATTTTCGTAATCATAAAAGTAAACCAAACCTACTACTTTGTAGTTACAAACTAAAGTTAACCCACCTCGAGTTAACCTATGTCCTGCATGCACAGGTCATGGGACTGCCATGTTGGTGAGGCTGCTTTGTAATTGTAATTCATTAAATGAGTGTGTACTGAAATTGACAATGTGTAACAAATTGCTCTGGTGTTGGAGAGAATCTCTTAATAATTAAGACATGGTTCTTGTATTCTGATCAAAGTAGGGTCCTAGATCAACCGATTCCATTATTTGTAAGTTCATCTGTCCACCTTATGAGTGGTGTCAAGGAGGAAAAATTTTCTTCAGTCTACTTAGTTATTGGTGATTCGGGTCCCGAGAATTAAATTGAAACTGACAGATTAACAGGAGAAAAGACAAGTTTTTATTCACGTACATAGGCAAGAGCATACAGAAAAATGTGACTCAAAGGGGTGGTTAGAATTTGGGGCTTATATACCATTGTTTTAAAATAAATTTTAATTTATTTATTTATGGCTGTGTTGGGTCTTCGTTGCTGCGCGCTGGCTTTCTCTAGTTGCGGGGAGCAGGGGCTACTCCTCGTTGCGGTGTGCAGGCTTCTCACTGCGGTGGCTTCTCTTGTTGCGGAGCACGGGCTCTAGGTGCGCAGGCTTCAGTAGTTGTGGCGCGCGGGCTTCAGTAGTTATGACTCACGGGCTTAGTTGCTCCGCAGCATGTGGGATCTTCCTGGACCAGGGCACGAACCTGTGTCACCTGCAATGGCAGGCAGATTCTTCACCTCTGTGCCACCAGGGAAGCCCTTATATACAATTTTTAATGAGGGAGAGAAAAGAGACTTATGGGAAAACAAATGTCTTGTATGAAAAATAAACGAGGCCTTAGGAGAATGGATGGGAGACAGGATAGACATTGTGACAATGTCTATTTAGGTGATTTCTTATCCTGGTGCTTACTTCTTGTCTCTGGTGATCGGAGTCAATCTTCTCTGGTTGCGAAACTCACGGAGAGGGGATTTACGACAGTTGAATTCTTTTGGGAGGTTCTGTTTTTATACAGATAAGGGGAGTTCAGAAAAAATGTCTTTCTGCGACTGTTGGATTCTCAAATGTCTTCAGCTCAAAATAATCCTGATGTCACTGTAGCATGTTGTGGACCCCTTCACTGACCACAGGGAAGTGGGTCCTGAGAGTTGGACTGGAAGTAGCCAAGATGTTCCAGTGCCCACTTAATAATTTACGCAGAGGGACTTCCCTGGTGGTCCAGTGGTTAAGACTCCACGCTTCCAATGCAGGGGGCGCGGGTTTAATCCCTGGTCGGGGAACTAAGATCCCACATGCCACACAGTGTGGCCAAATAAATAAATAACTTAACGCAGAGAAATATCAATGTCCTGTGGACCTGAATTCACGAGCTGGCAAAGGGAATGCGTGCTCTTCCTTATGTCAATCTGTATGGGAAGACAAATCACATTCAGAAACTGCTTTATTGATTTATTACCCAAAGCAACTATTTGGGGCAATGGAAGTACTCAGTCCCTGTGTCATCAGGGCCTCCTCTCTGAGTCTGTCTTGACCAGAAAGGACATTTTGTGTAAGGATGTTAGTGGTCCACACAATTATCTGGAGGCTTGAGAATGGACAGCTCTCAGGGCAGCTCCAAGAGGCCAAGAGCAGCAATGATGACAACCATCTTTAAGTGAAACTGACCTTTTCATTCTGCCATTACCATCGTGGCTGCTGTGGGTGGGTCTGAATTGTCCATTTTTTCTTTCTATCATTTTTTCTAAAATTTCAAACATGGGGAGTTCCCTGGTGGCCCAGTGGTTACGGTTACAGACTTGCCCTGCTGTGGCCTGGGTTCAATCCCTGGCTGGGGAACTGAGATCCCGCCAGCTGCATGGCATGGCCAAAAAAATAAGTAAATAGAATAAAATAAAATAAAATTCCAAACATAAGCTTCCCATTGAGTTCCCAGGTCAAGCCAGGCTACTAGTGGGTGGGGAGAGGGACTTCCAGACTGTTTTCCAAAGCTTCTGCACCATTTAACACTCCCTCCAGCAATGTATGAGGGTTCCAGTTTCTCTACATAATCACCGACACTTGTTATTGTTCGTCTTTTTGATTACAGCCATCCTAGTGGGTGTGAAGTGGTATCTTGCTTGGGTTTTGATTGGCATTTCCCTAATGACTAATGACATTGAGCATCTTTGCATGTGCCCATGGGCCATTTATATGTCTTCTTCGGAGACATGTCTATTGAAATCCCTTGCCCATTTTTGAATTGAGCATAATGTCTTTTTTAAATGCCATTTATCCTTTTAGTACTTGCCTCTTATCTCCCAGTACTGTGGGATTACTCCACTCTGGCCCTTCCTATAGCGTCTGACACAGTTATGTGCAGTACATTTGGGTGGTTACCTAATGCATTTAGAACATTACGTTAGTTCTAATACATTAGTACATTTGGTGGTTGTCCTTGGGCCTTTGATCCAGTTCAGTTAACCAAATAAGTGGTATTTCTTGGCTTGTCTTCAAAAATCCCGGTTTCAACTGGCATCCAGGAAAGGAGGCAAGATACTAATCAAACTCTGGAACAGCGATTCTAAATAAAACCTGTTGTCCAGAATCATGTGAGGGTGGGGCTTTTCTTTTGTTCCCTTTCATTTTCATTTCATCCCTAGCATCACTCCAGTCCCCTCCCACTGAAGCCCATGAGGAGAGGGAATCTGGTGGGGGTGGAGGGGCATTGGAGAAAAGATGGAGCCTATTTTTAGGCTTGTTTATCAGTCATGAAGTGTCATGTTCTTCTCCACTACCGCTACTGGATTAATTAGGCTGTGCTGGCAGCTGCCAGTCAGGGAGGGTTGCCAGCTTCTAACGGTGATTCCGCCTAATGCGTGAATCGATTTGCACGACGCGAACATTTCTCCCACTACATGGCTCTTGCCTTGCAGGGCAACCTCTCCTGGCTTCTCGTGGCTCTGGGTAGGAGAGGGTACAGCTTCCCTAAGCCATAAATCCTGTTTAACTGGATAAGCAAAGCCACCAGCTGGTCACTTCACCTTACCTACCAGCTCATTGGTAGAGCCTTGTTGCTGTGGCTTGGGTCTTTCTTTCACATTTCTTCTTCCTGTTCTCCCAGATCTTCCCCACAGTATGAGCTAACTGCCCACAGCTCATGTGGCAGAGGGAGAGCCCACTACCCAGGCAACAGGTCAAAGAGGAAGTGTCGGGGCCAGACTCTGACCTAAGAGCTTATTTCCACACTATTTTGAAAGACTCTTCATGGTTATTATTGACTTCTGAATATCCAGAGGTGATTTTCATTCATTCAGAAAATATTTATTGAGCACCTGCTGTGTGCCAGGCATCGTTCTAGGTGCTGGCTGGGTGAGCAGCAGTGGACTGGACAAAGATCCCTGCCCTGATGGGAACGCGTTCTAGTTATGAGTGACAGGAGTGAAACAATAGCCATGTATATAAGAACATCATATATTTTAGAATATTCAGTCATATATTCTATATAAATATATATTCTATATGTATAGAATATAATATTAAATAAATTAATAGTATTTTAAATATATACTGGATGTTACTTCCCTGGTGGTGCAGTGGTTAAGAACCCGCCTGCCAAGGCAGGGGACACGGGTTCAAGCCCTGGTCCGGGAAGATACTACGTGCCACGGAGCAGCTAAACCCGTGGACCACAACTACTGAGCCTGCGCTCTAGAACCTGTGAGCCACAACTACTAAAGCCCGCGTGCCTAGAGCCCATGCTCTGCAACGAGAAGCCCGCGCACCACAATGAAAAGTAGCCCCCGCTCTCCGCAACTAGAGAAAGGCTGTGCACAGCAATGAAGACACAAGGCAGCCAAAAATAAATAAAGAAATAAATAAATTTATTTAAAAAAAAATATATATATATACTGGAGAAAATAGAGCACGTAGAGCCTTCTTCCTGACATACCTTTCAATCCATGCTCTTCTATTTGGTCCCCATCTCAATCCTTAAGAACACGCCAAGGCTTCTCATGCTGCCGGGTCCCCTGCCTTCTGCCCCCTCAGCTACTCCCATGGAACATCACAGAAACAGAATGTTTAGGCCTGGTTGGGATCTTACAGGGCATCTTGTCATGTGATTTCCACCTTGGTTGTGCCTCGCTCCTGCCTGATGATGTTGACACATGTGGCTGGCTTCCCTGGGTGCTCCCCACACCCCTGCCACATTACCCTAACACTCTCCACATGCAGAGCCTTCCAAGAACTGACACGAGGCAGGCTTCTTTTCCCAGAATCACAGCACAAACTGTCCTTTTTTTTTTTTTCCTCCTTGCGGTACCCGGGCCTCTCACTGCTGTGGCCTCCCCCTCTGCAGAGCACAGGCTCCGGACGCGCAGGCTCAGCGGCCATGGCTCACGGGCCCAGCCGCTCCGCGGCATGTGGGATCTTCCCGGAACGGGGCACGAACCCGTGTCCCCTGCATCGGCAGGTGGACTCTCAACCACTGCGCCACCAGGGAAGCCCTAATCACATTTATTAAGTCCTTTGTGTCCTTCCTAGAGTTATCCCTCCCAAGCTACACATGCCTTAAATTCATTTTGGGTTCCATTGCCTAGATACAAGGCCATGAAAATTTGAACATAGGGTACTTCACTCCATTTTAAATTTCCTAACTCATATTGTGACCAAACTTGATTACATAACGCACTAAGTTTTTTTCCTTTTAATTCCTGTTGTCCAAATCTTTCCCGACCCCAGAGTATATGGCCCAGAGGAGTATTGGTTGGGATTGATGCAGCCCTGACCCATTTCAGACAAGCCTGAGGTGACGTCTCTAACTCCTGAGCTATCCAAAATTCTACTCTTAAGTCAAAATCCACCACGCAATTTAGTCAAGATTTGCACTTAGTTTTAGATGCTATCCCTTCCAAGATAGTCTCCCAATCAGGTGTTAGTTCCCCAGAAGTCGCAAAGAGATGGCACAGAAGACGTCCCCAATGGTGTTGATGATGAACAGGAGTTGGTCTAGCTATAAGCTGGGAATAAAGGGTCAGCACTTGTGAGTGTCAGGGGGAGGGGAGTAAAAACAATAAAAAGTACACCTTGGTGGTCACATAGGTCTTCTGGGGTTAACAGAAGAAGAAAGAAATAGAGCAGGAATGAACAAGAATACAAGAATGTAGGAGAAAAACCTCAGGGTCAAGGAGAAGAGTACAGAGATTAATAATTCTGTCCTGAACCTGCTGTTGGATGTACATAAGTATACGGGGTTGACCCACCAGTCAAAAATGAGCAGACAGGGCTTCCCTGGTGGCGCAGTGGTTGAGAGTCCGCCTGCCGATGCAAGGGACACGGGTTCAAGCCCCGGTCCGGGAAGATCCCACATGCCGCGGAGCAGCTGGGCCCGTGAGATAGGTCTTCTGGGGTTAACAGAAGAAGAAAGAAATAGAGCAGGAATGAACAAGAATACAAGAATGTAGGAGAAAAACCTCAGGGTCAAGGAGAAGAGTACAGAGATTAATAATTCTGTCCTGAACCTGCTGTTGGATGTACATAAGTATACGGGGTTGACCCACCAGTCAAAAATGAGCAGACAGGGCTTCCCTGGTGGCGCAGTGGTTGAGAGTCCGCCTGCCGATGCAAGGGACACGGGTTCAAGCCCCGGTCCGGGAAGATCCCACATGCCGCGGAGCAGCTGGGCCCGTGAGCCATGGCTGCTGAGCCTGCGTGTCCGGAGCCTGTGCTTTGCAACGGGAGAGACAGTGAGAGGCCCGTGTATCACAAGAAAAAAAAAAAATGAGCAGACATTGGCAGAGCATCTTCCCCAGTATGCATGGCTTGTGGCATCCCACGGGCCTCTTTAGGACCAAGAGCTGACTCTCAACATTTTCTTACCTTATCACTGTCTCTTCATGGTCACCAGCTGAAACTGTGCACGTCAAATACAGACTTGAACCCACGTGGCCGGGACTCAAACCCGGTCAAAACCCTGACTGGGACTCGAACCCACATGGCTGGGGCTCGAACCTGGCCACAACCCAGACTGGGACTCAAACCCGGTCAAAACCCTGACTGGGACTCGAACCCACATGGCTGGGGCTCGAACCTGGCCACAACCCAGACTGGGACTCAAACCCAGCCAAAACCCTGATTGGGACTCGAACCCTCGTGGCTGGGACTCAGACCTGGCCAACACCCAGTCTTCCAACTGAGATCACACACCTGGTTTCAGGACTTAATGAAGCTCAGATTCTTGACGTCTCATTGCAGAAAGAATTCAGTGAAAGACAAAGTGATAGGTAAGAAATGGATTTATTTAGAGAGAAACACACTCCACAGACAGAGTGTGGGCCACCTCAGAAGGTGAGAAAGGCACCACGGTATGGGGTTGTCAGTTTTTATAGGGGTGGGTAATTTCATAGGCTAATAAGTGGGAGGAATATTCCAGCTATTTCAGGAAGGGGCGGGGATTTCCAGTAATTGGGTCACCGCCCACTTTTTGATCCTTATGGTCGGTCTTGGAACTGTCACGGTGCCTTTGGGTGTGTCATTTAGCTTACTGATGTGAGTGTATACTAAGGCTCAAGGTCTAGTGCAGTCGACTTGTCCACCATCTTGGACCCATTTGGTTCTAATCCGTTTATGTCATGTCCTCCGGCTATGTCATTCTTTCAAAGGTTGTGCCCTGCCCCCTTCTCTCCTGTTTCAGAACCAGGACAGTCCCATTTAACCTGGGACAAGTTGACCAGCTGTCACTGATGTATGTTCTGTTCCATGTGAAGTAAAGAAGTAAGAAACAAAACAATTTGATAAGTTTATCTTTGGTAGGCGTGGACAAAGGTTTGGGGGAAATGTGGTAGCATTCCACATCAGCACGTTTCCTAATTCCTTAAAGGTTTTAGAGTTTTGTCTTTTTCCTCAGTGTCCCTAAAGCCTGAGCCATGGTGAGATGGTCTTGGGAGGTTTAGTCTCGGCCACTGGACCAAGAGGACATGATTCAAGTCATGCCACCTTTCCAGAAGAGAGGTTCTTGTTTGATGCCAGGTAGTGAGTTTGAATGACAGGCTTCTCCTTGGAATTGTAGGCAGTATACATCACGAAAGGGACAGCAGCAGTGGGGTCTAATTTAATTCCATTTTCCTTTGCAGCCCTGATAAATTATTGCTGCATGGAAAAACGAATTTTACTTTCTCAGACAAAAATGATTTGAATGTTGAATGTGCTCTGGGGAAGTCAGGGGCTAGGAGAAGGTCTCTAGTGGACTTAAAAATATTTAAATGGCATATCACAGAATTTGTTCCAACACCTCCTGTGCCTGGCCTGGTAAATGGATTATACCAGAAGGGCCTCCTTTCCAGACTGTTTAGAAGTCACATAAAATTGTATCAGCCATCTTGGCTAAATGTTACGTGTTTTCGGGCGTTTTGTTGGAAAAGGTATTTGATTATAGTTCTGCATACATTGGTGGATGAAGCAGCTAAGATAAAGATTCTAGAGCCTGGAGTCGTGACCACTTACAAATAGGACAAGTTTCAACATGAGTGGAAAATGGCCAGTGTTTTTCATCTTCCTTCCAGAAAATGGTTGTTGCTTAGGGATGTGGTTCTGCTGGGAGACTTTTTAAATGACAGAGGGATTGAGTTATGGAGGGAGGAAGACTTGGGTCCCAAAGTGGTATCAAGAGGAGGCTGGTGAATCTGGGGAGGGGTGCAGTGTAGATGGAACACCCCCGCACTAGAGAACAGTGGAGAAAGGGCTCTAATGCTTGTAAGGAGACATAAGTACTTTGTCTAAACTGAACAATGCCTAACTTACCTTGGGGAGATTCCACAATCCTGTTTCGGTCCCGTTAAAAGCACAAGAAAACCACTTGCCTGTGAGTAGATCCACACCTCCCTGTATGACACTTTGGCATATCACTCTGGGGTGTGGTGGCAAACAGGAGGGCACCTGGGGGACGTTATGCTCGTGACCACTTCCCGCAAGCCAGCCCAACGCGACTTTCCCACTCTCAGCGTTGACCCCAGTTACCCTCCAGCTTCACTGACTGAAAGAATAAATCCTAGGCGAAAGCTGTAAAAACCCCTGTTGGGAAGCAGCCCCTTCCTTCTAAGCAGATTGAAGGGAAGGTAAATGAGCAGTTACTGCAGAGATGATTTTATGGGAGTGAGACATTCTGCGTTAGATGAGCAAGAAGAATTGTCCTGTGAATCATAAAACTGCCCCGTGCGCCCCTCATAGCACACCTGAGAGCAGTGGCCTCCATCTGACACTCACCCGGCTTCGGGGGGTGGGGGGGTGGGGGACGCGGCTCTGATTTCCCCATTTGTTTTAGCGCTGAGTATCGGCCTGGAGCTTTCTTTGGGTTAGGTCCGACCAGCCATCGAAAATACGTATTTGTCTTTTAAAAAGCGGGGACCGGATGCTGTCAGAAATAAGAGAAACAATTTGGGAAGACATGCAAGATGCACAGTATTTCACTGGCTCTGGATGTCATTTAAACCCCATGTCCAAGAGGGGTTGCGGATTTGGGGTTCTTTTACCTTGATGTCCCCCCTCTCTTAGCTAGATCAGGTTGCAGTTCACAACCGCTTCTTGATGTTCTTTATTGCCAACATGCAGCCCTCAGGAGCTGGGAGTCTGCGTCATCGCTCTGGGTGTGAGGTACTGCTAGACGTTGGTGTCCCAGACACTTAGCTGTAGGCACCAGCATAGGAAAGAAACAAAATGGTAGCATCTAGAAAGACAGAAAATGCCACAGTGGAGTGCTGGGGGGAATAAAATCATGCAGCCATCCCTCAGTAGTATATCATTCTATATATTTAAATATAATATTTAAAGGAATTCTCTGGGCCTGCAGTAAGCTGTAGAGTTTGCCTCAGAAGGAAAACAGAACAAAGCAAAGCAAAACTTAATTCGTCCTTGGTTTACCAAGGGTCTTGGGACCTGTGCCCTTGGGTTTTCCTTGTTTTGAGAATGTTTTCTGCAAATGGCTGCCTGCGTGCCTGTTCCAGAGGAATGACTCTGTCTTTGCATTAGTTTCCTGGGGCTGCAGCAACAAATGGCTGTGAACTGGGTGGCTTTAGACAACACATATTTATCTCCTACCAGGGTGGAGGCCAGAAGTCTGAAATCAGGGTATTGGCAGTGTTGGTTCTTTCTGGGGAACCAATCCGTTCTGTGCCTCTCTCCTGCCTTCTAGTGTCTGTGGCCATCCTACATGTCCTAAATATGAACCGAGGATGGTTTAACTATGGTAAAGACCAGGGAGGTGGGGACCAAGTGGCTACAGAGAGAAGAGCAGAAGTAGAAGTCCTCTGATTTCTCTAGCAGTCAGTTTCTCCGGAAAAATATGGTAGCAGGGTGAGGCCCTGGACAGACTCTAATTGTATTTTTTTCTTTCTTTCTTTCGTCTTAGCAAACTGCCTAGTTGGGCTAGAGCTGTTGTTCCCAAGATATTTTATGTTACAGAGAAGGCGTGGAACTATTATCCTTACACGATTACAGGTAAGTTCTTGTACACCCTGTATGTTGCATGTATCCATGCAAGGACATAGGAGGATTCAGATTTCACTGACTGAGGGTGGATTATCCAAGCAGGGACTGGTGGGAACGCTGTGATATCTCCCTGACCCTTTGCCTCCATACTTTTAGGTCAGCACTCTTCCTAGCAGGGGCTTGGGGGGCTTAAGCTAAACTATTCCATCTTCCTTCTTAAAGTGATTGTAGTAAATAACACATGGAGAAGAAAAGGGAAACTCTTTTTAGTGACATTTCTAGAGATTTCATGATCCTTATTTCTCCCTCTTTTCTCAGTAATCCCCAAATAATGTTGAGTTGGGGTTTGTTCATAAACAAGTTGTTTATTTTGACTTGTTTGCTTTGCAAATGCCCCCCCACACACAAAACAAAACCTGACTATAATTTATATAAAAGGTTCTGTTGGGTCGCTCTGCTCCAAACCACTTCTTTTGCAATAGAATAATATGAAAATCACTTTCTTCCTCACTTGTAGTGGAGTGATAATAACACTCAGTGTTGGTACTGAACTAGACACTGTGGCCAAAAATTTAGAAGTTTGGGTTCCTGCCCTCGAACACATGAAAATTCAAGATCCCATTTGAATGTCATCCTAACAGGGTCTTATTGGTTTTAAAAGCTGCTTTTCCACTTAAAAGATTTCCTTTGTGGTTAATGAAATGCTCTACTGGAATTATTAGTCTTTAATTCTGCTTTTCTAAGGCCAACTCTTTGGTTTTTAATTAGCCACAAACCTATAGGCTAATTGAATCTTATCTTACACTCCTTATCTACCCAACCACAGAAGTATGTGAAAAAGTTTCGAGAGCAAACATGGAGACACTTAGTATTTATGAAGGTTTAATCCTCGGAAGGTTTCTTTACCACAATTTTAATAATTATAATTCAGCAATATTTATTAGTTCTGTGGTTTTATATTGCATATAAGTGTGGTCTAAATCATCCTTTTCTCTCTTTTTTCTTTTCCCTCTTGTCCAAATGAACATCTGGGACCAGAATACACAGTAAGTTTCACTTAATCATTTAAAAATATTCATCCTAAGCTCAGTGGAGTAATTGGAACTTCCCTTGTGCTTCTCATCTTATCAATGTAATAAAAAAAAAAATAGAAGAATAATTCAGAATCAGAAATATTTAAATGTAGGCTATTACATAGTTATATATAATGCAATAATTTGAATGTTCTCATTTGTTCAAGAGTATGAATGTTAATTTAAAATGCCTTTACATAATTAACTTTTGCTTGTATTTTTAAATAGCTTGACTGCTCTACTTGTGATAGTTCATTGTAATAGAACAGTTTCTAGCAATGTGGTATTCAAGAGATGGTGGTAGTTATCAATGGAAGGTGAGGCTTTTCCTTATAGTCTGTGACCTGATCCCTCATAGAAAGACCTTGAAACGAAAGGTCAAACTATTGACGTATGTTCAAACTATTTTACTCAGATTGGACAGTCTCGGTGGCTTGGTAAAGTCGTTTAATTTCTACCTGTCCTAAGAGCCTGTAGAGTCATTACTTACACTAAAAAAAAAAAATGTCTATAAGGTCATTGTGTTGTAGTATTTTCATTTGGATCATTTTCCCCAATGACAAATGGGTCAGACTGTCATAAGAAGAAAATGATTAGCTGAGATGTGATGGAGTTGAGTTTTTAGTCTTAATCAAAACAGCCAAAGGGGAGAGAGATGGTGAGAACTACATGGAGAAAAATGATCCCTCATGTCCTTGGTATGAGCATGGTACATACATGGTACATAGTAGATTCTCAATGAATAGTTATTGAATGATAGAAGGAATGCATGGGTCAAAGGTAGATGGGTAGTCCCAACAGATACAAAAGTGTCACCTGCTTTGGAGTCAGGTAGGCCTGAATATCCTCTGGTTCTTATTAGCTAAAGTTCTTAAGTAAATGACCCACAACTGCCAGTTCTTGAACTCATGCTGGTCCATTACTGTGTTCTCACCCATCCTTTGCAAAATGAAAGAAAAAAAAAAAGTTTTTCATAAAATTAAATTTATTCCACTTAAAGGACTGTTGATAATTAGAACCATCATTCTTGGGTATTAAAATGTCTTTTCTTTTATGAAATGAAGGAATATATATAGCACCCTCCCTGATTTCCCTATCTTTGGGGAAAAAAAGGCAGTTCTATGGCAAAATACAATCTTTACAATTTAGAGGTCAGAGAAACACTGTTCTAGAACAAGGAACTTAACTTCTGTGAACCTAAATTTCTTCCTCTCTAAAATTGGGATAATCCCTTTTTCATAGAGCTACTAGTAGTAAGATTCAATGATCTAACACAGGGGTTAGGAGACTTTTTCTGTAAAGGGTCATCTAGTAAATATTTTCTGCTCTGTGGGCCAAACACTCTCTGTCTCTGAGAAAGCAGCCAGAGATGATATGTAGAGATATGGGCTTGGTCCTGTTTACCTAGGCAGTAGGCTGCATTTGACCCCCAGGCTATAGTTTATCAACCCCTGATCTAAGGTATGGAAAACTGTTAGCAAGTTGCCCATAAATAGCAGGCAATTAAGTGGTTCCTGGACAGCACTCCCCAGCCCCATCAATTGCACCGTCTTCAAGAGGAAGACTTCTCGGAATCTTTTGAATCCCGCCTCCATTAACAGTCATGCAGATTAATTCCTTTTAAGCCTCCATTTCCTCATCTGTAAGAGGGCAAAATATGATAACTTTCCCGTGAGGGTGATATGAAGATTATATCAAATAATCCACATGAAATCTCAGCCTAGTCCTTGGTACATGGTAAATCCTCCGTTATTATATATCATACAGTGCTGGAAGCTGCCATCATTAAAATGGAAGTTCTATGGACGAATAAATGGGACTATATCTTGGTGCCCCTCAAGGCAGACTGGGCTCGTTAGACTGGACGGTACTAATTTTCTAGGATTTAATTTGATTTGATTGATAGCTGATGTTACCGCATTTCCCACGTCTCCCTAAGCTTGTGCGTGGACTTTTCATTTGAAATGTAATCCATAGTTGCAAGGCCAAGAGAATTCTTGTCCCTGTAACTTTGCAAAGGCAGTTATTTGCTGCCTTAGAATTGGGTCACCTTGACTTGACCCGAAACTGATAGTACTTATTCTCCATAAATTCATGACACTGCTGTGAAATATGGGGGTGACTAACAGAGAAATGAAGTCTGAAACATGTTCAGTGGTATTGTGCTCATTTTTTAAGGCGATGTATTAAAGTACTGAAAACAGAAGGCGACAGAATGGAAACCATGGTTCCTGACAAAGCCATCCCCACAGGGACGCACCTCCCATGGAAGCCTTTCCCGCCAGTCTCCATCACCATGAACCCTGGTCTCTTGTGCCCACCTCTGTGCAGGCCATGGAGGGTTTCTGAGGGGCTCATAGCCTTTACTTCTGCCCAGCCTCTGCCGCACAGTACTGCTGCAGTTCTAATCACACAATTCAAACTTTTAAAAGGACACAAATTATTTCTGCTTGAGGAAATTTGGAGACAAAACATGAAGAAGTTAGAGTTGTATAGTCTCATACTCAGCCCCTTCTGACTCTTTAAGTATTACTTGATTTCTCCTAGGCCCTCATGTTTTTGGTCAGTTCCTCCCTAATGTAATCCTTGGGGTAGTTCCCCAGAGCTGCCGTAACAAAGTGTCACAAATTGGGTGGCTTAAAACAACAGAAATTTATTGTCTTACAGTTCTGGAAGCTAAAAGTCTAAATCAAGTTGTCAGCAGGGCAATGCTCTCTCCGTAACCTGTGGGGAAGGAATCCCTCTTTGCCTCTTTCTAGCTTCTGGTGGCCTCTGGCATTCCTTGGCTTGTGGGAGCACCACTCCAATCTCTGCCTCCGTTTTCACATAGCTGTCTTCCCTCTGTGTGTGTCTGTATCTTCACATGGCATCCTCTTCACTGTGTCTCTCTCTTCTTCTTATAAGGACATCAGTCATATTGGATTAAGGACCTGCCTTATGCCAGTTTGACTTCATCTTAACTAATTACATCTGTGATGACCCTAATTCCCAGTAAGATCACATTCTGAGGAACTGGGGTTAGGAATTCAACATATATTTAGTGGGGACCCAATTCAACCCATAACATCATCTTTCAATTTTAGGTTAACAGTAATTTATTACTGAGCACCAACAATGTGTAAAGCATCCTGCTAGATGCTAGGCTTCATTAAGCAATAACCCCTGCCCTTTAGGAAGTCACAGTCTGGTGGGAAATAGTTAGACATTCCAGTCATAACCTGGGAGTCATCTGCAAGTCCTGGAGTTTTCTGGAGGCAAGGTGGGACAGGCCATCACACAGCTCAGGAGACAGGCTGGCACTCAGACCTGGATGAGCTCTGAGCTGGGCTAACAGCAGAGGTTCAGACCAGAGGGCAGAATGAACGGCACTGGGAATCTGGGCAGAATGAATGGCACTGGGCATCCAGCCAGAAAAGCGATTGCGATGTGAGAGGGAGGGCCCTGGCCCCTGCACTGGGGCCGTGAGCTTCAGAGACAGGACTAGAGTCCTCAAAAAGCTGTACAGGTGAGAACAGGACACAGCCCTCTTACATAGGTTACTTGGTCATGAGATGCTGGGCTGATAAAGTTGCCAGCTTTAGCAAGTAAAAATACAGAATGTCCAGTTAAGTTTGAATTTTCAGATTAACAGCAAGTAATTTTTAGTATAAGTATGTCTCAAAAATTACATGGGCTATACTTATACTAAAAGAGGGCTCATCTCATGTTTTTTTCAATTTATTTTTTACTTATTTATTTTTGGCTGCACTGGGTCTTGTTGCTGCGCGCAGGCTTTCTCTAGTTGCGGCAAGCAGGGGCTACTCTTTGTTGCAGTGCACATGCTTCTCATTATGGTGGCTTCTTTTGTTGCGGAGCACAGGCTCTAGGCACACAGGCTTCAGTAGTTGTAGCATGCAGGCTCCGCAGTTGTGGCACAGGGAAGTCACCTCATCTCATATTTTATCTGGCAGGCCTGTTTGGGGGAGGGGTGACAGTGGGGCAGAACTGGTCTCAGAGACTGATGAACAAAAATCAGGTTATAAGAACAGGGGCATATTGGCAGGCCAAGGGAAACGGAGGAGAGAGAATTGTATAACTCAGGAAACTGTCCTGCAGTTGATATGCCACATTAATGGTGGGGCCAATCACGTGATATGTCATAACAACGTAAGTACTTCCTGCCTCAGTTAGGATTAACTCAGGAAGTGAAATGGACTGAATGGGACAGAGTAGGGGAAAATAACGTGAGAGCAGGTGAATACATAGCTGTCAGTAATTCAAGGAAGACCAATGCTATGTGTTATAGTCGAAGTGCAAACAGAGGATTGTGCAAAGGAGAGAGAAATTCTGCCTGGGAGAATTGTGGGAAGATTTCTTGGAGCAGGTGGGGTTTGAGCTGGACCTTGGGGAGAGTAGAACTCCCACCTGTAGGTACCTGTTCTATCTTAGTCTGCTTGGCCTGCATCACAAAACACCATAAAGTGGGTGGCTTAAACAATAGACATTTATTTTTCACAGTTCTGGAGTCTGGGAAGTTCGCAATCACAGTATCAGCTGGTTCATTTCCTAATGAAAGCTCTCTTCCTGGTTTGCTGACAGTCCTCTTGCTGTGTCCTCACATGGCAGAGAGAGAGCAAAAGCAAGCTCTCTGGTCTCTTCTTATAAGGGCACTAATCCCATCATGAGGGCCCCACCCTCATGACCTCGTCTAAACCTCATTACCTCCCAAAGGCCCCATCTCCAAATACCATCACATTTGGGGGTTGGGGCTTCAGCATATGAATGAAGGGGACCAAACATTCAGTCCACCATGTGGTCATTCCAGGCTCAGTGGGCATGTGATGTTGCTGGATCCTGGCTGCCCAGACATGTGGAGGCCAGGTGATGGTAGCTTTGAGTTTCAGGGCAAGGTCTGCATTTAATTCTCCATAGGGAAGCAACGTTGTTCCCAGCTAGTCCACTTTTATTTTCCATCCCAAATATAGCACAGCTTTTCTTTCCATCTCCCCAGTGAGGACCTCTTGGTTTTTTTCTCTCTGGCTGCAGGTGCACACTTTCAGGCCTGCAGTGTTCATTTTGAAGCTACCTCCCTCCTCCTGACTAGGACTCAGCCGTGTTCTCATGCTCTCTACCCAGGAGGAAGAGCCCACTCTTCTCTCTGACTACAGGGTCTGCTCCCAGGATTTAGGACAGAGGCTTTCAATTGTCTTCATCTTTTCCGCTGTTTTGAATGCTTTTTCACTGGGCTCTTTATCCACTGATCCTTTCATCCTAAATACCTCTTCTTGATGTCATTCCAAGCCCCATATTTCCTATCTGTGCCCCAAAGCAAAACTGCCCCAAAGCCAAATTCCCAACTGGGGTCACCATACTCCACCCTCCCTCAGGGAGGCAGAGGGGCTCAGTAATACTCCGGACAGGTGTCTTTTCTCATATGATTAGTCCAGAGCATTGTATGTCTATTCCTAGGATCCCCTGGGTCTTATTTCTGACTGTCCAGCTTATTACTGAGACCTCACGCTGCCCTCATTTGTGAGAAAATCCAGCTAAGGGAACTTTCTCTTCAGGGTCATCTAGGGCTTCGGTGTTATCACAGTTATTAAGACGTAAAAGCTTTTTCATCACCGTGAGTGACTGTGTGTGTTTAGGATTATGTGGAAATGCCATTTGCCCAGGAAGTGAAAAAATATATCTTTAGCTCGGTTATAGGAAAAAAAATCTTAATTGTACAGTGAACAAAGAACAACACAACAGCTATTTTCCAGAGGACAGACCATCTAACCAGTTCTTCAAAACCTGCCGGTTCTTCTGAAGTTTATAAAGTCACAGAGGAAGGTGCCCAAGGAGACTGGCTGCTTTCCAAAGTCGCCGATTTTGTTTTTCTAGGGCTAAAAAAAGGCCTCACTGGAGTATGAACATAGCTCAGCAGCATCAATTCAACCTCAGTAGTAACGAAGGGGGGAAGAAAAGGCTTTTCTTCTCATTTGTAAGAAATTGAAAACTCAAGCTATTATAAGTCGATAGCAGTGACCTAGAATATACAGTTGCTGTATATATTTTGCTGCCATGAGCACCCCCTCCAGCAAAACATCTTTCAGTACGAATCTGCAGAAGAGGTGATGACAAATGGAGAGCACCCTTCTGTTAGTTGGAAGGGCTAGCCGTTCCTCAAAGATAGTAGTGGGCTGTCCAGTGCTACCCAGCATTTTAATTATTTAGTTGAAAGAGGTAGAAAAACTCAACTGTAAGAAACCAGGGAGTAGGAAATGACTCTTGCATGAGAACCTCAAATGGTACTGAGCCACAGTGAGAGATGCGTTTGTTCAGTGTTGGGTTAGTCCCGCTGGGGAAGAAAGTCGGGATGCTCACAATTGAGTCATCAGTAACCCAAGGTGAAATCGGGTTATCTTCCCGGGAGTGGCACTAGGGAGATAGAGGTATTTTTCTGAAAGCAGCTAACTGTCCTGGATAGGAATTTCACTTTCAATCTTGACCTCATCAGCTTCCCCACTAATAGAAAGAGCTGACGGGTGCTGTGTGTACAGACCGACCTCCATTCCGCTCAGGCCTCTCGTCCTTCTTAAGCTCCCCCTCCCCCACCTTCCACTGAGTCCCAGCCAAGGGCAGTAGAAGCCCTTAAATTGCATAACCAGGAAATAGTTACAAGTCTAGGGCAAATACATTATTACACCTGAACTCTAGGAGTGGTCTTGTTTGGAAGGAAATTAGAAGACAATCTGGCCGTCTCAGCTACTATGTGAGCTAAGATAGAATGGAGGTCCCTAAATATTCCCTTTTTGGCATCATGGAGGTGGGGTAATGATGGGAGTTAAGTCTCTGCATCACAGTTAACCCTGAGTATCCGGGGCAGTATGTAATTTGGGGGTGGAGGGGGCAACGGAAGTATCCCTTCTTAGAAATGGGGCCGTGTGAGCTGGGACCTGTTAGGGACCAGGCCATAGAAACAGTCTTCCAGCTGGGGATGCTGGATGAGCCAGGCACAGGCCATCCTCCCAGAGAGGGTGGTGAAGTCAGGTGAGTCATGGGTCATGGTATGAGGCTGGTGTCATAGAGTCAGAGCAGCCAAGTTCAGAAGTCTTCCAGGTTCAAGAAAACTTAGACAGAAACAGTCTGGAACCGTTTATCACTATCACTAAGATGGTTCATAGCCAGTTAAGTAAAGGAAACACCGGGTTATACTGATTTTAACACATTTTGTTATTGTAGAATAACAGTATCGTTGTGAATCTCCAAAAGGAGGCTGTAGCGTGCAACACTTCCCACACTCTGTTTGTCCGTGAGACCTCGGATTTTGCAAAGCCAGTCTTCTAAAACTTAGGGATGCTCCAGAAGCTTCTCTCAGGGTCAGAGCTATTACGTGCCCACTAAATAGGCCAGTGGACCAATTCTATTTCAGTAAATGTTACTTTTTCCCTAAATTTTAGTGGGCTAATGTGTTGCCTGAAGATTACTGTGACTCAAATACCAGAGTTTTTTTTGAAGAACTCCCAACTGTAATGATTTTTTTTTTTTAAGAATCAGGTGACACAGAACCTGCAAGTTCTTTTCAAGCAAAGTCAATTCTGTTAGACCAAACAGCCAAGGCAGCAGTACATGGGGATGACAGTGAGCTTATGCATTCTGATTTATTTCAATTTAGAAAATGAACTTGGTTGCACGGGTGAACCAGTTACAAACAAGCTTATTCGCCAAAGTGCCTTTGTCCTTATGCAGGGCTAGGACTTGTCTCCACATCTCAGCAACCCAATTGATTGCTGCCTGGGGAAGACTTTGGAACAGACAGTGTTGTTTGTCCGATTTATCCCAGTTCCATTTGCTCTAGCTGTTCCCAAGCTCTTCTTTGTACATCAAAGAAAATTAATTCAGCCATTTTGGTGGGGGGGAGAGCAGAAGCTAAAATATGCTTCTCTACCATAATGTAGCTTTTAAAGTTATTTGCATTTTTTAAAAATTGAAGTATAGTTGATTTACAATGTTGTGTTAGTTTCAGGTGTACAGCAAAATGATTCAGTTATACACATATATGTATATTTGTTTTCAGATTCTTTTCCATTATAGATTATTACAAGATATGGAATGTAGGTCCCTGTGCTATACAGTAGGACCTTGTTGTTTATCTTTTTTTTTTGCAATACACGGGCCTCTCACTGTTGTGGCCTCTCCCGTTGCGGAGCACAGGCTCCGGACGCGCAGACCCAGCGGCCATGGCTCACGGGCCTAGCCGCTCCGTGGCATGTGGGATCTTCCTGGATCGGGACACGAACCTGTGGCCCCTGCATCGGCAGGTGGACTCTCAACCACTGCGCCACCAGGGAAGCCCTATCTATTTTATATATACTATTGTGTATCTGTTAATCCCAAACTCCTAATTTATCCTCCCCCGCCCCGCCTTTCCCTTTTGGTAACCTTAAGTTTGTTTTCTATGTCTGTGAGTCTGTTTCTGTTTTGTAAATAAGTTCATTTGTATCTTTTTTACATTCCACATATAAGCGATAGCATATGATATTTGTCTTTCTCTGACTTACTTCACTTAGTATGATCATCTGTAGGTCCATGTTTGCATCTTTTTAAACACCGCTAAGAATGACTTTGCAGAGGATAATCACCAAAGAAAAAAAATTTGTTTAAAGGTATTTTCAATAGAAGATTTCCCTAAGAAGTACTCCTTTCCTTCTTTTCTATTTTCTACTTGTACTGAAAATTAGATTTCTCTTCTACAATTTATTGATACCTATGAATTTGTGTTCAGTTCAAGTTGGTGAGATCAAAGTAATACAACCTGGAAGATTTTGTGGGACAGCTTTCTTTCTGCAAAAATAAAATAAAACATATAAATATGGATATACTGAAATAGTACATTTCAGTGATTAAATAAAGTGAATGCAGGTTGCCCCCCATGTCTTTCAACTTTTCTAGTCACTAAGATACTCAGAACTACATGATAGTATGTGTTTGAGTGAGGAATTTGCCCCAGTTGGTTAAGAGGGGTGATTCTTACCATTTTTAACTGAGAAGGCTTGTAATCTGGAAGTTTCCTCCCTGGCCATATGCCAACCTATATTTGGGGAGTCACTGATTCGTTCCAATCTCTCTTATTTACATGCAGTGCCTTTTCATTTGATGTATTCCGCCTGCTCCTTCACTCGTCCTGCCTCTGTCGTGTGTAGCTATTGGTATTCACAAGCATCCTGGGCTCATTTCTGCCTTGGCAGGTCCAGCTCTAGATTGGATGAGCCTGGATTTAGTTTCCCTCCTCAATTTTCATAGAAGCGCCAGTAGCAAACATTGCCCCGTTGAGAAAACATACTTTCATTCATGCATTTGCTCCTTCTCCCTCCTGGCCTCGCTTCTCCAGTGAGTGGCTGTTACTCAGCATGTCAGGAGAGGGACGAGGCTTCATCAATGGAGGAACTAATGAATGAACAGAAGCCTCAGTGTAGGGTGCGGGCTGGTGAGAAGCAGCGGAGGGGCTGTCGTTCATTTCCTCACTGTGGGCTGGAATACAAACAGCTGTTTCCTGCTGTATTTCCATGCTCTGCCTTCTACACACTGCCTTCCTCTCACCCTCCCCAACTTCTCTTTCAGGCCCCACCGCTCCTCTTGGCCCCATTTTTCTTCCGATGCAGCCTATATTTGGGAAATCACTCTCTGATTCATCCTCATCTTTATTATTTACATGTGATTCCTTTTTGCCTTCTCTTTGCTTTAAAATTCTTCCACTTTTTTTCTCCACTTGGGTTCCTCATCTCATTTTTCCGGACCGATCTTCTTTGCAATTTTTTTCCAACTATCCTGTCTCTAGGACCACCCACCCAGATGTATAAAATCATATGTGACCCTCGGAACCAGAACAGCCAAGGAAGCCCAAATATCTCCCCTTCTTTCCTTTGCATCTTTCCCTGCAGGATGACTGAGATTCTGAGTAGATGCGGGACAACCAGACATACACCTTCTTGAAATTGTTGTGTCTATTGAAGATTTTCTATGCACAAAAGAGTATATATATATTACCTTCCAACTATGGGGCAAATTTTCTGTCCAAATGGAAGGATAAAATTTTTCTGATGAAGAATAAAGAAAGTCAAAAGTTACTTAAAAATCTAGGTTGTCTACTGCCTCTACATACAGATTCACCACCCACAGTCTCCTGTTTTACAAACAGCAGAGGCTCCAGCCCCAGATTCCTAGAAGGTAATAAATCCTAAACTCTACACCTATTTCACCAGGTTCACTGGAACATTCTGGATGTAAGTCTTCTGTTAGTGACAGGAGGAAGCATTTGCAAATCCAGTTTTATTAAGGATCCCATCTCAAGCTGAAATTCCCTGTATGGCTTTGGAGTGCATTTAATATGATAATATAGAATATAGTACCAGGGAATCGATGTCTTCAGTGGGGTTCCATTAGAGAGAAGGTCAAGTCTATATAGAGTTTTATGTTCATTGATAGGAGGGAACACATGTTGCTTGCAGTCAGAACAAGATGGTCAGAGAGGAATGCATTGAATTCCAGATAAAAGCTAAAAGGAAATGATTTTTTTTAAACGTTTATTTATTTATTTGGCCATGCTGGGTCTTAATTGTGGCACGCGGGATCTTCGTTGCCGCACGCGGGCTCTTAGTTGCGGCCTGCGGGATCTAGTTCCCTAACCAGGGATGGAACCCGGCCCCCCTGCATTGGGAGCACGGAGTCTTAATCACTGTACCATCAGGGAAGTCCTAAAAGGAGATGATCTTTTAAAAGCCTATAAATACTTCATATACCCCAAGCCAGCCTCTCAACTCTTCCATTTAATTTTCTTGACTCCAAGCCTCCTTGTAAAGTGTTGCTCTCAGACATGGAAGGATTCCGGCTGCTAACCAGAAACAAAGCATTGAATTATTGGGCTCAATCAGCAGTTTTCAGACTTCTTCTTTGGTCCAGGAAGTTCCACGGACACACCTCACTGGCCACCGCGACCCTGCATAACATTTTATTTGTTTTTTTTTGTTTTGTTTTTTTAAAAACAAAACATTTTACCATTTTATTTTATTTATTTATTTTATAAATTTATTTATTCATTTTTTTTTGGCTGCGTTGGGTCTTTGTTGCTGTGCACAGGCTTTCTCTAGTTGTGGAGAACAGGAGCTACTTTTCGTTGCAGTATGCAGGCTTCTCATTGTGGTGGCTTCTCTTGTTGCGGAGCATGGGCTCTAGGCGCGCGGGCTTCAGTAGTTGCGGCACGTGGGCTCCTTAGTTGCGGCACTCAGACTCCTCAGTTGTGGCATGAGAACTCTTAGTTGCGGCATGCGTGTGAGATCTAGTTCCCTAGACCAGGGATCAAACACCCGGGCCCCCTGCATGGGGAGTGCAGAGTCTTATCCACTGCGCCACCAGGGAAGTCCCGTGAATTTCTTAAATGAATTATTTCCCCAATTTATCTTTCGGGTACCTCCTGTTTTTCCTTCTTTGGGCTTGTTTAAAAGAGGCACATCTCTCATTGAATGGATGCACATGGACATATTTTCTTTGCTCTCAGTGGCCACAGGGCATGCCGAGGGGCCTTAGGCACCATCACCCCCAACTGAGCGCTCAACTCCACTGGAAACACTCGTGTGCTTTCCTAATACTCAGCAGGCAGCAGGATGTGGAGTCATGAGCTTGAACTCAGAGCCAGACAGCCTGAGTTGAATCCATCCCAGCTCTATCATGTAAATGTTACGATTTGGGGCATGCTACGCAACCTTTCCCTGCCTTTGTTTCCTTATCTGTAAAATGGGGGTAACAGTAGTATATCCCTCATAGAGTTATATGAGGTTATGGAGTTAATAGATTAATTATTATATACCACGTACTTGCAAGACTGCCTGATGATAGTTAGTATAGTATCCATACTGTTGTCATTTTTACCTCAGTATTGAGTCATGTCTGTGTGTCTCAGTTGGACATGAGGAATGGTTACCTGGGATCATCATTTTGACCCAAAGGTATTTCAGAACTTTCTGGGATTAAGAAACACTGGGCACTTATAAGTGCTGCAAGGATGTGGAGAACCTGGCACCCTCAGACACTACTGGGGGGGATGCAAAATGGTACAGCCATTTTGGAAAACCATCTGGCAGTTCCTCAAAAAGTTAAATGTAGAGGTACCATATGACTAGCAATTCCACTCTAAGTGTATACCCAAGAGAAATAAAAACATATGTTCACACAAAAACATGTACAAGAATGTCCATGGCAGCATTATTCATAATAGCCAAAAACTGGAAGCAAATGTCCATCAATTGATGAATGGGTAAGTTAAATATGGTATGTCCATACAATGGAATATTATTCTGCCATAAAAAAGGATGCTAAGTGAGAGAATCCAAACACAAAAGACCACATATTATATGATTCCATTTGTATGAAATGTCCAGAATAGACAAGTCAGAGACAGAAAGTAGCTTAGTGGTTTCTTCAGGTATGGTGTGAGGGGGAGGTGGGAGTGACTGCTAACGGGCACAGGGCTTCTGTTTAGGGTGATGAAATGTTTTAAACTAAGATCATGGTGATGGTTGCACAACTCTGTGAAGAGACTAAGAAACACTGATCTGTACGCTTGAAATGGGTGAATAATATGGGATGTGAATAACGTTATTTTAAAAAGAAAAGAAAAATCAAGTTCTAGGTTCAGGTGTGGGCTCTGGGACTCCACCAACTTTCTGAAAGCAAGTCATTAGGAGAGGAGCCTGGGGTCTGTTTTTAACAAGCCCACCAGATGAAGCATCATTAAGTAAGTTTTTGAAACACACTGTTAGAATATGATTGCTACTTTACTGGTATGGGGAGGGATTAGTACCCTTTAGCTTACAGTTTTAACCATGCGCTAGGTGCTGTGGCGGGTATAGCATGACAATAATGATGATCATCCAAGTGAATGGTGCAGTTCTTCCAGAAGTTTCGCCACTGCGTGTTTTTGAAGTGCAGAGCCCCCGGAGAGCCTCAGACTTGTCTCCCTGGCCTGTTCTCTGCAGCCACCATCCCCTCTCGCCCTAGGCAGGTGTGGAAACTGCAGCCAGCACCACCCAGAAACTGACTGTGAAATTCCCAGTGCACTTGCACCTTTCTCTTTAAGACTTGCTTACATTCAGTTTCCTTCTCTTAAGTGTTTCTTATTGCCATGGAAACCCTAATCAATCACTGGACTAAAAATATCTCTTTCACTTTTCCAAAGCATGGCTATAGTGAATTGAAAATTCAGCTCTGCCATGTATTTTGCATATGCTACTTTCCTTTCCCAACACGGAACCTGGGTGTGCCTGTGTCTGGAAATTATTCTTGCAGGGGCCCAGGTACTTCACTCGTCTTTCCTGGCATTATTCTTCCCGACTGCAGATTCTCCCATCACTTCCGATACATACAAGTACACATGTTTAATCTTCAACAGAGAACATTGCTTTTCTGCACATCGGTTTTAGGTGCTGGAGATTTCACAGGTACCCGATGATCACTTTGCAATAAGAGGTTCATTCCAGTGGATAACATTATGTTTGAAAGGCAAATTAAAGATGCTCAGATACTGGCTACAAAGGAAGTTGGTCCTGGTAGGGAGCAGATGAAAGCAGTACTAGTGAGACTGTTCTGGCTTGGGAGGATCTAAGCTAGAAAATCAAAGAGGAGATGATAGGAGATCTTTTGCCTTTTTTATCTGATTTCTCCATGATACCAGTGTTATTTTTAGAGGGTTAGGGACAAAATAAACCCTGGGTCTAATAAAGTGAATATTTGTTATGTTTCTCCTGGCCAAGCTGCTTTTCTAGTTAACAAGAGAGAGAAAAAGATTTTTCATGAGAGAGAAGGTTCCAGATCTTGAATGGACCCAGGGGAGGAAGGAGGGCAGGGAGGGGCCGAAATGACTCATGACGTCCCCCAGGCTCCGGGGGATGGGAGCGTTTCATGGCCCCTCTCCCTGCTTCATTGCACTGCTCTGGAGTCACTGGCCCAACCCTCTGCCTGTAAGCAGGCTCATCTCATGGGACCCCCTGGGGTTCCCAAATGTTGTTTTTTGATGCTATTTCTTAACTTTTCTGAGCCTCGGTTTTTAAAATAAGGCTGAGTGAACCAACAGGCACAAAGCCTTTAGATCTAGGAAAGAAGAAAGTTCACCGAGATTCTGGTAGTTCTTGTTTCCCTATGTGTAGTTGGCAGGGGATCAAGGATATCTGAGAAGAGGTGAGGGGAGAGGGCCCCTGTGCAGAAAGAGGAGCTGCTAAGCCTTTAGGTAAAGGAGGACAGTAAGAGGATGGACCTGGAAGATGTGATGACATGTCCTCAAAACACAGCAGGTCAGGGGTCACAGCAAGGCTGGAGGAACCCAAGCCTGCTCTGTGGCTTGGCCACCATCCATGTCATGGGAAGGACCAATCAGGTGTTGTGTTGCCACCACTTCAGCAAACCCACAACCTCCCAGGACATCCTTGCACATACACAGTGGAAGGGTCCCCCTACAGACATACCAGCTCTATTTACTCTCCATATAGTCTGTGGGATTTCATGGGGAGGGTTACAACAGGGTGGGCCAACATTTCTCTAGTATCTGTTCAGCCAGATACTGCCTGGCCTTGGACATTTGTTATCTCACCCCACAGCTGTGAGGTTGGTATTGTATCCATTTTACAGATGAGAAAACTGAAGCTCAGGGTGATTAAGGAATTTGCCCAAAGTCTCAGTTTGTGTGAAAAGAAGCTGGCGTTTGAATTAAAGGCTGTCTCACTCCAAAACCTGCATTCTTTCTACTGAACAACCCTACTCGCTCCCTGTGGGCTAGGTGCACACTGCTGCATCTGGACACCAGTGAATGGCAAGTTTTGTGGCATCAGTTCCTAGTAAATATCGCCCTGGGCAATAAGTAGTGGCCATTGACAAAGTGGATGACATCACAGGTGGAACAGCTAAGAAAGAGTACAGATTTCCCATCCCATTTCCCTAGATATGTTCAAACCTCAAAGTCAGTGATACTTTACTCACATGAGAACCAAACGGGTGATTTGGCAGGGAAGCAATGGTTGGATTCTTGAGGTTTGGTATTATATTGGTTTTCTATTGCTATATAATAAATTTCCCACAAACTTAGTTACTTAAAACATCACACATACATTTTCTCAGAGTTTCCACTGGGGCTCAGGTTAGCTGGGTCCTTGGTTCAGAGTCTCAGTCAGATTGAAATCAAGGTCTCAGCCACGGTTCCAATCTCATCTGAGGCTCAGGGTCCTCTTCCAAGCTCTCTGGTTGTTGGCAGGATTCTGTTCCTTGCGGTTGTAGGACTAAAGTCTGGTTTTCTAGTTCGCTGGCCTCCAGGGGTCGCTCTTTGCTCCTAGAGGCCTCCCTCAGGTTCTAGCCACGTGGCCCTCCCAGGATATGGCAGCTTACTTCCTCAAAATCAACCTGCTTCTTCTAAAAAGATGTCTTATATAATGTAACATAATCTGATCACCTTTGTAATCTAATCAGAAGAGCAACTATCCCATCATATTCACAGGTCTTGTCTACACTTAAGGGGAGGGATTATACAAAGTGTGCAAGATTATACCAGGGGCTGGGAATCTTGGAGACCATCTTAGAAGTCTGTCTACCTTGGGTATTTTAAATTTATTTATTTATTTTTGGCTGCATTGGGTCTTTGTTGCTGCGCGGGCTTTCTCTAGTTGCGGCGAGCGGGGGCTACTCTTCGTTGCGGTGCGCAGCCTTCTCATTGCAGTGGCTTCTCTTGTTGTGGAGCACAGGCTCTAGGCATGTGAGCTTCAGTAGTTGTGGCACACGGGCTCAGTGGTTGTGGCTCTCGGCCTCTAGAGCGCAGGCTCAGTAGTTGTGGTGCACGGGCTTAGTTGCTCCGTGGCATGTGGGATCTTCCCAGACCAGGGATCAAACCCGTGACCCCTGCATTGGCTGGCGGATTCTTAACCACTGAGCCACCAGGGAGGTCCCTACCTTAGGTATTTTAGTCTTGCCTCCATGTTGCTATGGGCCAAATGGAACTTTAAGCATTCAGTGTTCCCAAATGACATGGAGAGCATAAGAATCCTCTGAATCCCTTGGACATCTTACAGTTTTAGCCAGTTGGTGACACTCCTGACGTCTCTCTTCTTGCATCATGTAAGTTTGGTTGTGTCAGGATTCCCAACTTGTTTTCTGCTCCTACACTCTGACAGTTCCCTCAGTGATATGGAATCCCCCTCACCCTGGGAGATGTGTCAGAATCTTTAGGGGCTGGCATATATTTTGAGAAAGTCCAGGATTGGAAGGTGGGGTGCTCCCTTCTCCACCCCCTGGATATTTGAGAATGACTAGGTTAGGTGGTATCTTCCCAGCTGGAGCAAAGCCCTTTGTCACAGAAAGCAGATTTAAGCAAATTGAAATTAAAGTAGCTGCCCTGATGCCTGAACAGCTGGAGGGAAGTGACTTAAGCCATTCCTGATGGCAGTGGGGGGCAGGGGAGGGATGCTGGTGCTGCAATAGTGTTGGAGCTTATCATCTCTTTGGTGAGCCAAACACATAGACAACTCACTGTGATGATGGAAAAGGAGATAGTGCTGTGACAAAGGAACAAAGAGAACGCTACGTGCATACAAGGGATAATCATTCTGAAGTGGTGTGAGATGGCTGATGGGTAAAATTTAGGAAGGAAATGTCAGGCTGGGGGAACTGTAGGCGTAACAGCATGGTAGCCAGAAGTGTTCCAGGGAATGGAAAGTGGTCTTCTGTGACTGGCCATGGGATGAATACAGGGCAAAGCCAGAAAGAAGATTCGGGTCAGATACAGAAGACTCCAGGTCTTCCCCTTAAGGAGAGAAACTGAGTCAGCAGAACTTGGGGGTTCACTGGATGTGATGGGTGAGTGTAGTGGATGGATTAATGTCCCCCTAAATATTCATGTCCACCGGAACCTCAAGTGTGACCTTATTTGGAAGTAGGGTCTTTGTAGGTGTAATTACTTAAGGACCTTGAGATGAGAGATGAAATCACACTGGATTTAAGGTGGGCTAAATCCAATAACTTATGTCTTACAAGAAGAGGACACAGACACACGGAGGGGAGAAGGTGAATGGAGACAGAAGCAGAGATTGGAGTTGAGCCACAGACCAAGGAGCGCCTGGGACCACCAGAAGCTGGAAGAGGCAAGGAAGGATGCTTCTCTAGAGCCTTCAGAGGGAGCACGACATTGCCAATACCTTGATTTCAGACTTATAGCCTCCAGGACTGTGAGAGGTTACATTTCTGTTGTTTTAAGCCACATTCGTGGTAATTTGACAGCCCTGGGAAACTCGTGCAGTGCAGAAGAACATTCGAGTTCGGTGTGGACCATTCAAGTTTGGTGGGCCTAGAGGACCCTTGTTGGGGACAGCCAGTGGGCAATTGGACATGTGACAAGGGCAGTTGGGGTGAAAGATGTCAATTTGGGAGGATTCATAAAAAAGGGTCATGGAAAAGTCAGGAGCAGATGAGATCACTTGGGGCAAGAAAATAGGCTGGAGGGCAGAACCTAAGGGACCGCCTTCATTGAAGGAATGGAGATGGGAAGAGAAGGCTGGGAAGGAGCTGCTGTCATAGGAGGAATTGCTTCATCACATAGAACAGTGTAGAGAGCCCTACAGGGTGTGGATGCAGAATCAATTGCTGCTTTGGAAATTCTTTGATAATTAGTCATTTCCATACCATATTGCACTGGTTGAGAAAAAAATGGTAGGAGATGAAAAAGTAGAGCCAGCAAGCATCGACTGTTCTTTTAATAGAGTTTGATTGTGAAGACGAGGAGGAATGGGATTGGTTGTAGATTGAGGAAGAAACATAACTGAGGGAACTTGATGCTTGTTTGTTTTTTTAAGAATATGACACTTTGGGGACTTCCCTGGTGGTCCAATGGTTAAGACTCCATGCTCCCAATGCAGGGGGCCCGGGTTTGATCCCTGGTCAGGGAACTAGGTCACGTGTGCCGCAACTAAAAAGATCCCACACGCTGCAACTAAGACCCAGCACAGCCAAAGAAAGAGAGAGAGAGAGGGAGGGAGGGAGGGAGGGAGGAGAGAAGGAAGGAAGAAAGGAAGAAAGAACGAATGTGATACTTTTCATTATATTTTTAGACGGTAGAAAGGAAGCAGGGAGAAGATGCAAATAATCAATGAAACAAGTTTCTGGAGAAGAGACTTACATATATTTTTAACCCTGCACCTATTCTGTGCCAGGCACTGTGCTGGGTTTACCTGAATGATCTCATTGATCTTCTCAGCATGCCTACAGAGTAGAGAAGGAGAGTTGCCGTTCTGTAAATGAGGAAACAGTCTGGGGATGGGAAAATAATTTGCCCCAGTTGATACATCTCAGGTCTGATGACTCCTATGTCTCAGTTCTGATCATTATATTATTTTTCCATTGGGATAAAGAAGGCAGCATCTTTCTCTGATTCATGAAGAATAAGAAGCATCATAAAGGAATAAGCAGGACTTCCCTGGTGGCGCAGTGGTTAAGAATCCGCCTGCCAGTGCAGGGGACACGGGTTCGAGCCCTGGTCCGGGAAGATCCCACATGCCACAGAGCAACTAAGCCCGTGCGCCACAACTACTGAGCCTGCGCTCTAGAGCCCGCGAGTCACAGCTACTGAGCCCGCGTGAGTAGAGCCTGTGCTCCTCAACAAGAGAAGCCACCACACTGAGAAGCTCGTGCACCGCAACAGAGTAGCACCCGTTCGCCACAACTAGAGAAAGCCTGCGTGCAGCAACGAAGACCCAACACAGACAAAAATAAAATAAATAAAATAAATAAATCAAAAAAAAATAAAGGAGGGCTTCCCTGGTGGCACAGTGGTTGAGAATCTGCCTGCCGATGCAGGGAACACAGGTTCGTGCCCCGGTCCGGGAAGCTCCCACATGCCGCGGAGCGGCTGGGCCCGTGAGCCATGGCCGCTTAGCCTGCGCGTCCGGAGCCTGTGCTCCGCAACGGGAGAGGCCACAACAGTGAGAGGCCTGCGTACCGCAAAAAAAAATAAATCAATCAATAAAAATAAAGGAATAAGCAGAAGATTTGCGACAATGGAAGAGAAGGAAGTTGTAGGTGTTTCTGTCACGTGGTCTGTGTCTTCGTTAAACTATGAATCAAAATTATCAACTGCGAGGGAGGAAGAGTGAAACCAGGGGTGTGGTCTTGAGAAAGGAAGAGAGTTTAAGATAACCTCGGTGGTGAGATGCAGTAGGGAGCCAGCCAGGGAGAAAGGAAAAAAGCCTTGCTTAACAGTTCAGACTCGACTAGGATTAGAGGGCTGGATTTTTAGGGAAGCTAACCTGCTTGGGGGTAAACAGGAGTTTACCTCAAGATGGATAAAAAGATTCTGGCCAGAAAGATTTTAGTGATAGCACTAAAAATGCCCCAAGCCAGAGATACTTCTGATTTTAACATGAGACAACACACACTCCAAGGCTCTGAAAAGCAGCCATCAGCTATCCCAAGGGGATTATCAGTCCCAAACCACTGCTGAAGGAGACAGCACTGACCAGCCTGGAGCTGGCCTGGCTGACCCAGATCTGCCCACTGCCTTGAGGACGCCAGGTGCACTTCTAGCCTCTGGCAGGGTTACCATTCTGACATGAAAATAACCTAAGTCCTTGACTCAAAAATAACAACATCTGTTAACTTGCATAAGAGTTTTGCATTTTGTATTTGGGTTTAATACCCAAATGCTAAAATTCATTTGTTTGACCTTAGTTAAGTGGTTTAGAGATTCAACCGATAAAAACTCCTTGCGGGGTTCCACTCTGACGCACCCAGACCCACCTCCCCACCCTGAACAGCTCTGTTCTCTCGCCACCTTGTACTGTGCACACGTTGGATTTAGCCTCATGAATTATGGATTAAAATCGGTTCACCTGAAGCTTGTTATTTTTAAAAGGGTCTCTGCAGGTGTGTGCCCTCAAGTTCACGTGTTGATTGAGAGCTCTGCCGTGGGGCTCTGAGCCGCTCCATCTCGATTCACTATGGGAGGCCCTCCTTGGAGAACTCCCTGGGTCTGGGTGTGAGGGCAGCAGTTGTGCAGTGAGAGGTTTGAGAGGAGACAGCAAAGAAAGTGTTAATGAATGATCGCAGGGCTTCATTCTCCATAAAAGCAATTACTGGGATTGATTGTTTCCATGTTTCCTTAGTCACGTTCAGCTTGCTTGTTTCACTCAGATTAAGACAGATGAACACCGAATGCACACAGGCATGTGATGTCAGCAGAATTATCAATGGCACATCGAAGGCCTGTGCCTTCTTGCACAGATGCCATTGGGGGGGGGCGGTCTCCGCTGGGCTGAAAGGGGATCACGGTCACGATGGGGTGACCGTATGGGGTGAGGGTGCATGTTGTGGACCTCGGGGTTTTAGATAATGCATTCTCTCTCTTTCCTTCCCGTGCATGGTATAGTGAGGTGGTTTTCCAACTTAAGCCTGCATCAGCATCCCTGGAGGGCTTGTTAAACACAGATGCCTGGGCTCCATCCCCAGAGTTTCTGATTCACTGGGTCTGGCGTTGGCCCCAAGAATTTGCCTTTCTGAGAAGTTTCAGGGTGCTGCTGCTACAGGTTCAGAGATCCCATGCTGAGAACCAGTGGGGTAGTCCTCAAGAGCATGGACTCGGGGACCAGGCCACCAGACTTTCAATCCCAGCTCTACTGTTCACTACCTATGTGATCATGGGCCATTTACTTACTCTCTCTGTGCCTCCGTTTCCTCATCTTTAACACACGGCTGATGATAATATTTCCTACTTCATAGGATGGTGACAAGGAATAAAGGAATTAGAACTTGGAAGCTCTTAGACCAGTGCCGGGTGTAGAATATGTGCTCTATGTACATTGGATAAATAAATAAAGGAGTCACCCTCTTGGACTGTGAGCGTATTGGCCCAAGCCTCACTCCTCCAACACCCAGCAGCTCCCAGTGGAGTTGCTAGGTCGTTTTAGCCAGTAGTCTTCAATCCCATCTCTGGTGGTAGAGAAGGTGAATGCCCTGCTCAGTGCCAGCAGGAGGAAGGCTACATCGACATCCATCAAAATCCTCTTCTCGGGCTTCCCTGGTGGCGCAGTGGTTGAGAGTCCGCCTGCCGATGCAGGGGACACGGGTTCGTGCCCCGGTCCGGGAAGATCCCACATGCTGCGGAGCGGCTGGGCCTGTGAGCCATGGCCGCTGAGCCTGCGCGTCCGGAGCCTGTGCTCCGCAACGGGAGAGGCCACAACAGTGAGAGGCCCGCGTACCGCAAAAAACAAACAAACAAAAAAAATCCTCTTCTCAAGCTACGCTAACCTTTATAGTGTACTGAATACATAGAATGGGCTCAAGGAGACGGGGACTCCAGGATGGTGTGCATTTGGGGTTTTTCTCCCGTGTGCCGACAAAAAGAGAGGCCGCATTTTATGTCAAGTTCAGCTGCAGCCTCATACTGATTTGCTGCCCTCTGTGCAAAGTTGGCTTGATGCCCAGCACTGTTACGTTTTATGCACATGATTTTATTTAACCCTCACAATGTCACTGTTAAGTAATCGTTATTTTACCTGTTTCAATATTGCTGGGGTTCGGACAAGTTCAATGACTTGTCCAAAGTCACATGGCTATCAAGTGATAAATCCAAAACTAAAACCAAGTCTGTCTGACTTCAGTAATTTATAATCTTTTTTTTTTTTACGCCAAATTCTAGATATTTTATTCAAGTGTAAAAAGACAGAAAACAAACACACACACATTCCACCCTGTGTTAGGCAGGATAATGGCTCCCTAAAGATGTATATGTTCAAATTGCTGGAACCTGAATTAAGATTGCACATGGAATGAAGGTTGCTAATTAACTGACTTTACCCTGGAAAGATTATCCTGGGTCACCTGGGTAGGCCTAAGTAACTTATAATCTTAAAGCTCTATGCTACCGCCTCTAGCTTTACATGAATATGTACATCATGGTTAAGGCTGGTTCCCAGGCATCCAGCAGTGGCAGCTACTCCCTGAAGTGAAGCGCCCTGGAACTGGAATTGTCTCTGTTCCAGGGGGTTGCTCTTCTAAAGCCTGTGGTCGGACTCATAAAGCATATTCTTTTGGGAAATGTCCTCTTCGGCGACTTGCCTCATTGCTTAGTTATTCTCTCCGGCCTGACTCCTGGATGAAATCGTGTTCACGTTGCCAAAAAGGTGGCTTTCCTTGCATACGGACATGGAACTAGTATCTTAACATTTCTGATCGTGGACTGTGCTCGCAACCAAATGGTCAGGAGAGCAGCCAGAGGCTAAACTGAAGATGTGAAGAGAGAAAGGACAGTGTGTTGATGAAACTTCTCTTTTTTTCCGTAGTGTTCCTTTCTGCCAAAATTCTCCATTCATATAGAAACCAAGTATGAGGACAACAAAGGAAGCAACAACAGCGTGAGTAGCCCCCTTGCCACCCCACCCCATGCCCCGCCACAATCCATACCGCGCTCTCCCCTCACAGACTCTGAGAGCCCCTCACAGCTCCTGTGTGGCCAGGGCCCAGCAGCACGACCTGTGCCTGGGACCTCAGAAAAGCTCTGGCTTTTCTTCTCATCATTCTGTACTTTCCATGGCCTCTGTGCAGAAATCTCTGTCATCTGGAGTGATTGTCTCTGGGGATCAAGAAGGTTGATGGGGACCTTGGAACTCTAGATCATTGGATTGAACACAGATCTTCTCAATGACATTTGCTTAGAAGAATGAATGCAATCAGGTGTATGTGTGTACACATACATGGATACACATATTTTCTGGGCTGTGCGTATGTTCACATATTCACACACACACGCACACGAATCCCACCTTAAAAAATCAGCGTAACCCTCCAGCAGATGTTTACCTCATGAGGCATTCTGACTCTCGCTAAATTTTAGCCAAGAACTTTGTTTATTAGTATTGCTTAAAATTCACTTCTGACCTGGCTTTTGCCCCACCTCTTTCTGTCGGGGTGATACATTTCCAAATCCCCATCCCCTTGGGAGTGGATGGTTTGACCTACAAGAACCTCACCCTGACATTGGCTTGTGGGTTCCATCAGGACACATTGAGGGAAGAACCTGTATCTAGAAGCTGCAGGGCTTCACTTATTAATTTCTACTTCATTTTCACGTTTTGCATTTGTGGAGAAAGATGAAAATTGAGGCTGTGGCAAAATGAGTAAGAGAGTTCTGACAAGGTGACCCCTTTGGTGCCATCATTGAGCCAAGGAGATGCAAAACAAAATGCAGGAGGCCAAGGAGATACCTAAGTGCCCAGAAGAACTATCTAAGGTCATAAACGTTGTCAATTTGAAAACCTTTTTATGTGAAAATAGTCACTGAGATAAACTAAGAAACTCTCTAGAAGGGACAGCTTTGGCCAGGCTGACTCTGTTTCTTCATGTTGACATCTTCTAGAAATTTCCTGCCCTTGGCAAGAACAAATTCTTCTAGAAAGTATGGGTGTGTTTGTGCAGAACTCAGGGTGTCCCATTCAATGTGGAGTCTGCCTGGACAGAGCTTGAGTGGTTCCCAAGAGGAGTCACCCAAGAACTACATTTCATACCAGCATGGTAAGGGAGGACACTGGTTCATTCACTCAGTATTCAACAAGAGCACATCCAGCACTCTCTATTTAGATGTCACTGTGTGAGCTGCATGGATGGTGTTAAAAATTCAGACCTGTTTCTCAAACTCCAGGGACTCGTGGTTTAGTTTGGGGGGGAACGAACATATTAAATGACTAAAAACATTAGCGCGTTAATGGACGTCCCTTCCTTTGGTGTGAAGAGTCACCACTAGTCAACCCTTGGAATGGAAAGCGCTTGAGGAGTGACATTCCATAATGACCCATCTATTTACAGGGACTGCCGTGGCTTGTGCCCGGTCACTTCAGCTTCTTGAACTAAGTTAGGAAACCTGAAGATTATCAGGGGTTGACAAACTACTTTATTTGTAAATAAAGTTCTTTTGGAATACAGCTACATTCACTCATCTGTGCATAGCTAAGCTGCTTTCATGCTACACCAGCAGAATGAGTACTTACAGCAGAGCTCATGTGGTCTGCAAAGCCTAGAATATTTACTACATGGCCCTTTACAGAAAAAAAGTTTGCTAACCCCTGGTCAGAGAGACTCAGATCAGAACGGCATGTACCACATCTCCAAATTTGACCCCTTGATAGATCCATCCCAGCTGAATGCCTTCTCCAGAGTTCCTGAAACTTTCCAGAGGAGAGAAGAATGCAACCTGCAAGGGTGCTCTTCCCCCAGTAAGTTCAGGATTCTCAATGGTTAGCGTCCCCTGGTGGTGGGTGACCTAACAGAGCCGTTTAGTCCCGTGTCCTTCTCAGCAGCCTGAAATCAGAGGTACTTTGCTGGCCAACTGCGTCAAAGCCTCACTGTCTAAAACAGTGTTGCACAGTGTACCTTGAACCCTTCTTTTCTGATTGAAAAATTAACATGGTTCTTAAAACTTGGAAAACACACACAAAGAAAGCAAAACCAGTAGTAATCCCATACTTCAGAGATAACTGCTGTTAGCATTTTGGTTCATCCTGCAAAGTGTTAATGAATTTACTTTTCAGCCAATTTCCCTAAAATTGACTCATACAACATCCTGTTTTTACCATGTCATGAAGTATCCTTCCCAGTAATTTTTAATGGCTGCGCTGCATTCCCTACTTAAATGTACTTCTTTGAACAGTTGACAGTCACTGGATCTTGAAGTGGTCTTGACCATTTTGATGTAGCTGTAGACCATCAGGAAAAGGGTGATAGAGACCAGACGTGCCTGAATTGCTTTTCCTGGCACAATCTAAAAAATACGGGGTGCGGGGGAGGCAAAGGCGTTTAAAACATCTTTTAATCTTTCTAGACAAATCGCCTTGCTTTCTCTTTTTCTCTGTCGCTCTGTCCAGTCTTCATGAATAGTTAAAACCTGCTCCGTTTGTAGAGGTATGGAATGGATGTGCGGCCTCACCTTGATCCTTATAGGTTGATAGGACCAGCGTAATCTTCTGGTTTATCCTCAGCTCAGGTCTAATCTAAAAAAAATCAAATCACATGGTTATCATTTACTGTCTTGTATCCCTTTTTTTGGCAAGTGCTAGGGTCTTCTCACTACTCTCCTAGGAATTTAGCTTTGTCACTACTCTCTTAGGAATTTAAAATGCCAGGTTAGTCACCCTAAAGTCAGGATCCGTGCTTAGAGTCAGCACCCTCTACCCACGCCAAAGGCCAGTTCTCTCTGAGACTTAGGCTGGCCTGCAAGAGAAGCACTGAACCCCAGGGCACTTGTGGGCAGTCCATGTCAACACAATTTGCTTCCTTTGGGAGAAATGCCAGCTCTTGTACCCTGTGTTGCCTCCACCTCCACAACTTGCTGGCTCTGAGACTGCCCGGGGGAGCCAGCTCCTTATCTCTCTGTCATGGCACCCAACTTGCCCAAGTCCGAGTTCACTGAAGAGACCCTACATGTTTTTGCCCAGTCTATGCCTGGCTCTGATCCATAAATCCCCAGGTCTTGCTTCTGAGCTATTGGACCAGACAGGCCAGCCCCAGCTTGATTAGACTTCTTTGCCAATTCGTCTTCCTCTGATTTCCATATTCAGCAGCAGCTGTTGGTTACCCAGCTGGTTCAGGCTTGGTCCCTGGAGGCAGAAAAGGAAGACTCCATTGGTTTTCATTCACACTTGTTAATGTTTCCAAATCAGAACTTGAGAAATATATATTTATGTAATAATACTTCATTAAAAGATAGCTTTGTCCAGGGGTTCAAAACTTGAGCCTTAAGCAGATGGTGTGTGCTGGCATGCTCTTTTTCTGTCCAGGGATGAGTATGGAGTTTCTGGTAGGAGGCAGAATTGCTAAAGAAAGCAGTACAGTGGTGGGTGTTTCTCTCGTCTCACTGCTTTGCCAAATTATTTAATAAACTCAGGCCATTTCTTTGCATTTTCTAGGTATATAGTCTTATCATTCAGCTACCATCCTTCATACTGCTATCTGCACCCTATTTCCTTCCTTACCTGCCAAAACTTTAATGAAATGGATGACGATAAGAAGCAGTAATTGAAAGACGCTAGTGATAATCATATTGATTACTGATCGAATAGAGTACGTGCTGTTATCCTATCATCAATTACCACCTAAGTCATCTTTTTACATGACCCAATATCTAGTGTAAAAATTGGGATATCTAGATTTAAATATCTTCTCCTCCTCGTTAAAATAAAACTAGTATATTTATGATTGAGAAAACCTGGGAACTGTGATTACATTAACCAGGACACAATGGGGAAGTCGTCTTAAATCGAGGCCCATTTGTTTTATGCACATACTGATGAGAATTATTTAGGCCCTAATTAGTGCTGAGGAGGATGGCACCATGCCAAAAAGTAAGGCTCTGTTGTTTGTCCAAGGCCATAAATCTAGATCTGGGAGAGTCAGTGCTTATCATTCGAGTGTCAGCTGCTGCCAGGTTACTGTTGTTCATTGTGGTTAATGGGGGGCAGCCTTGTGTCCACTTCCTCTTCCAAACAAAGCAGGTACCACTTAAAAGCAGTGGTTCTCAGCCTTGGCTGCACGTTGGACTCATCTGAGAAGCTTTAACAATGGCTCTTGCTTGGGTTCCACCCATCCTGGGATCCTGATTTAATTGGTCCGGGGTGCAGACTGGTCTAGGGCAGTGCTTCTGACACCATCCCTCTAGGAACACAGAATTCTCCAATCGGAAGTGTGTGGACTTTTTTTTTTTTTTAGTGAAAATGTGTGCATTTAGCTCCAACATTTGAAATTAAATTGCAGGTATCATAACACTTTGCACCTAAATACTTCAGCACGTTATCTCCTATGAACAAAAGCGTTCTCTCGTTCTCTTGCATAATAATAATACCATATCATATCCAAGAAATGTAATATTGATAAATAATATTATTCAGTATGAGTCCATATCAAAATTTCTCAAATTATCTCCAAAACATCCTAACTATTTGTGTTGATACAAGATTCAATCAAGAATCATGGATTTCATTTGATTATCTCTTCTTTTTAGTCTCTTTTAATCTAGATTCTAGAATAGTACCTTTGGCTTTTTTTTCTTAATGATAATGACATTTTTGAAGAGTCCAGGTCAGTTGTCTTGTTTACAATCTGGATTTGTCTGATTGTTTCCTCGCTATTAGATTCATAATAAACATCTTTGGCAAGAATACTACAGAAGTAATGTTGTTTACTTCCCATTGCGTCACATCAAGAGGTTCATATGCCATTGCCCTGTTATTGGTGATGCTAAATTTGATCACTTATTTAAGGTGGTGTCTTCTAGAACTCTTCATTGCAAAGGTACATTTTTCCTTTGAAATTGATAAGTAATCTGCAGAGTAATCGAGAATGAGCATATTTAACAAGCTCTTATGGTTATTCTTTTTTAAAAATTTTTATTGGAGTATAGTTGCTTTACAACGTTGTATTCGTTTCTTGCTGTACAGCAAAGTGATTCAGTTATACGTATACATATATCTGCTGTTTTTTGGATTTCCTTCCCATTTAGGTCACCACAGATCATTGAGTAGGGTTCCCTGTGCTAAACAGTAGGTTCTCATTAGTTATCTATCTTATACTTAGTAGTGTATATATGTCAATCCCAATCTCCCAATTTGTCCCACCTCCCCCTTACCCCCTTGGTAACCGTAAGTTTGTTCTCTACAGCTGTGACTCTATTTCTGCTTTGTCAATAAGTTAATCTGTACCATTTTTCTAGATTCCACATAGAAGTGTGTGTGGCCTTGTAGAGCCTACCCTCCAGTCAAACCTGATAAGTTCTTTTTGGAGGGCATAGGATATGCCATCCCCACCCCATCTGAGGATCTAGACCAATGATTCTCAATCATGGCTGCGTATTAAAGTGATGTGGGAAGCTTTAGACTTGCTGATGCCACCGTCCCACTCCCCAGGATTCTGATTTCATTTGTCTGGGATTGGGGTCCAGTCACTGGGATTTGTAGAGCTCCCCCAGGGGAACCTAAGAGCCATCAAGGCTGAGAACTACAGATTTAAAGAAAATATTAAGTGCTATTTAAAACTAACAGTGAATACTTAGGAAATCAGGTTCCCCAAATTTCTTCACTTCTTCATACCCTTGCATACAGAACAGTTTACAAAAAGCATATTTATAACCACCACCACCCCACACACACAATAAAGGGGCCGGGGGGCACTGTATTTCTTCTCATTAGCCATCATTCCTCAGCAATGAAACTTCTTTGATCAGGTGGAAAGAATGTCCAGTTCAGTTCTGGAAGCATGAGGCTCTGTCCTTCACAGAGCTGTCCTTGGAAATTGCCTAGAAAAAGTTTTGGATTTTTTTTTATATAAATGTATTTATTTTATTTATTTATTTTTGGCTGTGTTGGGTCTTCGTTGCTGCGTGCAGGCTTTCTCTAGTTGCGGCAAGTGGGGCTACTCTTCGTTGCGGTCCACAGGCTTCTCATTGCGGTGGCCTCTCTCATTGTGGAGCATGGGCTCTAGGTGCGCGGGCTTCAGGAGTTGTGGCGCACGGGCTTAGTTGCTCCGCGGCACGTGGAATCCTCCCAGACCAGGGCTCGAACCCGTGTCGCCTGCATTGGCAGGTGGATTCTTAACCACTGCGTCACCAGGGAAGTCCCCAAGTTTTGGGAATTTATTTAGTTTCTAGTTCAGCTATGTCATAATGAAAAAACACAAAGTTGTTCTTTGTGAAACAAAAAGATATGTATTGAAACCCCAGCTCTATGACTTAAGCAATGGAGTCTTGGCTTCTTCATCGAGAAAATAGAATAAATAATGCTTGCATCACAGTGTGGAGGATTCGTCCAGGTTAATTTACCTGGAAGCACTTCATAAACTGTAAAGTGCTATACAAATACTAGGTATTGCTTCAGTTATGGTCCTACCTTGGGATTAACTACGTTACAGATGATTTTCTAATGAGACTGTGCTTTTGTCTGAATTGTCAATTAACCATTTCTTGTCAACAAATTTTGAGTACCTACTATGTGCCAGGCATTGTAAGAGGCAATGAGGATATAGCAATAAGACACACAAGGTCTCCACTACTCATGGAATGGGGGAAAGCACATAATAAGCAAGTAAACAAAGGATTCCAGTTGTAGGAAGTGCTAAGAAGGCGATAAATAGGATGGAGGGGAGCTCAGCTAGAAGCCATGTGGTCAGGAAACGCCTCTCAGAAGAGGTGACAAATCCATGTGAGACCTGAGGCTGGGAAGGAGCCGACCCTCTGAAGGGTTGTCCAGGCAAGGGGACTGTTGTAAGCAGAGTTTGTGTCCCCCCAGAATTCATGTTGGAGTACCTGAGACTATAACTGTGTTTGAAGATAAGGCTTTTAAAGAGGTGATTAAGTTAAAAGGAGGCCGTTAGGGTGGGCCCTAATCCAATCTGACTGTTATCTTTCAAAGAAAAGGAAACTTGGATACACAAAACCAGGGACGTGCAAGCACAGAGGAAAGACCACATGAGGATGACCATGTGAGGACACAGCAGAAAGCTGGCCATACTAGACCAAGGAGAGAGGTCTCAGAAGAAACCAAACCTGCCAACACCTTGATCTTGGACTTCCAGCCTCCAGAACTCTGAGAAAATGGAATTGCGTTGTTTAAGCCACTCCATCTGTGGTATTTTGTTATAGCAACGCTAGCACACTAATACAGGGACAAGAAGGGCAAAGGCCCAAGCCCCTGATGCAGCCTGGCATAATCCAGGAACTGTCAGAAAACCAGCAGCCAGAGCACTAGGGATGAGAGCAGACTGGTAGGAAATGAGATGGAGGAAGTAACAGAAGCCAGATCGTGTAAAACCTATGAGGCCGTAGCTAGAGGTTGGATTTTTTAGCGCAGTGGGAAGTTATGCGGGGATTTTAAACAAAGGAGAGACATGATATTTAGGGGTTTTTTTTTTTTTAATAAATTTTTTAGTTTGGAATTGTCTTAAATTTACACTAATGTTGCAAAGATGGTGCAGAGTTCTCATATACCCTTTACCCAGCTTCCCCTAAATGTTAACATATAATCATGAATCATTTTTCAAAACTGCAGACTTGATTCAGATTTCACCAGTTTTCCCACTAATGTCCTTTTTCTGTTCCAGCATCCAGTTTAGGATGCCCAATTACAGTGTGTGATTTATGTTTTTCAACGTTTGTTCTGGCCACTCTGTGGAGGGTGGTGGGAGGACGGCAGGAATAGAAGCAGGGATTCCAGCTGGCAGCAAGTGCAAGAATCCAGACCAAAGATGATGGTGGCTTGGGCTGGAGAGACAGCAGTGGATAAAGATAGGTATATTTTGGAAACAGACTGACTTTCTTTGGGGGTTGATGCATCAGATGGGGGCAAAGTAAGGATGACCGCAGGATTTCTAGCTTTGTCTTTGGACCCTGAGTGGGTGGTAGGGAACAGTGCAGGAGAAGCAGGAAGTCAAGTGCCCCAGCTAGGACTCAATCAGTTTGAGATACCAATGAGACTTCCAAGTGGAAATGGTAGGTAAGGAGTTGGATATATGAATCTGGAGTTCAGAGAGAGGTGTAAGGTCATGATTCAGAGATAGAAATAAGTGAGGTTATTTAGGAAGAGGAGTGACAGAAAAAGGAAAGTTCTGGTTGCTCCAGGATGGAGAGCACCCTGGCCCTGAGAAGGACTTTCCCATGGCTTTCAATCCAGCTTCTGACTATTTTCTTTTCTCCTTGGTTAAGACCAAGTCATTTTCAGTCACTGAGTTGTGCTTGATTTTAGGGAACTAGATTATCTCATTTAGTCAACTACATAGGTCCACCTGAGAAATCTAGTTTCTTCCCCTGGATGGGTGTCTTCTTTGGATGAATTGAGGAAACATTTCAATATTTTGACTTGGCTCAATTTGCATTGCCTTGGAGAGATGGCCAAAAGAGTTCTCCTCCTGACCACAAATAGTTCCCACTGGAAGTTACCAACCGACAAAGAGGGAATTTCACCATCTAAGGAGAGCTCTATTTATTGAGGATTTGTTATTGCAATAGTCGTCGTGAAGTTCATTTCATTAGTATTAGTATTTGTATTGATGTTAAAATCAAGAGGGCAGTATGGATGGATGTAGGGTAAAATAATTTATTTACACATTTCAAAATGTATTAAAATTAATTTGTAAAGCAGGGGAGCCCATGAGAACTGTAGAATCCATATTTACAAGCCTCTCAAGCTGATTATCCTTTCCTTAAATGGCTTCTAATTGAGGATTATAGAAAGGAAAAAGCATTTGCTTTATTTTTAGACATGATGTCTTCAACTTAACCTTAGATTATTATAACCAGCCACCTACAAAATCTGCAGTTTTCTCTAATAAGTCATCAGAACATGCTGAAAAGAAGTTTGCACAAAGCACCCCCATTTGCAGTTTTGAAGGATTATTATCCATTTTGGTACATGAAGTGGAAAAGTCAGTGTCCTTACTCAGTCTGTGTCTAATAGTACCATTTTGAGGACAATGGAAAACATTATATTTCATTCCTTGAGATGTTGCCTTTGCTCTTTGTGGTACAGTTTGCCATCTGAGAGCTAGATGTTTAAAAAAAAACAACCATCTGAGAGCTAGATGTTAAAAAAAAAACCAAACGTGGGCAAAAAGTGCATCTATCCAGCATGAGGACTAGCTCTCTAATTGAGGAGAACCACGATGCAGGTTATCTCTGCCTTCAGGGAAGCTAGAGATTATTGGTAGTAATCATTATTATTAATAGATATAGCTCAAAGTAGTATTCACTTTCTGTGTAGGCCTGGCTCACTGGTGCTCTGGTAAATCTAAAAAAAGACCTGACTGTGCTGACCAGTTAGTACTAAGGGTTAAGAAGACCAAACTGGTCAAAAGCAGCAACATCAAAGGGACGAGCCTGAATCCATGGTTAGGAAACCAGTGGACAGAGCCAGAGAAGCAATACCAAGTGTCAAGGTCTAGGTGACCATTTTACAGCTACCATAGTAATAATTGATTAAAGCACGAGTCACCAATGGATGCTAAAACCATTGAGTGAAACAGTGTTTGGGAACAGGAATTTACACTGCCTCAAAGTATCATCCCAGAGATTATTTATTAATTATGAACAGTGGAGAAATCTAATGGATGCCATCAAGTAAGCAAATTTTACATTGCCAATAATAGGACAGAATGACATAATGTGCCTCCCATTGTGATACACTGAGGACACAATGTCACAAATCATAATATGGATTATCCTTGCCAAAAATATTTAACCTGAATCCAATCAGGAGGAAGCAATCAGACAAATCCGAACTGAGGGACACTCCACAAAGCAACTAGCCAAAAATCCTCAAAACAGAATGTGTCATCAAAGACCAAAGACCAAAACAAAACAAAAGCCTGGGGGGCTGCCCTAGATTAAAGGAGTCTAAAGGAATTCAACAGGTGAATTTAACACCTAATCCTTGATTAGATTCTGGATTAACAAAAGGGGTGGACTTGTGCAGGACACAGAAAAGATATTATAAGACAATTGGGAAATGAATCTGGACCATATATTACATAATAGTATGGTATAGTATTGAGTCAATATTAAATTTCTTGCCTGTGATTATTGTAGATATATAGGAGAATGTCCTTGTTCTTAGAAATACATGCTGACATATTTAGGAAGGAAGTACCATGCAACATACTTTTACTCTCATATGGTTCAGCCAAAAAACTTTATATGTGTATGTTTTTCCTTCTTTAAAAAAGTCTTGGGGGCTTCCCTGGTGGCGCAGTGGCTGAGAGTCCGCCTGCCGATGCAGGGGACACGGGTTCATGCCCCGGTCTGGGAAGATCCCACGTTCTGCATGGCCGCTGAGCCTGCGCGTCCGGAGCCTGTGCTCCGCAACGGGAGAGGCCACAACAGTGAGAGGCCCACGTACCGCAAAAAAAAAAAAAAAGTCTTATAAAAATAGAGGAACTATTCATATGTTGCAATGAGATGTCAAATAACTAAGTTACACAGTGAGTTTTTCTTTTTTTGTAGTCACGAAGCAGAAGCTTTCAGTCTTCTCTCTCTTTTTGGTGATATCCTGATTTCATTAATGAAACAGCAAAATAATTAGCCTAATCATAAATATTATCAGCATCAACACTGATTCTATTCACCCAAAAGATGTTTACGAAGAGGAGATTTTTTGAATTGCAGAAGCCCTAGGTTCTCTCTTGTAATTTCACACTCTGGGCTGTGTCTTCAAGTTTTGAAAAGGCAGATGGAGATGATTCAGACTAGACTTCTAAGTGTACAACCCTCCTAAGGGTTAGAGCCCAGGATATGTACCACCATAGATATTTGTATACTACCCTATTTGCATCCCTCCAAGTACAGCCCTTATCAACCTATATAGTAATTGCTCATTTAACTGCCTCTCTAACCCATTCAAAGCTCTCTGAAGGCAGACACCATCATTAATACCAACACAGCCTTAAGGCACCTAGGAACAATCTAATTTTTATAGACAAAATTTTGTTGAAGGGCATAACAGAGACCTGAATACATGATAAATACTCCATGTTCATGGATGGAAAGACTAAATACAATAAAGAAGTAAATTATTTCCTAAATTAATCTCCAAATTAAATGTAATTCCAATCAAAACCCCAACAGGATTGTCATAAAATTGAATGTAAAATTCATATGGAGGAATAAAAGTCCAACAACAGCCAGTATAATTTTTGAATAAAGAACAAGGAGGGAGATTCATCATACCAGATAGCATAACCATAGTTAAGTGTGGTATTGGCACAAAGATAGAAATAGACCCAAGCTGACAATGAGAGTTTGATACATAGTAGTTAAGGCAGCTTGGAAAGATAAATTTCTCAGGAAATGACATTGGGTCAATTGACATTTCATATGGAAAAAATAAAATATTAGATCCCTACCTCTCGCCATGTTAAAAAAAACCAAAAAACTCCTAAAGGAATTTATAAACTTGAGTGAGGGAAGTCATTTAAGAATATACTGTTGAGACATAGAGAATGGACTTGAGGACCCGGGGAGGGGGAAGGGTAAGCTGGGACGAAGTGAGAGAGTGGCGTGGACATATATACACTACCAAATGTAAAATAGATAGCTAGTGGGAAGCAGCCACATAGCACAAACCGTGGTGCAGCTAAGCCTGTGTGCCACAACTGCTGAGCCTGTGCTTTAGAGCCCGTGAGCCACAACTACTGAAGCCCACCCACCTAGGGCCTGTGGTCCACAACAACAGAAACCACCGCAGCGAGAAGCCTGCGCACTACAATGAAGAATAATCCCCGCTCATCACAACTAGAGAAAGCCCGCGTACAGCAACAAAGACCCAACACAGCCAAATATTAATTAATTAATTTTTTAAAATATATTGTTTATGGATACATTTACATATTGTACAAAATATAAAGTTTATGAAAATATGGACCAGATTCACAACAAATTTATGATAGCTGTCAGCATGGAATAGAAAGGAAAAGGACTTTAACTTTAAATGTGAAACTTTCTTTGAATAAAGAAAGAAAGAAAAGGAGGGGCAGAATCAGAATCAAATATGGCAAACCATTTACATGGGTTCATTCTGAGTGGTGAGTAGTGACTCTTTATTATATGATCCTTGGTATTCTGGCCGTTGGTCTTTTTTTTTTTTTTTTATTGAAATGTAGTTGATTTACAATGTTGTGTTAATTTCTGCTGTAGAGCAAATTGATTCCATTATACACATATATATTCTTTTTCATGTTCTTTTCCATTATGGTTTATCAGAGGATTAAAAAAAATTTTTTTTGAATTTTATTTATTTGTTTATACAGCAGGTTCTTATTAGTTATCTATTTTATACATGTTAGTGTATATATATCAATCCCAATCTCCCAATTCATCACACCACCCCGCCCCCACCCGCCGCTTTCCCCCTTTGGTGTCCATATGTTTGTTCTCTACATCTGTGTCTCTATTTCTGCCCTGCAAACCGGTTCATCTGTGCCATTTTTCTAGGTTCCACATATATGCGTTAATATACGATATTTGTTTTTCTCTTTCTGATTTACCTCACTCTATATGACAGTCTCTAGATCCATCCACGTCTCTACAAATGACCCAATTTCGTTCCTTTTTATGGCTGAGTAATATTCCAGTGTATATATGTACCACATGTTTATCCATTCATCTGTCGATGGGCATTTAGGTTGCTTCCATGACCTGGCTATTGTAAATAGTGCTGCAATGAACATTGGGGTGCATGTGTCTTTTTGAATTATGGTTTTCTCTGCGTATATGCTCAGTAGTGGGATTTCTGGGTCATATGGTACTTCTATTTTTAGTTTTTTAAGGAACCTCCATACTGTTCTCCATAGTGGCTGTATCAATTTACATTCCCACCAACAGTGCAAGAGGGCTCCCTTTTCTCCACACCCTCTCCAGCATTTGTTGTTTGTAGATTTTCTGATGATGCCCATTCTAACTGGTGTGAGGTGATAACCTCACTGTAGTTTTGATTTGCATTTCTCTAATAATTAGTGATGTTGAGCAGCTTTTCATGTGCTTCTTGGCCATTGTATGTCTTCTTTGGAGAAATGTCTATTTAGGTCTTATGCCCATTTTTGGATTGGGTTGTTTGTTTTTTTAATATTGAGCTGCATGAACTGTTTATATATTTTGGAGATTAATCCTTTGTCCGTTGATTTGTTTGCAGATATTTTCTCCCATTCTGAGGGTTGTCTTTTTGTCTTCTTTGTAGTTTCCTTTGCTTTGCAAAAGCTTTCAAGTTTCATCAGGTCCCAGTTGTTTATTTTTGTTTTTATTTCCATTACTCTAGGAGGTGGATGAAAAAAGATCTTACTGTGATTTATGTCAAAGAGTGTTCTTCCTATGTTTTCCTCTAAGAGTTTTGTAGTGTCCAGTCTTACATTTAGGTCTCTAATCCATTTTGAGTTTATTTTTGTGTATTGTGTTAGGGAGTGTTCTAATTTCATTCTTTCACATGTAGCTGTCCAGTTTTCCCAGCACACTTATTGAAGGGGCTGTCTTGTCTCTATTGAGTATCCTTGCCTCCTTTGTCATAGATTAGTTGACAATAGGTGCATGGGTTTATCTCTGGGCTTTCTATCCTGTTCCATTGATCTATATTTCTGTTTTTATGTTACTGTCGATTTCCTCTTTTATAGCTGTTAGCAGTCGCCTTATGTATTGAGGTGCTCCTATGTTGGGTGCATAATTATTTATAATTGTTATATCTTCTTCTTGGATTGATCCCTTGATCATTATGTAGTGTCCTTCCTTGTCTCTTGTAACATTCTTTATTTTAAAGTCTATTTTATCTGATATGAGTATTGCTATCCAGCTTTCTTTTGATTTCCATTTGCGTGGAATATCTTTTTCCATCCCCTCACTTTCAGTCTGTATGTGTCCCTAGGTCTGAAGTGGGTCTCTTGTAGACAGAATATATATGGGTCTTGTTTTTGTATCCATTCAGCAAGCCTGTGTCTTTTGGTTGGAGCATTTAATCCATTCACATTTAAGGTAATTATTGATATGTATGTTCCTATTACCATTTTCTTAATTGTTAGGAGTTTGTTTTTGTAGGTCCTTTTCTTCTCTTGTGTTTCCTACTTAGAGAAGTTCCTTTAGCACTTGTTGTAGAGCTGGTTTGGTGGTGTTGACTTCTTTTAGCTTTTGCTTGTCTGTAAAGATTTTGGTTTCTCCGTCGAATCTGAATGAGATCCTTGCCAGGTAGAGTAATCTTGGTTTTAGTTTATTCCCTTTCATCACTTTAAAAATATCATGCCACTCCCTTCTGGCTTACACAGTTTCTGCCGAGAAATCAGCTGTTAACCTTATAGGAGTTCCCTTGTGTGTTATTTATTTTTTTTCCCTTGTTGCTTTCAGTAATTTTTCTTTGTGTTTAATTTTTGTCAGTTTGATTATTGTGTGTCTTGGTGTGTTTCTCCTTGGTTTTATCCTACCTGGGACTCTGTGCTTCCCGGACTTGGGTGGCTATTTCCTTTCCCACGTTAGGGAAGTTTTCGACTATAATCTCTTCAAAGTGTTGAATAATAGTGGCAAGAGTGGACATCCTTGTTGTGTTTCTGATCTTAGAGGAAATGCTCTCAGTTTTTCACCATTAAGAATGATGTTGGCTGTGAGTTTGTTGTATATGGCCTTTATTATGTTGAGGTAGGTTCCCTCTATGCCCACTTTCTGGAGAGTTTTTATCAAAAATGGTGTTGAATTTTGTTAGAAGCTTTTTCTGCATCTATTGAGATGA
>NW_020174923.1:13402522-13415868 GCF_003031525.2 Neophocaena asiaeorientalis asiaeorientalis
TGCTGAAGTCCTGCAATCAATTCCCACTAGGCTTCAAAGTCTGATTCTCTGGGGATTCCTCCTCCCGTTGCCGGACCCCAGGTTGGGAAGCCTGACGTGGGGCTCAGAACCTTCCCTCCAGTGGGTGGACTTCTGTGGTATAAGTGTTCTCCAATCTGTGAGTCACCCACCCACCAGTTATGGGATTTGATTTTACTGTGATTGCACCCCTCCTACCATCTCATTGTGGCTTCTCCTTTGTCTTCGGATGTGGGATATCTTTTTTGGTGAGTTCCAGTGTCTTCCTGTCGATGATTATTCAGCAGTTAGTTGTGATTCCGGTGCTCTTGCAAGAGGGAGTGAGCACATGTCCTTCTACTGCTCCATCTTGAACCAACCTCTATCATAGGGTATTGAATATAGTTCCCTGGATGTCAGTCTTTTGAGGTTTGAAAAAAAATATTCATCCAACTCTTCTGTTCCATGAGACTCAAACCTCTTCTATTTTCTGTAAAATCCATCCTCAGTTCCTGTCACTTTGCAGTTGCTTCCCAAATATTTGGCTTTTTCTTTCCCCCTCAGAAGAGACCTAATTACTGTGGGAAAACAGTGCACTTCACTTAAAAAAAAAAAAGGCACAGCTTTCCTGTTTAAAGTGCGTGGTCCACCCCGTCGTACTCAACGTGTTATTGTTACTGGTGTTCCCATATTTCATCAAGTCCAAGGTGGCCATTGTTTTCAACTTTTAACAGCCCTAAAAATGAAACGTGTGTTAGTCGATGGCATCGCACAGTGATCAGTGGCAACATTTTTCTTTTTTGGTGGCATAACTGGTAGTGTCTTGGGTTCAATGAATTGAGCGTGAGACCGCCTTCTGCACAGGATGTTGAGACGTCTGAATAGTGAACTTAAGCCCGGAAGATTGTGTGCATATGAAGTGTGAACACTGTTCCGGATTCTGTTGAAGAAGAGGCATTGAATAAATAAGCCCTTCAGTCATCCAGGCCTGGAAGGTTGCTTAACTTTTTCCAGGGCACTGATCCGCTTCCTCATGATGCAAAGGACTTGATAGAGGTCCGAAAAAGGATCACTTGAATCTTCCCACTCTTAGATTCAGAGCCTTCATCTTTATAAAATGAATTTCTCTCTAAAATCCCTGGATGTTATCGATCTGATTAACACCTCCAAGGACAAAAGTCTCAACTAGTATTTTAGTCTTTAAAAAAAAAAAAAAAAAATTACCATTTTCTTAATTGTTAGGAGTTTGTTTTTGTAGGTCCTTTTCTTCTCTTGTGTTTCCTACTTAGAGAAGTTCCTTTAGCACTTGTTGTAGAGCTGGTTTGGTGGTGTTGACTTCTTTTAGCTTTTGCTTGTCTGTAAAGATTTTGGTTTCTCCGTCGAATCTGAATGAGATCCTTGCCAGGTAGAGTAATCTTGGTTTTAGTTTATTCCCTTTCATCACTTTAAAAATATCATGCCACTCCCTTCTGGCTTACACAGTTTCTGCCGAGAAATCAGCTGTTAACCTTATAGGAGTTCCCTTGTGTGTTATTTATTTTTTTTCCCTTGTTGCTTTCAGTAATTTTTCTTTGTGTTTAATTTTTGTCAGTTTGATTATTGTGTGTCTTGGTGTGTTTCTCCTTGGTTTTATCCTACCTGGGACTCTGTGCTTCCCGGACTTGGGTGGCTATTTCCTTTCCCACGTTAGGGAAGTTTTCGACTATAATCTCTTCAAATATTTTCTCTGGTCCTTTCTCTCTCGCTTCTCCTTCTGGGACCCCTGTTATGCGAATGTTGTTGCGTTTAATGTCCCAGAAGTCTCTTAGGCTGTCTTCATTTCTTTTCCTTCTTTTCTCTTTATTCTGTTCTGCAGCAGTGAATTCCACCATTCTGTCTTCCAGGTCACTTATCCGTTCTTCTGCCTCAGTTATTCTGCTATTGATTCCTTCTAGTGTATTTTTCTTTCAGTTATTGTATTGTTCATCTCTGTTTGTTTGTTCTTTAATTCTTCTAGGTCTTTGTTCTTTAATTCTTCTAGGTCTTTGTTATACATTTCTTGCATCTTCTCGATCTTTGCCTCCATTTTTTTTCTGAGTTCCTGGATAGCTTTGTGTTTATGTTTGTTGAGCCCAGTTGTTGGTAGCTCAGTGAATGGATTGTTTAAAACAGATGGTGACCGACAACCTTTGGGTCTTGGAGCCATTTGAATGAGGACACTTTAGGAACCTGCCAAAAGCTCGCAGCTGGCCAGGCCCATTTAGCAGATAATGTACTAGATTCAGAGAACTCCCTGGCCTTGAACCAAACAGGGTCCAAAGCAGAGCTCTGGAGCTCAGTGCTAATGGGACTTCATTGTCCTGAACTTCCCCAGCAGTGAAAAGGGGAAAACAATGCCCACCTCAGAGGACGATTAGGAGGATTCAGTGAGAGGATGCATGTCATATACTCCATAACAGTTGTTCTTTTCTTCTCTCTAACTTCAGTTATGCTTTGTGGAAACCACTTCAGAGTTAGACCCTTGGCAAGTACGAGATCTGCAAGTGGGGAAATTAATCAGGGTAGTTCTTTTGGAGTGAAGGTGCTAAGTTCTCACATTTCCAAAGCCTGTAGTCCCTACTCCTTTTCTACCATCCAGAAAGGGGCATCCTCAGACGTAAGTTGGGAAGTCACATGTTTCTGGGAGCTTTTGAGTTCACTTTTCCAAGGTGAAGGAGGGGAGTGGTCACTGGCCAGAGCCCTGGACCTGCAACCTGTTGGCCTCCTGCCTGGACGTTCTGGTTTCAGAACCCATCCTTCCTTGGCTCTCAGTCACCTGGAGGGGATCCTGATTGGCACATCTTGACCCCAAGAGTTGACAAGCCATCTGTCCTACTGCTCCAAAGTAGTCATCAACAGCATAGAGGCTGAATGGTGAAGAGGTGAAGGCTGCAGGCACTGGAGTCAGACCAACTGGGTTTGATTCCTGGGTCAGCCACTTAGCAGCTAGTTAAGCACGTTATTCACCTCTTTGTACCCCTGTAAATGGATATAATAATAGTCCCTACTTATCAGGTACTTGTGGAGATTAAATGTGTTAATCATGAAAAGCGCTCAGAACAGTGCGTGGTCCACCCCGTCGTACTCAACGTGTTATTGTTACTGGTGTTCCCATATTTCATCAAGTCCAAGGTGGCCATTGTTTTCAACTTTTAACAGCCCTAAAAATGAAACGTGTGTTAGTCGATGGCATCGCACAGTGATCAGTGGCAACATTTTTCTTTTTTGGTGGCATAACTGGTAGTGTCTTGGGTTCAATGAATTGAGCGTGAGACCGCCTTCTGCACAGGATGTTGAGACGTCTGAATAGTGAACTTAAGCCCGGAAGATTGTGTGCATATGAAGTGTGAACACTGTTCCGGATTCTGTTGAAGAAGAGGCATTGAATAAATAAGCTCTTCAGTCATCCAGGCCTGGAAGGTTGCTTAACTTTTTCCAGGGCACTGATCCGCTTCCTCATGATGCAAAGGACTTGATAGAGGTCCGAAAAAGGATCACTTGAATCTTCCCACTCTTAGATTCAGAGCCTTCATCTTTATAAAATGAATTTCTCTCTAAAATCCCTGGATGTTATCGATCTGATTAACACCTCCAAGGACAAAAGTCTCAACTAGTATTTTAGTCTTTAAAAAAAAAAAAAAAAGTGAGGCAAGGGGATGATGATAGCTGACCTTACAGAAAAGAAGTTAATGATTTCCAATGGACATGGTTTCAAAGCAATTTTTTCCTTTTGATGCACTGAAAGCATTGCTTCCATCTGCTCCTCTGCTTGTACACAGACTCTGTATTTGAACCAAGCAGCGTGTCAGCTGTTGCCCACCAAATTCTGTACTTGATCTTCTGAGACGGATAGTAATTCTGTCTGAACAATACTAAGCTATTAAATCAAATTTAAATCACATTTCCCCACTAATACCTATTGAAAACCTGTTTATAGTCCATCAGGCTTTACAGCCTTTTGGTACATAAACTTAGTAAATAAAAACTTCATGGAGCTGCATCTGAAAATCTTTCATCTTGTTTCCAGCCCTTTAAGGAGACAGTTATAAATACCTTTGGAATATGCAGGCCATTGTGTGGAGTAATAATTTTCTTCGGCTATGCCAATCAGATTGTTAATAAATAGATGTTGAAAAGCATCAACTAAATGCCATCATGGAGTAGATACTCAGGGGTGAAACCGAATAATTGGCTTTTTGGTGCTGAAGAGTTTTATTATCACTCATACCTAAGTTCAAAGGAAATCAGAAATCTGTCATGAGTTTGAGTTTGTTATTAACTCAACTTCACCTTGGTTGGCTTGTCAAAACCAGAGTGAAGTCTTGAAATAAAATATGAAGCGTATTAGGGAAGAACCTCAGCAATGAAGGACACTGGAAAGAATGATTTTTCTAGTAACTTAATGGTTTTTTTTTTGTTTTTTTTTTTTTTGCAGTACGCGGGCCTCTCACTGTTGTGGCCTCTCCTGTTGCGAAGCACAGGCTCCGGAGGTGCAGGCCCAGCGGCCATAGCTCACGGGCCCAGCCGCTCCGCGGCATGTGGGATCTTCCCGGACCAGGTCACGAACCCGTGTCCCCTGCATTGGCAGGCAGACTCTCAACCACTGTGCCACCAGGGAAGCCCTAGTAACTTAATTTTGATCTATGGGTGAAGTCTTGTTTTCAGCACCCAGCTAAATTTGCTTAGAACCATCTGGGTCTCTTGAAATAGATGATGTTAAACCAGCTACACCAGTTGCACACATGGTATGCCTTTGTTGAGACTTTTTGTAACAGTTTGAAATAGAAAACATTACTTTAAAATAAAAAGTAGTTTCATGTGATACCCAGGGTGACTTAATATTCTGCTTTGGATAAGAGTTCGTATCATTGCATTGCTTCTTCTTTCTAAGATTTCTAAGATACATACACACACACACACACACACACACACACACACACACAGAGATATATATTTTGGGGGGCGCACTGCGAGGCTTGTGGGATCTTAGTTCCCTGACCAGGGCCTGAACCCGCGCCCTCAGCAGTGAAAGCGCAGAGTCCTAACCACTGGACTGCCAGGGAATTCCCAAGATTTCTAAGATTTTATTCAAAAAGTCTTACTATTGGGAAAAACATTCTTTCTTATACAATTAAGGATAAAAATTAGTTACTCCCTCTGGGTAGAGATTTTTGAGAGTTATGTTTTTGTGCCAGATTTGTTGTCTAGCTGCCCTGAAAACTGCCTTCTAGCACACACTTTGTAAGTTTGCACCATGGGGTGTTGAGGAACAGAATGTACAATGGGTGACACTTATCGTTACTCAATGTACAAACAGGAATGTCCAATGTAAAGGACTTTTCCAACTCTGTTTGCTTTATCTTGTACCAAGCCAGTGCCCCTACAGATAACAGGTGTTTGTTACACTGGACAAAGTCAAGAAGTGGTTCTTTGGTCAAAAGATTCAGGGACTTTAACAGGTTTCTCCTGCTGCCAAGTTGTTGGAAGAGTCCAACAGTGTCTCAAGGGCAGTGAGCACCAGCGTTGAGAGATGGAGTTGTAACCATTTTCAACAGACCTAGATTTACTCGTGTTGTTCCCAATCATTATTCTAAACCGACAAGGATGTAAAGTCTTCTGGTTTAAAGACTGTTCCCTTGGGTGTTCCTTATTCCCTAGAGCTGCAGTAAATTCTTATGTTTTAAAGATTCTTCCCCCTGGATTTTCCTTACCCCCTTGGATCAGTTTTAAGAATGATAATGAATGTTCTGAACCAAATAATTGATATAAACCACCTATCCCAGTTCCTACCGGTAATAGAGCCTTAGTAAATACCAATTCTCTTCATTGATCCCTTTGTCATAACTTCCCAGTGGGAATCTGAGAAGTCCTTTATTTTGCATTGAAAGGAGAGGATGATCTCAATAATGCATTAATTCATTATACAGGAAATGTTTGTCGAACATCTGTTTTGTACCAGGAGTTGTCAGTTTGGGGAGGCAAGTACTGTCATTGCAGCATGATGTGATAGGTATTCCAGAGAACACAGGGTGGAGGACAAGACTGAAAAGAAAGGCAGGGTGATCATGCAGGGAGGGACTAGCTGAGAAAACAGGAGACTTGCAGTAGATCAGATGAGAGAGAATGCAGCCCCAAATTTAAAGCACTGACAGAAGAAATGGGAGAGGATTAATTAGGAAGAGAGAGGAGCATCGGTGCCTAATTGGATTTGGGAATGGGTTGGGATGACTGGCTCAGGGGTCTGGGATGATTCAGAGTTTTGTCATGGATTGGTGGTAGTGCCACCAACTAAGACAAGGAATTGTTTTAAGTGGATTAGGAGAGGTTGATGAGTTCAGTTTTGGTCCAACTGAGTTTGAAGTGCTTATGGAAATTTTAGTGAAAATAACCAGTAAGCAATTGGACCTATAAATCCAAAGGTGAGACCTAGAGATATAGATTTGAAAGTCATAAAGCAAAGGTAGTTTGAAGCCATAGGAACAGAGGATATTACCCAAAGGATATGTGAGGAGTAAAGAGAGAAGAGGGGTAAGAATGGAGCTTGTGGGAGTTTTGACATTTAAGGAGAAGGAAATGGAAGAGCATCCCATAAAGATGGATGAGAAAAGGGATCCTTCAGAGGTTAGGAGGAGAATTGGGAAGCTAGGAGGTTACAAAAGCTCAGGAAAGAGAGAATGCCAAGAAAGAAAGTGTCACCAGTGACAGTAGCAACAGAGTTCAAGAAGATAGAACTTAAAGGTCATGTGAGATTGAGCAATAAGGAGGTCATTGGTGGCCCTTATGAAAACGAGTGAAATGATAGTGGTGGAACCCAGCTTGCATTGTACCAAAGAGGAATTTTGAGATGGTTGGCTCTGAAAGGAAGAAAAGAAATTGAATCAGAATGGGACTCAGGGTTGAGGTGAGAAGCCTGTGGAAGACTTCCCATCTTGGTGGAAAACAAGTTCATGTTCAAATGCCTCTCCGCTGTTCCAAACAGTTAGCAATAACAGATAAAATACAAAAAGAGAAAACCAAAATGATACAGCTAGAGTTGTGGAAACAGGACAGAAACTCAGGAGGATTGGGATGCATGGAGTGGCTGGTCTGTGAGTCTGGGGGCAGGTGTTTGTGGGTCTTATGAGGCAATGGAACTAAAAGTGTTTCATGCAAAACAAGGGACCAGGGCTTCCCTGGTGGCGCAGTGGTTGAGAGTCCGCCTGCCGATGCAGGGGACACGGGTTCATGCCCCGGTCCGGGAAGATCGCACATGCTGCCGAGCAGCTGGGCCCGCGAGCCATGGCTGCTGAGCCTGCGCGTCCGGAGCCTGTGCTCCACAACGGGAGAGGCCACAACAGTGAGAGGTCCGCATACCACACACACACACACACAAAAAAAAACAAGGGACCAGAGCCAGGTTCAGTGTTTGAAGAGGCTGAAAGCATCTCCACTGGTAAAAGGAAACTGAAAGCATCTTCTATGACCGTTGCCTGGGCCACGGCATAAAAGAACTGGTTTTGCTCTTGGAGGAAACTGTAAAACCTAAAGACTGATGCAAGGAGTGGGGGATGGGTTGGAGACGGAGAAACAGAGCACCAACCAAAAAAAAGAATAAGGAAGAGAAGCTTACTACTCAAAAATACCCCCAAACCAATTGTTAAGAGACAACCAGTATGATCAACAATCAAAACATAAATTGAATGCAAATTTAAAAATTTATAGATGGATCTGATTTAAATAGTATGTTTGTGCTGCTTGAAGGGGGAAATAAGGAAATAATATCCATTTTAAAAGAATGAAGGAATTCCCTGGCAGTCCTTTGGTTAGGACTCCACGCTTTCACTACCAAGAGCCCCAGTTCAATCCTGGTTGGGGAACTAAGTTCCTGCAAGCTGCACATGGCACAGGCAAAAAAGTTAAAAATAAAAGAATGAGAAATTAAGAAACAAAAAGAAGTGACTGAGGATTTGAAAAAGAAGCGATTGGAAATTTGGGAACCCAGTTGCTGAAATGAAAGACTCCATAGATAAGACAAACTCTAGACACAGCTAAAGAGATAATTAGTAAATTGGAAGACAGTATTGAGGAATACAACCCAGTTTATAGCACAGAAGCATAAAGAATTTTTAAAAATAAATAGCTAACAGTACAGCCACTATGGAGAACAGTATGGAGGTTCCTTAAAAAACTAAAAATAGGGCTTCCCTGGTGGCACAGTGGTTGAGAGTCTGCCTGCCGATGCAGGGGACACGGGTTCGTGCCCCGGTCTGGGAAAATCCCGGATGCCGCGGAGCGGCGGGGCCCATGAGCCATGGCCGCTGAGGCTGCGCGTCCGGAGCCTGTGCTCTGCAACGGGAGAGGCCACAACAGTGAGAGGCCCGCGTACCGCAAAAAAAAAAAACCCAAAAACTAAAAATAGAATTACCATATGACCCAGCAATTGCAGCTACTGGGCATATACCCATAGAAAACCATAATTCAAAAAGACACATGCACCCCAATGTTCATTGCAGCACTATTTACAATATCCAGGTCATGGAAGCAACCTAAATGCCCATCAACAGATGAATGGATAAAGAAGAGGTGGGGGCTTCCCTGGTGGCGCAGTGGTTGAGAACTGGGCATATATACGTAAAAGACAAAAACTCTAATTCGAAGAGATACATGCACCCCAGTGTTCCTGGCAGCCCTATTTACAATAGCCAAGACATGGAAGCAGCCTAAATGTCCATCAGTAGATGAATGGATAAAGAAGATGTGGTATATATATACAATGGTATATTATTCAGCCATAAAAAAAATGAAATATTTCCATTTGCAGCAACATGGATGGATTTAGAGATTATTATACTAATGAAGTAAGTCAGACAGAAAAGATAAATATCATATGATCCACTTATACGTGGAATCTTTAAAAATGATACAAATGAACTTATTTACACAACAGAAGCAACTCACAGACATAGAAAACAAACTTATGGTTACCAAAGACGAAATGGGGGTGGGGGATAAATTAGGAGTTTGAAATTAACAGGTACACACTACTATATGTAAAATGTAGGTAATCAACAAGGACCTACCATATAGCGCAGGGGTCTCTACTCAATATTCTACAACAACTTATATGGGAAAAGCATCTGAAAAAGAATGGATGTATGTGTGTATCTATAACAGAATCACTGTGCTGTACACCTGAAACTAACACAGCATTATAAAGTGACTATACCCCAGTATAAAATAAAAATTAAATTAAAAAAATTTTAAAAAGAAGTTAATGAAGGGCTATATTTAAAAAGTGAACCCAGGGAAAGGCATGCGATACAAGAAACAAACATGGGCCCACTGATTGATAAAACATTGTAAATCAGCTCTTGGCTGAAGTACCGAGAGGAAGGAGCCAGCAGGCAAGTGAGAGTTTAGAAGTAGAAGAGCAAGGGCCTGTTCCCAGAAGTCAGGGGTGAATGGTCTTCATGAGCCCCTTAAAAAAAAAAAAAAGAGAGAGAGGGCAGAGAGCAGGGCAGGTAAGGATATGTCTATGGGGAAGGGAAAGCCACCGGCCTCACACCTGATGGCCTCTAGTTTCCAGTAATGTGAGAAAAAAGGTCATCTACTGAAAGGGAAGGAGACAGGGAAGAGGGCTTAAAGAAGAGGATCAAGGTCAAAGATAACCTGAATGGGAAATGGATGAAGAAACCAACTCCAGGAGGGGAAAAGGATTACTTGAAAGCTTTGGCAGTCTGGTGATTTGGGAAATTTTGAATAAGTTGTGCCACCAGCCTTACTATGTGTTGGTGTCATTTCCCCAGCTGTGCTCTGCAGTCTGCCTGTCGGAGCAGAAGAGGAAACGGTGGAATTGATTCAGGATTCGCTTTCAGTGTGGGTTCAGCAGGGTATGGAAAAGTGGAGTGAGAAAGTGAAGGTCATCGTGAGCCTTGAGTCCAGTGGAGGCTCTCAGGGATCAGAGAGCTCAACCAGGTCAAGGAGAAGCGGTACCAGGATTGAGTTGGACGTTGGAAAAAAAGTACCTAGAGTTTTCAGATTTCAAAAGTGGACTAATTCCAGGAGATTCAAGACCAGGGTGGGGTTTGGGGGGGAGAGGAAGTGGGGAGGAGGTGAAATGGAGGTAAAGGTCATTGGAGGAGAAGTAAAAAAGGAGTTAGGAGGCTGAGCCTGTGGCATTGCCTGGGCTGTCCGTATGGACACTGAGATCACAGAGACGTGGACATGAGTTGGGATAAAGCAGAACCTGGAATGCGGTCCACGGTGTTCCGGGAAGTGAAGCGCCAGGGGTGTCCAGATCACTGGTCTGTAACTAACACCAGTCAGCATGACCATGTGGCTAGAAAGCATGAGCCTGAAAAGAAGAGGGTCCCCCAAAGTGCCAACGATTTTACAAGTGACCACTAACCTCTAGGAATTTTAATGGGCTTTTGACTTTTCTCCCAAGCATTGTCTGGAAGTGGATTGATTAGTGATTCTGAATATGCTGCCTCTTCAATACTGAGCTCTGTATCCTAAGGGAGGACATCTCTTGTACTTCATGCCAATAAGCTTCATGCCCAGCTTATCACAGATGTGTGCCAACCCACAGGGGCTGTGGTGTTTGCTACGTGACAGACCCTGGGCCACCTCTTAACCAGAGCCAGTAATCTGAGCAGTAATCACAGAATTCAGTAGTCCTCTCACACCTTTTCCCCAGGCTCCAAAGTCCGGAATCAGAGTCACAAGTAACTTCTTCAGGAGTGGAGGGTCATAGTGATAATAGTAATCATCACCACCACCACCATCATCATGAGAGTGATGTGGGTAATGGCTAGCGATGATGATGATAGCTCTGTGGCTATTTGCAGGAATATTTACCGAGCATGAACCCAGCATCCTGCTAACCTGTTGTAGCTATGGTCGTATTAAATTCTCACAACTATTATCATCCCCATTTTACAGCTGAGAACTTAGGCTTCACGAGAACAAGTGGTCTGCCCATGATCAGAACTAGCAAGTGTCAGACCTGGAACTTGATTCTGGGTTAGTTTAGCCTCAAAGCACCAACTCTCATATAATGAATATGCTCTCTTTGGCTCTAAAAATAGTTATAAGACTGTATGTGGAATCTGCTGCCTGGGTTTTTTAAGCCTGGTTGAAGGTTTAAATTTTCATAGTGAGGAAAGGGAAATAGTCCCTCCCATGTTATAGAAGCAATGTCCCAAAACAATTTTCTTTTCTCCTTCAAAGTTGCAGGGCAGCAAATATTCCTAAAAGGAATTGTCATGGTAATGATATCCTTTGTCCTCTTGGCTTGTTAAAAAACTCTATTAGTAGGAATTTTCTCAGAGGTTTAGAGCCTTATAAGGCAAGTTTATCAACTGGAAGAGTCAGGGAAATTGCTTTCCAACCATGTGTTCAGTTTTTGTATATCTGCCAGTATGAGTGGTGGGACAGAGCTGGGTCGTCTTGAGTCTGGCTCCAATCAGATACCTTGGGATTAGAAGGTGAGGATGTTCAGCCAGTAGCGGGATGCTGGTGGCACATGCAGAAGGGGATAAAAATGATCAGATTCTGAGAAAAAGAAGATCTAGGTGGGAAAGAGAGAATGGCCCCAGAGATAAAGGCAAAGGAAATAAGTTAAAAATAAATTGAGTCCAATGATAAACCGAAGGGCTCCTTGAAGGAACAAAGTTGAACCGAGAACTCTATTCCTAGAGCCCAATGTCTGAACAGTTTATTTTCCCTACCTTTTAGTCCCCACGTGCCTTTCTCAGCTGAGATCCAGTGCCAAAGGACATCTCAAAATACCCACAGCCAAAACTACTCAGCATATCTCGCCACGCAGAGAGAGAGCTCTGCAAAAGCCTTTGTCCTGAACTGTTTATGGATTTTCCATAGTCTGGGCGAGACCTTGGATATATGCCACCTACCAACTGGCAGCCGCCTTCCAGCCTGGGGGCAGACCTTGTCCTCGAGGCTGGGGAGTCTTCACTGGGTTTGTTGTGACTTTCCCCTGTTTTGCACATTCATCCTGAAAACCTCCCAGACTTTTCTTAATGAAGATTTTAGTTAGGAGAAATTGCATTAGTGGGCTCATGTATTTCTGTCATTCCTTCCCAATTATGTTAGTGGTAAGTGAAGGTAGTACAGTAAACGCCTGTATTTGTTATGGGCTGTGCCTGGGAGTCATAATGGACAATAAAATAATAAGTAATGGGCAGGACGACAGCCCTTAAAACCAGGTCGGAAAACCCCTCCAGCGCCAGATAGGAAAATGGCTCCTGCAGTTACCAGGAAATCTAGTGAATTCGGCTGGCATTCACAGGGCTCCTGTTAGGTACCAGCACTCAAGCCTGATACCTAACATTTAAACTTGAGAGCATTGTGCTGTGTATTAATCTCAGCCAACATTCACAACATCTCAAGGTAGATATGGTTATAATCAGTTTGCAGATGAGGGCACTGCTGCTGAGAGATGTTTAAATAAATTGCCCAAGGCCACACAATTAATAACCGACAAAACTGAGGTCCTCAGTCTTTTGATTGTGTGTTCTTTGTTCTTTCCACACTCCACCTCAGCTGCCAAGAAGCAGATCCTGTGGCCAGAGTGGACCTCAGTGGGAAGGCATCAGATGGAAGCTTTCTGCCCTAAACTGGCTATCTGAATTAATGGAACAGTGGGTGGTGGGGGGTAAATGAGGGAATTATTCAGTAGTTTGGTTGAACAAGTCTTCAATGTGTAAACAAGTCTTACATAAGTCATGAAAAATGGGATGGAGAGAAATGAGAGAAGAGAGTAACAGATAAAAATATTTTCTTTATCAAGCCTTGGGGGAAAACACTCTTTCCTCAAACACCCAACATGGTATTTCTCTCTCTCTCTCTTTTTTTTTTTTATTACTAAGACAAGTGACCCTTTTTTTACCCAAACCCAAATTCGGATGCCTTCAAAGAGATGTTTGGAGAATGAAGCATTGCATTGACAACCACCTTTTCTAAAAAGCTCAAAGGAGCACCCTTATATTCAGCCAAGTGGCCCTGAAGAGGAAAGGTATGTAAACGCAGGCTGGGGGCCCCTGGCCCATGCTTGAATGACCAGGTGTAGAATAAGGACCCTTTGCCTGGAAGACTGAACATCCATCTCAGAAACATCTTTGAAGCTGAGCTTTATAATGGAAACGCTGACACAACCTGCTCTCAGCAGCCACGATATTAAACAGGCACGGAGCCAGCAGAAGTGGCTTGGAGCCAGGGAGGAGAGATTAGCATCACAAGTAAGAGATTTTAGGCTCTGAGCCAGGAGAGGTTTTCTTTTCTTTTCTTTTCATTAAAAAAAAGAGAGAAAGAACCAAAAAAAAAAAAAAAAA
>NW_020174923.1:13415903-13460012 GCF_003031525.2 Neophocaena asiaeorientalis asiaeorientalis
AAAAAAAAAAGGAAAGGTTCAAGAGAACTTATTTAGCAACCCTTTTTCAGGTGGTTCTCCTGCGATACACAGACACAGATGAGCATAGAAACAAACTGCTGTCTGTCTGAAAATTCGGCAGTTGCTTGACCTTAAAATGGTCTTGGCAGAAACCCTTGCAACCGGCACCCCCTCGGCTGTCCTTGGTTGGCCCCTGTGCAGAATGGGGTATGTTATCTGCATCAGGGAAATAGTGGCAAGGTCCATTTTTCACTTGGAGTTGGAGGAAGCTCCATTTGAGCAAAAATTGGGTTTGCTACCTTCTTGCCCTATGGAGCTCTAGGAAAGAAATGTGCAGGGGGTGGAAGCTTGTGGAAGCGGCTCCCCGGAACGGTGAGCGTCAGTCATAGGGCCCAGTAGGACCTCTTTCAAGACAGCTTTTTTGTCACAAGGTCCTGTGGGATGCAGCCTTTTGAGATTTCGGGAGAGGGAGCCAGCCCTGGGATTTCATGATGCCGCAGAGTCGAGGTAGCATTTTCTAAGAGAGCCATGGGACCAGCCAGCCCCATTCCAGGGCACGCACCAAGCACTGCTCAGAGCTGGACCACTGCAGACAGGTGGAGGTTTTTTGTTGCAAGTAATTCTTGAGACTGGACACCATGCCCAGTTTTCCCATTAACAGTTTCTTCTGGCATTTTAGCTGCTTTCTCCAAAGCAGCGAAACTATTGATTGGTTGTGACTTTTTAAAAAACTTTTAACTTAAAAAAATGTCAGACCTACAGAGAAGTTGCAAGAATAACACAGCGATTCTAGATTCACCCATGGTTAACATTTTTCTACATCTGTTTTGTCTCTCTCCCTAAATATTAACACATTATTATTTTTTCCAGAACTCTTTGAGAGTAAGTTGCAGACGTCATGACCCTTCACCCTTAAAGACTTCAGTGTGCATGTCCTAAGAACAGGGACTTCTCTTACGTAACCACAGTGCAGTGATTAAATTCTGGAAATTTAACATTGATACAATACTAGTATCTGATATGGAGTCATATTTACATTTTGCCAATGGTCTTTTATAGTGAACAACCATAAAAACCTTCATGATTTGTGTTTTCATCCAGGCACATATGTTACATTTAGTTGTTACTTTCTTTGGACTTCTTTAATCTGGAGCAATTTCTCAACTTTTCTGTCTTTCGTGACACTGACATCTTGAAAAGCACAGGCCATTTTGGGGGATGTCCCTTTTTCTTGTGATTTCCTAACTGTGTTCTCATGATTAGATTCAGACTGGCATCTTTGGTAGAAATTCTATAGAAGTGACACTGGGTCTTGGTGGACTTTCAAAATGTCCTTCCCCAACATGAGTGGCTTCCCTGTGTTTTATTTTCTGGCCTTTGAGAAGACTGTGGCCTCCTTTGGTTTTCGCAGCTGTGTTTATCACAGAGCTGGAGTTGGGGGCCCAGTGTGAGGGCTCTGTGTGGGCTGAGGGTTCAGGCTGACGTGTTCTAGGACTGAAGAAGGAATAGTGGCTCCCTGATCTGAAGTCCCCCTGGGAGAGAGCACAGGGAAAATCCCGAAGCAGGAGTGGCAGGACTTCTAAGGTGGCCTCTAACTTCTGCAGACTGCTGATGGAGCCCTAACAGACTCAGAGCAGAAGTGGGTCTGATGGGATTTGAGGGGAAAGAGGCCAAATTCCCTCCGTCCATTTACCTTTTGTACCCAAGTTGCTGAGCTAGAGAATTCCATTTGGATGGTTTTCCTCCTAAATATCACGTCCATCCTGTCTTCTTCTTTTCAACTGCTTATCTCTTTTCTAGAACCATCTCTCACTAAACCCATCTCCCACAAAGCTGCCTGAGGGGATCCATTTAGACCCCAAATTTGATTATTTCACAGTGGCTTCCATTGCCAGGGTGGAATTCCATCTGACCACTACTTCCCTCTACAGTTTCTTGATTTCATACTCGCTGCCTCTTATATTCCCCAAATACCACATGTTTATAGAATCTTAAGCATCACCTAGAGGTTTATTAGAACCTCAGGCCCTACCCCAGACCCACTGAACCAGACCTGCATTTTAGCAAGTTTCCCCAGGTGTTTTATGTGCACATTAAAGTATAGGAAGTGCTATTTAGAACATGCTGGAAAGATCTTAAGTTGCCCCTCAGGCTCTTGCTGTCGTTGGTTTTGAGGCATGAGTCTCTAACTATTCTTTGACCTAGGGATTCAGCATCTAAAGTTTTGCAGTTATTTTTCCTAATTTGCAGGAAGAAGGAAATTTCACGGATGGGATTTTTCTCAATTTTTCTTTTTCCTCGCACAATTTTTTTTCTAAACTTTGACATCTGTTACTACTTGTTGGCTAACAAGATGTCATCTGCTGGCAGTCAACAAAATGAACCAACTACCGGCAAACAAATGCTAATGTTAAAACTCAAACTTGGGGGCTTCCCTGGTGGTGCAGTGGTTGAGAATCCGCCTGCCGATGCAGGGGACACGGGTTCGTGCCCCGGTCTGGGAGGATCCCACATGCCGTGGAGCGGCTGGGCCTGTGAGCCATGGCCACTGAGCCTGCGCGTCTGGAGCCTGTGCTCCGCAATGGGAGAGGCCACAACAGTGAGAGGCCCGCGTACCGCAAAAAAAAAACAAAAAAAACCTCAAAGTTGGTGGTATTTAGTGCAATAGTTCAGTTCCCAAACAGCAAAATATAAGAAAACAAATTAACTGTTGAGCTTTGATTGTATATGAGACATTAAAAGATTGAAGAACGCACAGATGAATGAGATACATTTGTTACAGCCTTTTGCCCACTACCTTGGGGACCACATGGGCTCAGAGTGTTGGGGCACTTAATGGGACCCAAGCAGTGGCCATCCTCTTACTAGAGCCCTTGGGGTGCTACCAGTCCTGATTTGCAGAATTCAGTGAAATAAAAGACTTTTGCTGTCACCTGTCAAGTTTATTTCATCTTCCATGTCCAGACAGCCATCCAAACCAGAACATTTCCTCTGGATCCCCCAGTTTGATAGTTTTTAAAACAAAAATCACAGTGAGTGTGTTGCCACTTGCTCGATTTGGCTTTACTTGGAGAGATTTGAAAAGCCTGGAGCTGAAAGATAATTGTTCAACCTTTCCTTGAGTGTTAATGACTTATAAGCCTCTAATTTAACCAAAGGAGCAACAGCTGAGACAAACCACTTACTATAGGTAGTGTTTCCCCTCGCAAGTCCATCAGGGAGATATGCAGTGGGATTTCTGGGAGGCCAAGGATTTAACCATAACCAAATGTTACCCAAAATAATGAATTATACACATTGTTGCTTTACTAAAAGGTGATCAAGAAGGGCTTGGCACAGCTTGGCATGACCTTGAAAGATGAGTTGGTGTGAGCCAGGCAGATAGGGTGGGGAAGAGCCTTTAAGGCAAAGAGATGAGCAAGAGCCAGGGTGTGGAATGTTGAAGGGGTGAGTTGTTAGGAAGCTGCTTGTTCAGAGGGGTGAGTGGGGCATGCCTGGAGCAAGGCAGAGAGAAAGCAGGAATTCTAGGCAGTGTGAGTTGACAGGTAGAAGCAGGTATACTAATTCCATGCATTTGTGTAGCATTTTGGAGTTTGCAAAGCCTCTTCACACCTGGTTATCTCACCTGGTCCTGACTGGTCCTGCTCACTTCCGGATGATGAAATGGAGGCATGGAGGAGTTTCTAGGCTCACACAACTCATGAAACCAGGATTAGACCCAGATTTTTTTTTTTTTTTTTTTTTTTTGCGGTACGCGGGCCTCTCACTGTTGTGGCCTCTCCCGTTGCGGAGCGCAGGCTCCGGACACACAGGCTCAGTGACCATGGCTCACGGGCCCAGCCACTCCGCGGCACGTGGGATCTTCCCGGACCGGGGCACAAACCCCTGTCCCCTGCATCAGCAGGCAGACTCTCAACCACTGCACCACCAGGGAAGCCCTAGACCCAGATATTTTGACTCCTAGGCCCATTCCACCATAAGCTATGTTCCAGGGGCAGTGAAGAAACCATGCTAGCATATTGGGAAGAAAACTCACGGATGGGTGTGTATAGGTGCATGGATGGATGGGTGGATGGATAGATGGATGGATACGTGATGGAAACCAGAATCTCAAGAGAAAGGGTATTAAGGATTCTGCAGTTGTCCAGGTGAGATAGAGAATAGAAGGTCTGTCAAGGAGATGGATTGGTGAGATATGGAGGCAGACATAGAGGGATTCATAGGACTTACTGCCTGCCCCGATGTAAGAATACAAAAGGAAGAAGAGCCTAGGGTGACGCCCCAGTTTCTACCTTGGACCACAAGAGGAAGGGTAGGCTCAAACCTTGGAGCCAAAGGGGTAGCGATGAAGACGATGAATGTAATTTTGAATACATTGATTTTTAAAATTTTTAATTTCATTGGAATACAGTTGATTTACAATGGTGTGTTAGTTTCAGGTGTACAGCAAAGTGATTCAGTTATACATATACATATATCCATTCTTTTTAAGATTCTTTTCTGATATAGGTTATCCCAGAATATTGAGTAGAGTTCCCTGTGCTATACAGTAGGTCCTTGTTGGTTACCAATATTATATATAGTAGTGTGTGTATGTTCATCCCAAGCTCCTGATTTATCCCCCCCCCCGCAACGTTTTCCCTTTGGTAACCATAAGTTTTTAACCAGGTCCAAATAAAGTGGGCTTTACCTGCCATTAACCAAAATTCCAGAAACAGAAACCTAGGTGAAATAAAAAGGTGTTTATGGGATATTTGTTAACACTGTGGCCTGGGAGACACAGATTCAAAGAAGCATTTGAATTGTGTTCCACTGGACTACAAAATGGGGGAGGCTTATGAAGGCAAAAAAACACAAGGTTACGGTCAGCTACATGAATTGTTTCTCAAGAATTATAATTGGAGCTGGCAAGGACTAAGGGTGTTTGTTAAGTAAGGATTGGTTGGGGTCTGAAATGGTTGCATGGGGACAAAGGGAGACCTTGAGACCATAAGGTTGCAGCTGGCAGGTGGTGTTTTGAATATGGCTGGAGGTGTCCTTGGGTCAGGTACAGTTCAAAGAAAGTTCAAGTTCTCAGGGTGCAGAGACGTGTCTGAGACCAGATTCTCAATGGCCACCCGACTCATTTTGGTGCACCTGAACTGTGATTACTCCATTTTCATTTCCATTTGTCATCACTGCTTTATGTCATCGTGTCCTCGCTGCTACCGGATGAGGGAGGAACTAATACTGCTCTTTACAGATGAGGAAAAGTGAGGTCTACTTGTCCTCAGTAGCAACCCCAGGTCACCCAGCCGAGCAGCAGAGCCCAGGTCTGCTGACTCTGCAGTCTGGGCTCATCATCACTGCACTATATTTCCCCTCTCTACAATTTTCGGACTCTGTTTTACATAATAAAGAAGTAAACAGAAACGGGGGCCTAATTACACCATGACCTTGGGTAGCACTCAGGAAGCAGCCCCCTCCCATCTGCTGGCCCATGTCTGTCTTACCCACGCCTGGAGAGCTCCTTCTGGAGCCTTCCGGTCGCCTGCCTGGGGCAGGTCTATGGAGCTCAGCCAGAAGCCTTGCCTAGTTCCCCGACTTTGCCTTGGGAGGTATTTAGAACCAGTCCACACAAAAGGAAAAACCAAACAAAACACAACCTACCAGGAAAATGTAACCATTTGTTCCTTGATTTTGTTTTTTCTGACAGTAGATGCAATCTATCACGAATCCTAAGTGGGTTTGGGCCGGTGTCCATTCCATTGTGTTGCCCAGAGAGGCACACCAGGAATGAGCTAGAAGGAGACACAAGGCCCTGAAGCACCTCAGGCCGCTTGTTTGGTGAACCAGAGGAGGAACCTCTGTGGCCTCTGGAGAGTAAGGCTACTGGCAGCCTTCTTCCAGGACTCTCCGCATTGTTTTTTGACTTCCCAGTGTGGCCGCCCCACCAGGCACAGGCCTCAGCAAGCCACCTACGTCATCATTTTAGTCCCTTCCCTTAAGGCTGAGTCAGTAGCTTCTCAGGGAAAAGAAAAGGACAGGTGTCAGGCACATTACCTCTTGTGCAAAGGATTCATTGTTTGGACTCAAAAAAGTTTTCGAGAAGGACAGAATCAACATCGCCTTGACGTAGCAAACCTCACACACTGAGGCTATTGAGGGCTGGCCCGTTGCAAGCCCATGAGCATTTCCAGGTGAAATAGCCATTCGTCAACTTGCAAGAAAACCAGCAGTTCTAGTTCCCAGAGGCCACCTTGTGAATTGAAATCAGAAGGAACAAGGAGAAATTGAAACTATTTTAAGCTCGGCTTCTGAGACTTACTTTAGGAAGCATTACTGATCATACTGCAGGGAAACTATACACATTCTTGGGTGTAAGGAGCCAGTATCCACATGTACCCATGTGACATGTTGGCTTGATCTCATGACACAGCCCATGGGTCCAAAGGGGGCTGCAGCCACAGGAAGAATTTGAATCGAGGCTGTTCTGTGCTGAAATCAGACCAAGCTTATGAAAAGAGCCTTGTTACAGCTGCCCTGGGAACCGTAACTTAGAAGCATTTTTGTGCCATTAAGGCCTTTTCAGTAAATGAATTGAGTCATAGCATTTGTGACCCTACTGGGTTGTTTTAATGTACTTTTCTGTTCCTTTCTTAATTAGTTACCATGATCAGAGCACCTTACAAGAACACTGTTTGGCCAGTCCGAATCTTTTTCTCCTCAGTCACCATGTCACTTTGATTACCCAAATGAACCAGGGTTCACCTTTGTTTTCCTGCATGGGACTTCAGGTCACAGCACGAAATGGTTGTCAACCCTCCACTGTTTTTGCCAGCGCTCTTTCTAGACACAAATCCGGGAATTGAAAGAAGTATTCTTTCCCTCACAGGGAGCACACTGTGAATTCATATCTACTGTGTTATGTATGCCCTTTGACCCTTAGGTCTCCTCCCTGCCCCTTCCCCAGGCATCCTTTCCTCTTATATCTCTCTGTGTTCTCAGCCCCAGGTATGTTTATCAGCAGCTTTTTATTCTAAACTTCACTGATGAGCAGTGCCCTGCGTTATTCCTGTCCTTCTGTCTCTACTGTTATCATCAGGTTCCTGCCTGTTTTTGAATTTTCTGCAAGCTTTAAGGTGGGTGGAGAAAGGAAAAGGACAAATCTCCAACACTGGCTGATGTTAAAGAAAAAGTTGTTCGTGACACTTGGTGAAGACAGGCTGACTTCAGGGTGCTGGCATGGTTGGGTTCTGAGTTGCAGACTGCCAACTTCTCCCTGTGTCCTCACATGGTAGAAGGGTCTAGGGAGCTCTATGGGGTCTTTTTTTGGGGGAGGGGTCTTTTTTATAGGGTACTAATCCCACTCTTGAGGGCTCCACCCTCATGACCTAATCACCTTCCAAAGGCCCCATCTCCTAATACTGTTGCACTGGGCATTTGTTTTCAACATACGAATTTGGGGGCCAGGGGCAGGGGATACAAACATTCAGTCCATAGCAATCCTTAACTAATTATATATGCAAAGGCCCTATTTCCAAATAAGGTCATATTCTGAGGTTCCCGGTGGGCATGAATTTGGGGGAGGCACTAGTCAATTCACTATGGGAGTATTGATTTCTCTTCTCATAAAGAAGAATCAACATAATACCCTATAACCCAGCCATCCCACTCCTGGGTATGAACCCTAAAGAAGTGAAAATTTGTGTACACACAAATGCTTTTAGCAGCTCTCTTCATAATTGCCCCAGACTTTAATGGGGGAATAAACAAATTGCTGTACATTCATACAATGGAATACTACTTAGTAAGCGAAAGGAATGAGCTTCGATTTGCACAACCACAGGATAAATCTCAAAGGCATGGTCCTGAGTGAAAAGAGCCAGTCTCAAAGTGTTAAAATCTATATGATTCTATTTGTAAGACGTTCTTGAAAAGACAAAAACTGTAGGAATGGAGGACGCATGAGTGGTTGCCAGGGGTTGGGGTGTGGGGAAATTGTGATGATAAATTAGTTTCTTGGGGTGGTGAAACTGCTCTGAATCTTAATTGTAGTTGTGGTTGCAAGAATCTATACATGTGTTAAAATTCATAGAACTGTATACTCCCCCCAAAATCAATTTTAAAAAAGATTGTTTCAGGGGCAGGGAGTCCAAAATAAAAAACAAGGGTCAACACCTTACTAAAGGTGCTGAGTTATTTTATTTTTTGTGAATGACGAGATGGCACTAGCTTTCGTGTAAAGTTAATTTTTTTTTAACTTATTTTTTTGTCTGCATTGGGTCTTCGTTGCTGCATGCGGGCTTTCTCTAGTTGCAGTGAGCAGGGGGCTCCTTTTCATTGCGGTGCGCGGGCTTCTCATTGCGGTGGCTTCTCTTGTTGCGGAGCACGGGCTCTAGGCATGCAGGCTCAGCAGTTGTAGCTTGCGGGCTCCAGAGTGCAGGCTCAGTAGTTGTGGCACACGGGCTTAGGTGCTCCGTGGCGTGTGAGATCTTCCCAGACCAGGGCTTGAACCCGTGTCCCCTGCATTGGCAGGTGGGTTCTTAACCACTGCACCACCAGGGAAGCCCCTAAAGTTAACTTCTAAACTTTTGTCTCTCCTCATAGAAAACAAACTTATGGTTACCAAAGGGGAAGGGGAGAGAGGGATAAATTATCAGTTTGGGATTAACATATACATACTACTATATATAAAATAATCAACAAGGACCTACAATATAGCACAGGGAACTGTATTCACTATCTTATAATAACCTATAATAGAAAAGAATCTGAGAAAGAATTTATATATGTAATTCCTCCTTGCTGTATTTGGACTGGAGTACTTCTTGTCTGATACATACCTTTTAGTACTTATTACTTTATTTTATTTTTTATTTTTATTATTATTTTTGTGTGTGTGTGTGGTACGCGGGCCTCTCACTGTTGTGGCCTCTCCTGTTGCGGACGCGCAGGCTCAGCGGCCATGGCTCACGGGCCCAGCCGCTCCGCGGCATGCGGGATCCTCCCAGACCGGGGCACGAACCCGCGTCCCCTGCATCAGCAGGCAGACTCTCAACCACTGCGCCACCAGGGAAGCCCTAGTACTTATTACTTTAGTAACAGATTATATCTTATAAGGTGCCGTTAATTAAATCTTGCATTGAATCGAGTCTTCTACAAAATCATAAGGCCCCTTGAAAATGGAGCTTATCTCACACATTTTAAGAGGCACAGTGTTGACCACATAGCAGATGCTTAATCAGTATTTGCTGATTTATTGATTGCTGTAAGCCTAGTGTCTTCTCTTCAGAGCACTGTCGTTGAGTAGGTCCACCTTCAGAACAAATAAGTTACCCAACTCCATTCTGTGGATGAGGGTGGGAAAGAAGCAGAAATGTTTTTCAAGAGACCAAAGAAGACCATCCTTTTTTATCTCTATCATAATGGTGATGGAGAAGACAAGTCGCATATTCTTGGATTGGATCATATAGCTTACATATTTGTGAAACAGTCACCATTGTATTGTGTAGGCGTGAAAATGTTCTCGGTGGGAATACCAGTAGAGATGGGGTAATTAAATGATGGTTGTCTTTGTCAATAACTTGGACTATTTTTTTTCCCAGCCATAAGTGTTTTTCAGGCTCTCCTACCAGGTATGGTACTGTTAGAGAATAATCAATAGAACCATGAACCGACTCTAGCCCCATATGCCGAATGTATGAACCAGGGACCCGTATCCCCTGCCCTGCACCAAATCAATTGTCCACTTTGCAAATCCAGAGCGCTGAAATGAAAGCATTGTTAAAACAATAATTCTGCTTCCAGTGTTCCTTCTTGCTGAACCTATTCTTTGTTAGTCAGTTGCCTCCCCCTGAAACGTCCCAAGTACAGCAAAAAAAAGTTAGAGCAGAACAGCAGCTTAGCTGGGATTCTTTGTCCCCTTAATCATATGTGAAGCATAAAATGAGACGACTAATAGACTTTTCTCAAAATCCCTACTAATCAGCCACCTCTACCTTGCATCCTTGGTAGTTTGGACAGATGGCAGGAAGATAAAATCCACACAGCTACTAAGCTTGGATCTTCCTCCCCCCCCACCATTTTTTTTTTAATAATAGAGTTTATTTTTTAGAGCAGTTTTGAGTTTATGGAAAAATCGCGCAGAAAGTACAGACAGTTCCCATCTAAACTTGGATCTTAAACCACAAACTTACTGTTATAGAGAAAGGGGTTGCAGAAGCCATGATTCCCAGGATTGTGGATTTCTGAAAAGCCGCTGTACACAGTGCTCTCCTTGGCTGGGCTATCACAAAATCCAGAAACGTCTAAAAGCAAAACGAGAGATTAAATAAAATCTAGAAAGGCACCCCTGTTCAAGGAAGAAATCTAGTGCGTCATTAAAACACATTCCATATTTATCAATGTACCTTTCCCTTCTGAGTTATAACCACATGACTCAGCATCTGTCTGTATTAAATATGGGGCATGTCCCCTTCTCCATCCCACCCACGCCCATGTTTACCCTCCTGGGAAAATCTTTTTTAAGAATGGAGTTATTAATGGCTACATAATAGTTCATCGAATGGATTTATCATAATTTCCTTGGCCATTCTCCCATACTGGGATATTTTGACTGTTTGCTTTTTTTTTTTTTTCCCCTCTCTCTCTGCTTTTTCTTGCTGTTACATTAATGTTACAGTGAAGATCTTTGTACATAAAGCTTTTCGTTTATTTAATATTCTTAAGATGAATTCTCAAAGCTTAAATTTACCAGGTCAAAGTATATGGAGATTTTAAAGATGCTTGATACTTAATGTTCATAATACTTTACAAAAAAGGGAAAATTACTCCCTTTTCATTTTGGAATCTTTAAGATAGTTTTTACTCAGGAGATTTGCCTTCTCATTATAATATTGCTTAGTTTGTATTAAAAGGAGTTTGTTTATTGAGTGTTCATTGTGTAGTTGGGGGGTGGAGTTCAGAAGAGTCAACCGGATTGGCACTGAAATCCATTACAGATGATTCGTGGGTGGGTATGTCTCTGATAAATAACCACAGATGGGAACATTATTATAAGGGATATAGGGGAAGTACCATATTTGACTCCCAAACCCAACTCCCATCTCAAAAAGGGACAAATTCCGCCCAAGAAGCTCCCAAGAGCATGAAGGTACACAGCACCTGTGTCAGGTGAGATCCTGGTGGAGCTTTGGCTTAATGTATCAACATTAAGATGTGTCTCATCCTAAACTATCTCAGCAGATCTCATTCCACCTCAAAGAGCTGGTGGTTGGACCAGAGTTCCGGCAGCCGCTGCTGCTGCGGCTGCCACTGGGGAAGCCCCAATGAATAGTTAATCTTGCTGTTTTCCTTTGGGGCCTGGCTAAGCCTCTGTTTGTAATAGTGTTGGCTTAATTCTGGATCGTGCCCTAAACTAAGGATGAAGATGAGGCTGTTTTACCCCCGCTGTGGCCTCTGATTACGCTACGTCGTGACCACTGCCACTTCCTGTTTCCCTGCTGCAGCCCCTCTGTGCACCACCCACGTCAGCTGCATGTGGGTGAAGGGGCAAAGAACAGGATGTAGGAGCCTAACATGACCCGCAAGTCACTCACCATCACTGACATTTTAACTGGAAAGAATTCTAGTGGTCATGTGGGTCACTTGATCTCAGCCACACTGGGGCCATAGATCTCCCTGATAATCAGATGAAAGTGGTCAAACCCTCTCTCCGGAAAGAAAGCATCTCCTCAAACAATTCCAGGATATTTCACAGCTCCCTGCTACCCATCCATCTAGATGACGCCTTTTATTCTGCAGATAAGGATATGGAGACCCAAAAGAGGTGCTGGGTCCTGCCCAAGGTTACACAGAGGTGATAACTGAATTCAAACTCAGCTGTCCTGATTCCCATTGTGGGATCCATCAGCCAATACTATGAGGTTTCCACTCTATGTTGAGCCCTGTATTGGGAATTATAGAAAGTTAGGGTGCTTACCAGCAAAGAAATAGAACTTGGGTTCATGAAAGGAATCTGAGATCAATCAGTAAGCAATATTCGTGCCATAGGTTCTTCTTTGGAAAGTAGAAGCTGATGTCTTCCGGTAATTCAGCAGTCATGTGTTGAGCACCTACGAGCATCTCCTAAAGGCTCTTAATCATTGGGAGATTTATTATTTATTGGAAATTAAGACTCTTTGTCATCTCAAGCCTGAAGAAGATGTTGAGGTCCTCAAACTGATTTTTTTGTAGCTTTTTTTTTCAGGTCCTCACCCTGAAACGTTGACTGTGAAGGTGCTTGGTATTTCATGGACTTGGATGCAAGAATTAAGTGTCATATTGAAGAAGGAGTCCAGAGTTGGAACTGAAAGCTACCTAAGTAGATTCTACTGCAGCCTTAGCAGAAAAGCTCCAAGTCGTTGGGGAGTTCCCAATAATAGCTACTCAGGACATACACTTTTCGGTAGCAGGAAGAGAACCAGAGTCCAGTTTCATCTTTCTGGAAAGAAATAGGAAGTACTCTTGATTGATATTTATCTTCTCGGTTGGGTGCCAAGAGGCAGCCTTTTATCCCTGGAGGAGTCTGGTTGTGAAGCCTGGAGACTTGCCCTGAATCTGAGCTTCTCTACCGACGGGCTGTGTGACTGCAGGCAGCTCTTTTACTTCTCTGAGCCTTGGTTTTCTCATTTGAAAACTGGAAATAATAATACTATCCTGACCTTGTAGTTGTTGAGTCAACATAAATGACTCCTCTCCGTAGCTTGACAGTCTATTCTTTCTTTTGTAGCAAATATTTTCTTCCATCTTGTATTTTGGGGAGTAGCTTCCCAGTCTGTCTCGCCCACTAGATAGTAACTCATTAAGGGCAGGAACTCAGCCTTTCTTTTTTTTACAATGTTTCTTCTAGCAATGTCAGATTCTGAGACACTTCAATTAATTTTGGCTTTAGATTGAGTTTCTCTCCAACACTCCACTCTCTATGTGGTGTGTCTACATTTTTCAGTGTATCCAGTGACAATGTATGCCATAAATTATTGGCTTTGGGGCCCGAAACTCAGAGTAGAAAGGTAAAGCAGTATAATGGAGAGAGTACATGAAGGAGATATGGATTTGATTTGATTTTCCATGGCTGATTTGCTCTGTGACATTGGGCAAACTGTGTAACCTCCGTGGGCCTTCATCTGTGTCACCATTCCTGCCTATCTGTGAAGGTGTCATGGCTGCCATAGTACATCTGAGATATTTTCTGGTGCAAAGTGGTGGGTTTGGTGGTAAGAGAACTCAGCCCTTCTTATCTTTGCAGCCCCCAAAGCCAAGGGCGCCATTTTGTATGCAGTGGAGGTATTAGTTGGGGCCCAATTGGGAGGCATAAACCACACAATAATTTGAACAGGAAGAGTATATAAGTAATATAAGGAATTATTAAACTTTGATTGGAGTAACCATAAAGATGTAAAGAGAAGTCAAAGGCTAAGGGAGTAGACGCAAGCAAGAACAAACTTGAAAGGGGTCCACCTCCATGGCTGGAGTTCAGACCTCCTTGCAGGAGTTGTGGTTGTAGCCCACTGGATGGCAGAGAAGTTTGCTGGGTTTCCTGGACCAGAGCTTGTCCACAGTTGCTGGGCAGCAGAAAACAGCCCTCTGGGTTCAGGTGAGATGAGACTGGTGGGCAGGTACATAGGGTCAGGGCACCACTGGCAGTGCGAGGCCTGGCACACATGGTGCCTAAATCAGGAGGGCCATGTTGAAGGCCAGGACTCCGAGGTCACCAGGCAACTGTGTACTCTGGGCATGCGGCTGGGACAGAGCAGCACCGCAAGATTCAAACAAGGAAGAGAAGCACCCTTCTTCCTGCAGGGTCCCTCTAATAAATGGCTTAGTGTCCTACTCGCTGTCAAGGAGAAGTGCTTACAGGGTCCAGTCTGTTATCTCAGAGCAGAGACTTAAGGGTGAACTTGGAGCAGAAGGGCAATTATGTAATAATGTGGTAATGGGTGATCCAAAAGTATTTGAATTAAATTAGGAAAAGCCACCTAATCTGTCAATAACTCCCTTAACCCCTGTTCATTTTCCCTTCTTTCAGTCCCATAAATTTTACCACCAATAAATGTCAAAGCTCTCTAACTTCTCTTGTAATTTACTCTCTAGCAGCTCATTTGCCTCTGGGGTGTTCCCTTCTGTTTTGTTTTCTTAATGAGGCACATGTCTTCTCTTGCACACACTTTAAAAGAGATTCATGCGAAGAGAGAGAAGCACACAAACACCCTGAGACCCAGTGTTTCGTTTCACAACTTATTTCTCCACTCAACCTTGAACTTACTTTCCTTCCGTCTCTCCATTCCATTTCAAAGCAATCAACCTGTCCCTCCCAAACACATTGAGAGTGTCCCCAAGCTCTTGACTTCAACTGGCCATGGAAGGAGTCAGAGCTGATCCAGGAACCAGTCTTTCTCTGCCTTTATGGAAAATGCAGTGGCCTCCTCAAGTCAGACTGGGGAGTTAATCTTGAATAAATCTGAAGAGTCCAGTGTCTAATCATTATAGAAGAAAATTGGTGACAGAGCAAACAGCAGACTGGGCAGATAATAATCAGCACAGGTATTATTCAGAAAGCATTTGGAAAGGACTAGGAGTTTCAACTTGTAAAGAGCCCTCCAGATGCTCTCCTGTGGGAGAGTGTGTTATTAATAGGCTCCAAATTTGTGTCAAGACAATGTTCTTCGGCGTCAACCACTCTGTTCTTTCAAAATATTTCATTCTCTTCTAGAGAGTCAGATTTAACTAGTGTTAGTGGATGATTCCCTTGTAGGAATTAGCTAAACAGTGAGATAGGGATACAATTAAGACTTTCTCCAAGGATCAAGTGATTTGCAAACTTAATCTGTTTACTGTCCTTCAGAAGTGTATCCCTTTAGATCAGAAAAAGTGGCAATGGGAAATAGTAGAGGAACTTAATCTTTCCACTAGAGTGTACATCTATATATGTGGCTGTCTGAATTTCTTTTTTTTTTTTTGCGGTACGCGGGCCTCTCACTGTTGTGGCCTCTCCCATTGCGGAGCACAGGCTCCGGACGCGCAGGCTCAGCGGCCATGGCTCACGGGCCCAGCCGCTCCACGGCATGTGGGATCTTCCTGGACCGGGGCACAAACCCGCGTCCCCTGCATCAGCAGGCAGACTCTCAACCACTGCGCCACCGGGGAAACACTGTCTTACACATTTCTTTGCAAGTGTTGGACATTCTGGGCCAGTGGAATCAAGCGTAGCTTGGCAGGAAGCCATCTCAGTACTTTTTCAAGCTCCACCTTCTTACCACTGTGTGTACCAAGGAAATCATGCTCTTAAATGATCAAGAATAAGACAGTGGGTAATGGGATTATGGACAATCTTTATTTTCTTCTTTTTTGTTTATCTGTATTTTTTTCAATGAGTGTGTGTTATTTCTGATATTAAATATATGTAAACATTGTAATGAAAAAAAAAAACCCCACATTTTTCTTCTCTAAATCTCAGGCTGTATTACTGCTTTTTGTCTCCTATCTACCCAGAACCTTTTTAGCCTCTTCCCTCCCCCTGTTTAGATTAACTGCCAAAAATCAGCAGACTTCCTTTTTGGAAGAAACTTTTGGAAGAGATTTATTTCTTCACTCTTGAACTACTAAAAACAGCCTGTTTTTCTTCTTCCCCTAACCAAGTGGTGATTGATGCTACACCTGCCTCTGATGTGACAAAATGTAAGCGATGAATAAAAACTTTTCGTGATTCTTGCACATTCGGGGGCAGCGTAGAGCTCTCCCAGGGGGCACTGAGCCATGTGAAGATGCTCTGTGGGGAGTTATTCTGCCTCAGGCACCACTGGGCCAACTTGCAGGCACCTTGAGGATCTCACCCACTATCACTAACCTTTGATATTGTTGCTGTGCTCTTTCAGATTTTTGACAGTGAAGCCAAAGATCTGGAGAGAGAAGTGTGCTTTATCGATATTGCCTGCGATGAAATTCCAGAACGTTACTACAAAGAATCTGAGGTGAGCAATAGATGGGGTGACGTGTGGAAGAGAGTCATTCAATCATTCATTCAACAAACATTTATTAAGTCCACACTGACCTGGGACACTTCCATCTGTCTTTGTGTTGATTCAATTTGCTTTCACATCTTGCTGGACTCTTTACTGTGGGTCTCAAAATGAAGTCCCTACTGCTTGGGGCCCGTGGTTAACCCCGGCTGCCACTCAATTTCAATGTAGTCTCCTATCTCCCCAGCTCTGCCATCAATCTGGGCAGCAAAATACTCACAAGGCTGAACCACCCGACGATAACTGGCCTATAAAATGCAGCAGCCGCCTCTGGCTTCCTGTTTGGCCAGGCCTGGGCCCAGCCTGTCTCCCCGGCTCTGCAGGAGCTGTGTTTTATTTGTACCTTTGGGGTCTAACACAAAGAAAATGCTCCATCAATCCTCCCTGAGTGCATATTGAAACTTGGACAGCTCATCTCTGCACAGAACCTTTCTCTCAAAACCAGAAGTGCCTTCATGCAGCCCTCTCCTTTTTTCATCTTGACTAAGAGTAAATTTAAGAGAATATGTGTCTGTATGATTCCCACCTACCAGAATCCATTGTGTGCCTCAGTGCAAACTTGCTATTTTACTGTTAGTGCAAGTCCCCATTTGTATCCTGTTAGTAGTTTATTAATGGCTGCTGACGGAACTTGGGTGACCCCCTTGGAAATAACGTCCCAGCCCTGCAACGACAACAGATGCTGGGCTATTTTTGTTGTTTAGCAACATTCAGCCAATCACAATATGTTTGGAGTTGGGGCCCCAGTCTCGTCCTTGAGCTGTAACACATGGACCTTGAAACTCTTCCCTCAGCTTGGTTAAGGCTGATTTAAGACATAATAAATAAACCCGGTAAAAATGAATTCTACCGTGACACACACTGGGCTCCCAATGTGGTTCAGATTTTTTTTGCTTCCACCTTTTGGGATTCGTTTGCATATCAGAGTCTAACCCAATGTTAGCAAATGCTTAGCTGCTTAATTGCAGGCATGGGCTCTGCAGCTGCTGTCTCTTTAAAGTCGGGGAAAGGCTGATGTGAATTACTCTTGGTGGGACTCAAGGATGAGCTTTTGAACGTCATCAATTTACATTACACTCTGCAGCCAACCACACTTGTGAATTTTCAGAAGAACAAAATGAAATGCTCTCTGTATAACTGTGGACCTGCTCAAGGGGAGAAGCTTGGCCTCCCCTTGTCTTAGAGGAGGTACTTCTGTGGTTTCATCTCAAGGCCACCAATACTTATGGGGCTTCAGTGATGTGCAAAGCATCATGCAGTGCATTGGGTGAAGCTGTTGCCCCGTCGCTTCTGTGGCTCCTTGGGCCTGGGGGGCTGCTGTCTTACCCGGACGTCCTGGCCTCTTTGGTAGCTCAAGCCTTCTAGAAAGGCAGCGTTGCCAGAAAACTCTGAACTGATTTCAGCTCTTCCTCTTAGGTAGCTTTGGTGTGGTCCTGCCTGGCACTCAGGGAGTTCCCTTCTGATTCGGAGGAAAGTCTTAGGACAGATATGGAACACTAATGACAAAATCAACAAGTCTCATTTCTAGTCATCGTGTACCTGACTCATCTCCCTGTGCATTGTGCTCCCAAGAACCACCACTGGAAAGCTTTTTCTCATTGACACAGACATTCAAGGAGCATTTTTTCATGTTTCACAGTCATTCATTTTCCTGGGTCATAAAATATTCTTTTCTGGATGCAGTTTGACCAAGGAAATGAGAGGGGAATAGTCATTCATCCAGTAAATACGTACTGAGTACTCACTGAGTGTCACAGACAATATTTAGACGGGGATGTGGCAATGAACAGAAGAGACACTGAGGGTCTCTTCCCCCACAACATTTCCAATCTAGCAGGGGAGCCAAACAACAAAGAAATAACTACATGAGCACATATGGAGTTAAAAGTCACAGGTGCCATAAGGAAGCTTGCAGGGAGAGACCACGATAGGGAAACTGAATTTAAGAGGATGGGATCAGGAAAGATGCTCAGGGAGAAATGGCCTGCTGGGACCCGCAGGATGAAAAGAGCTGGGGGACAGTGCTCCAGGGGGAGGTGACAGCATGCATGGGAGTCCCAAGGTGTTACCTATGAGGAAACAAAAGAAGGCCAGTGTGGCTGCAGCAGCAGAAACAGAAGGAAGAATGGCACAAAGGGAGGTTGGAAAAGAGGGTGGGGCCGTGTTAAGACACTTAGATTTTATTTACATGCAGTAGGATGCCTTCGAAGAAATTAAAGCTGGGGCATCATATGATCTGATTTGTGCTTTTAAAAGATTGCTCTGGATGGAGAAGGGACTGGCCGGGAGCAGAGTGGAAGTCAGGAAACCACTGAGGTCATCGGAGTTGTCTACCTTGTTGATTATTGAAGTCATATGGCAACTTGAAGTGGAGGGCTGGGAGCAGGTGGCTTGGAGGTATATTTTGAAGAGAGACTTGACAGGGATTGGTCATGGACTGGGTGTGAAGATGAGAGAAGAGGAAGGGTCAGGATGACCTTAAGGTTTACAGCTTGGGCAACAGATAGATGCGGGTGAGAAGAGGAGTGGATTTTGGAGAGAGATGGATGGATTTTGTGAGACATCTAGAACAAATAGAAGTGGGTCTGGAGCTTAAATGAGAGATCTGGGCTGGAGACAAATTGGAAAGTATTTGGGGAATAGAAGAATTTAAAGTCCTGAGGATGGAGTATAATGGGAAAGGGCTTCGGGTCCGAGCATTAAGTTTAGGGCAACAGTATTTGGAGACCAGGAAGAGGATGAGGAGGCCCCAGGGATCTACAAAGAACTGGCCAGAGAATTAGAAGGAAAACAAGGAGAGAGCACCAAGGAATGCAAGTTTCAAGAGAGGAGAGGGATTGGTTATGCTTAATGCTGGTGAGAGATCAAATGAGATGAGAATGGAAAACTGTCTCTAAGAGCAGTGGTTTTCAACTGGGGGCGATCTTGCCCCACAAGGATGCTTACAATGTCTGGAGACATTTTTTTTTTAAGATTTTTATTTATTTATTTATTTATTTATTTTTGGCTGTGTCAGGTCTTAGTTGTGGCACGCGGGATCTTTTGTTGTGGCGTGTGGGCTCCTCTCTAGTTGTGGCGCGCAGGCTCCAGGGCGTGAGGGCTCTGTACTTGTGGTGCACGGGTTCCAGAGCACGTGGGCTCTGTAGTTTGCGGCATGCAGGCTCTCTAGTTGAGGCGTAGAGCTCAGTAGTTGTGGCGCTCGGGCTTAGTTGTCCCGCGGCATGCAGGATCTTAGTTCCCTGACCAGGGATCGACCCCGGCATTGTAAGGTGGATTCTTTACCACTGGACCACCAAGGAAGTCCCTGGAGACATTTTTGGTTGTCACAACTTGGGAGTGCTACCAGCCACTAACCACATCCTATAATGAACAGGACAGCCCGCCACAACAAGAGTGATCGACCCTCAAATGTCAGTATGCCAAGGCTGGGAAATCCTGCCCTGAAAGTAAAGGTCGTTGGAGATGAATGGAAGTCTGGACTCAGCTCTCACACTCAGAGCCACCCCTGCCTGTCCTGGAGTCTTACCTAATGGATGTGGAGGAAGGGGGCCCCAGAGGGCTCAGCCCTGCACACTCTGTCAAGCCCTGCTTCCCAAACGATCACCAGCCTACATTACAGGTAGAATTTTTTCTCACTCGCCCTGGCAGTTAGACCACAGAGGAAAAGGCATACTTGGGAGCCTGCAATAAAATAATAGGAAAAGTATGTTCCGTGGGACTACCTTATGACCTAAACCCACCATCATTGGACTTCCAGAATCCACACTGCAGTATGAGCCTACCAGAAGGGAGAGAAGTGAGTGTCCTAGGCTGTTTAGGTTGTGTGTCAGTAGCCAGGGACAGAGAATAAGGGAAACAACCGATTCAGAAGGCAAACCACTTCCAAATACATTTCTCCTCTGCACACTGTAAATAATTAACATCCTCCTCCCTGCCACAAGAGTTTCCTTCTAAAATGAAATCTGACCTTGTCATTTTCTGCTTAAAAGCCTGGTCCCCTTAGCATGGTCCTCTGCCTTCTCCCCTCCAGCCCTCCCCACCTCTGTTCCTCTCAGTTTGGAAGCTTCTAGTCATTACTCTTTAGAGTTCAGCTCAAATGTGACTTGTCTTCTTTGGACTCTCCTGGGCACCCCACTCCCTACCCACTGGCAGCAAGAATTCTGGTCTGTGGCTTCTAGATCATGCTGGCTCGTGCTAGCTCACAGTTATACCCTGAGCTCCACGAAGACAAGGGTTGTCGTCTTCATCACCATTCCAGCAGCTAGGACAGAACCAGCACATAGCAGCCACTCACAAAACGGTTGTTGAATGAATGAGTGAAAGCCACGGACTTTATTTTTTCCTTCTAGCAGTGACAATTTTGGAGTGAGCGCTATCAATGAAAATGCATTTGTGGCCATTAAGCTAACAGTTATGAATCAGAGTTCCTTATATATATATATATATTTTTTTTTTTTTCCTTTAATCTGAGGCCTACAGCTTTACGAGCTTTTTCTTCCAGTCCATCTTTGTAAGTTGACTATGTCAGCATCGTAAATAGGAACGCATTTTCTGCAGAGAAAGCTGAAATGCTGGTGGGCTCAATCTATTCTGAGACTTTGAGGCTTACGCATTCAGACCAGGGTTATCTGGGTCACCACTCAGCTCCCGTCACACACACAGACACACACACACACACACACACACACACACACACACACCCCTCCATCCAGGCCGAAGCAGGGGATTGAAGTAATTTCTTTTCTTTTTCCATTTGTCCCTGGAAACCTCCGAACCACATGAGGCAAGAATGCCTCTCTCACTAAGGTGACCAGAGCTGGAAGTTTTCCGCTGGGTGCCCTCTGCCTGGTGGCACAAGGGCCCCCACTAAGCAGAGTTTCAGAAGGACTCTGGAGACTCAGCATCGGCTGGTAGCTCAGCCCAGCGCTCTCTTTATTCTCATTTTGTGGTGCCGTTGTTTCCCAGACACATCAGGGGCCTAAGCTGCAGCTCCCAAGAACCTCTTAATCTCAAGTTTTTCTCTCCTATCTGTGGCAGGACTCCGCAGGGCAGCACTGCATTGTTTAAAAAAAAAGAAAACAGTGTGATTTCTCGGGCCCAGAGAGCACCTCCAGGTGCACCTCCACAGGGCCCCACCAAGGCCCTGCCCCCATTAGAGTCATGAAGCTCTTTGCATCAAGTCACATCAGCACCACCCAAGCAGCAAAGACGAAGAGAAGCCAGTGTCTGAGCAGGTTGTACTTGTTATGTGGTCGATACGTGCGTTCTTTCTTCTGCCAAGGTGCCCATCCCTCTGATGCTCTGCCAGAATTTCAAGGTGAAAATCCCAACCCAGGAAGGAGGAACTTAGGCCGATCAGTTGTAGCATGCCCTCAGAGGACACGGGCAGTGAGCCCACACCTGCAAAGCTGAGTTGGCCATTTGCGATGCAGGAACAAATCTCAACACCCAGCCTCCAGGACTGGTCCAGCCTGGACAGTCTCCAAAAGTCAGGCTTAGGGAGCTCTAACTCAGAGGCCTTTGGTGTTGGCTCAGGTCCAGTGCTCTTCCTCCTGGATTCACTGCAGTCGTTTTTAGGGGTCAGCTTCCATTACAAGATCAAGAGGGACCAGAAAAAGTGGCATCTCTAGTGGCCTTCCAGGGGTCTGTCTCCGCAGCTCCCCCCCAGAGACACGAATGTGGAGTCATACGCAGTTTCTAAATGTTCAGCCTTGAGTAGAAAGGGGGAAAAAGAAAAAGGAAATGTCATTTTCTGGGGGAGGAAGTTTAGAAGTAGAGGATGTGTTGTGCTTTGTTTTTTAAAAATCTTCATTGATTTATGTAAAGCAAAGGGGAGTTTATAGACCAGCGGTTTCCAACTAAGGCCAGTTTTGCCCCCCAGGGGTCATCTGGCAACGTCTGGAGGTATTTTCGATTGTCACCACTGGCAAGGGGTTGTTTGCTATGGCATCCAGTGCGCAGAGACCAGGAGTGCTGCTAAACATCCCGTGATGCCCAGGACAGCCCCACAGCAGAGAATTACCCAGCCCGAAACGCCAACTGTGGCAAAGTCGAGAAACTCTGCTGTAGGCCAGTCCAAGGACAGGAAATGCAGGAAAACCTATTAGAAGCAAGACTCATCAATTTCTTTCGTTTGCATTTGTTAAGTGCTTACTGTGTACCAGGCTCTGTGCTAGGTACTGGGGCTACAAAGGCCATAATCGTGTCTGGTCTCCACTACCCTTTGAACTGGATCCTTTTTTTTTTTTAAGAAAAAAAGGAAATTCCTCTTTCTCTTCATTTTGCAAGATGTAAAAGAGGTCTCCATTTTACCAGTGTTAAATAAAGCATAATAATTCTAATGGAGAAATTAGGGAAATTTACAACGTTTTGAACTCGGATAGCAATGAAGGAGAATGTGAGACTGTCTCAGAAGCAAGTACCCCTGAAGTGGTATGGTTGAAGGTAGGAGAGTACCAGGCAAGTTTTTAGGCAGGATTTGATTTAGAGCTTTCCCTTTGAGTTGGGTGACTAGGGGACTCTTTTGGAACTCAGCCTCCAGGCCCCCTGGATTATAGAGTTTTCCTGAACTAAGGAATCCTTACAAGCCAGTTCATTGGTCACACCCGATCTAAATATCTGCTGAATTCTCTCTTAAGGGAGAGAGAAGCGAACAAAGAGATACATCTTACTTTTCCAGTAACTGTCAAGGGTAAGAGATTAAATGCTGTTTGCTAAGTACAACAGGCCCCAGAAAGGGAACAGAGAGATGAAATGAGTAAATATTGTCATACTCAGCTGTACCCTTCAGTACAAAGTGCTTCATCCAAACCACTCTGTTCCCTCAAATTAAGAATATTTTCATGTCGGTCTATATCTTGATGGTTGAGGGTGGTCAAAATTTTCAGTTATCCAAAAAAAAAAAAATTTCAGTTATCTCCAAATGGCCAGATTTAACACAGCTGCCTCCTGCTGGGGTCCACTGTGGAGTTCAGTTTGTTGTTGTGCTGTTATTGTCATTTTTTTTTTCCCTTTTCCCTCCGTCCATCTGCTTCTTTCTGAGAATAACGCAGCTGTTTGGTGATGGGTTCCAATTTGGCGGCGCTGGGCACCTCTGGGATAATAAGAACTGTCTGCGCCCACTGGTGTGGGGCGAAGCCTCCACCACCAAAGTGCTCCCCAGTGATAGCCTCCAAAGCTGGCACAGAAAGCCTGCAAGGAGATAGTCAGTGGAAGGGTCTCCAGTAGCGGCGGCATCGCAGGGCCCTGCGCCTCTCCCTTCGCAGGGTCACCATGAGGCCAGTGCTATTAGAGAGGGAAGCACGTGGTGGCCTCTGGAAGTGGCCGGAGCAATAGATGAGAAGGAAAGCCATTGGAAGAAGCACTTTTTTTTTATTGGCTGCATTGGGTCTTCATTGCTGCACACGGGCTTTCTCTAGTTGCGGTGAGTGGGGGCTACTTTTCTTTGCGGTGCACGGGCTTCTCATTGCGGTGGCTTCTCTTTGTTGAGGAGCATGGGCTCTAGGCGCACGGGCTTCAGTAGTTGTGGCACGCAGGCTCAGTAGTTGTGGCTCGCAGGCTCAGTAGTTGTGGCTCGCGGGCTCAGTAGTTGTGGTGCATGGGTTTAGTTGCTCTGCGGCATGTGAGATCTTCTCGGACCAGGGCACGAACCCGTGTCCCCTGAATCAGCAGGCAGACGGACTCTCAAACACTGTGCCACCAGGGAAGCCCAGCAGGCGGATTCTTCTTAACCACTGCACCACCAGGGAAGTCCCAAGTTGGGCATTGTTAAAGTTGGTGTTTATGGGGCTTATAATTAAACATAACGCATACGTGACATTATTTTATAAAAATGAGCTCACACAATGCAACTTTGCAACATGCATTTTCTCAATAATGATATAAGCTTGCCGTCTTTCTGGGGCAGTACAGGTCTCTCTAGCAGACTTCATAATGACTGTGTGATGTGCCAGTGTATGATTATGCCATTCTCCATTTGGTGGACATTTAGAGTGTTTCCATTCTTTTGCTATTATAGTACTTCAGGCAACACCCTCATGCTATATATTTTTTTGGCATAGTTTTAATATTTCTGTAGAATAAGTTCTAAAAGTGAAATCGTTGTGTCAGTGGACATGTGGGTTTAAATCTTTTTAGATATAGCCAAATTGCCCCCCACTCCAAAGCTATATTAAATGACTCTCTGATCCACACTTGTGTGGGAACACACTGAATTTTGAAGAAGTGAGATTGGAAAGGCAGTGTACTGAGTGAGAGCAAAGGTGGTGAAAAGGTAGGGAATTCCAGTGCACGTTCAAGGGTCAGTGAGTAACCGGGGCAGAAAAGAAGAGCCTCCAATGTCAAGCCAAGGAATTTGGCTTTTATTCTGCAAGTAGCTGAGAACTTTCAAAGCAGGGTCACCAGCCACCTTGCAAGGCGTCTCAATTTGTGACCACACCAGAGAAACTGACTTTCTCGGGGGGGCGGGGGGGCGGTGGTGAGGGCAGACCGCTGAACACCGAGAGGTTTAGAACCCTGTAACTCATCAACTTACTTGTCTCCTTCTTCTGCTACCTCTTTTCGTGAACAAATCACCTTCAGCCATATTGGCAGCAATAAAACTTTGTTAATGAAAAGAAACTTTTGGAAATAACAGGGCACTAAACAGTAGTCCAGTCTTCAACAACCCTGGCTGCGTCATTTTTAGACCAATAACAAATAGGTACTCTCTTTCAGTTCTCATTTCTTCCAAGTAAAAGAAAGCTGGGTCACCAAATTTTACTGAAATACCACGCCTAGTGCTGGTGTTTAAAACCACACTGTTCTTTTGGCCTGATCACGTGGAGCTACTGCAATGTTGTGAGCAAAGCCAGTTTTTATTGGGAGTACTAGGAAAACGGTAGTGCCCAACTCCATCCTAGAGAAAGGATTTTTGTTTTTTAATTTTTCAAGGGGAAAAATAACCAACTTAAACTGCTGCAATAATTTGCATGAATGAGGTTCCCCAGAGCTCGGTACCCAGAATAGCAGTTCCAAATCTTACCAATTGGATTGGGTAGTGAAATGCCAAACCATGTCAGTCAAACAAAACTGAGGCAAATGAATTCCTAAATATCAGATCAAAACCAGAGATTCTAAGTCTCTGCCAGGAGTGGAGTTGCTGATTGTGGTGCTGGGTCATTGAGTCAATAGAAAGAGCCTTTGGGGAAATGGCCCCATGTCCCAAAAGGGAGGATTCAACCAAGCAAAGCATCCATTGAAGCGAGAAACAATTGGGCTTGTTGAAGAGGGATCTGTGCGAAAGATAACCTCTAGAACTCACGGATGGGGATTCCCAGCCCGTGCTTTCCTTGAGTAGATGGAGCTCAACCCTAATGTACTAAGGGGCTCAGGCTTTGGGAGACCTCCCAGGTGATCACAGCCATTGCACTTCATCAGCACCAATGATGATGCACCGCCTTGAATCTCTTCCTCCGTTCAAATGAGTGGATGGATATGGAGAGATGAGGTGAGATGCCATGAGATGATGTGATGAAAGGCAAAGCATTAATATGCACAGTACTGGCACACAGTTAGCATTTAATAAATGTTCCCTTCTCCCTGCTTTGACACTGGCATTGAGATCTGCAGATGTGTCGCTGGGACGGTTGCTCAGTAGAAACCAAGTGTCTTTGTTTCTTAAGTTTTTTTTTTTTGATGTGGACCATTTTTTTAAGTCTTTATTGAATTCGTTACAATATTGCTTCTGTTTTTTATGTTTTGGTTTTTTGCCCATGAGGCATGTGGGATCGTAGCTCCCCGACCAGGGATTGAACCTGCATCCCCTACATTGGAAGGCAAAGCCAGGGAAGTCCCCCAAGTGTCTTTGGAAAGTGGCTGCCATGAGTGGGGCTCTGGGAGTTTGTTTGCATATTGCTTTTTACTTGTTGGCGTGAATGCAGAAGAGAAGCACAGGGTTGGTTTCAATCACTCCAGTCCACAAGATGACAGAATTTGCTGCAGGTACAGCAAGATCCTTCAGAAAATGGAGCCATTTGTACTGCTGAGACTTTTAAAAAAATGTGTTCGTATTGCTTCTGTTATTGTTTAACCTGAATTCAGACTGGCATGTGCCTCTTATACTTCACCCCTAAGAAACCTTAGAGGCTGATTTACTGTTTGTTGTGCCAACCTGGGGCAGTCTGTAGCACTGGAGTCCCAGGACGCTACCCAAGGCAGTTTGGGCATTTTATCAACTGTCTACCACAAGCCATTTACCAGGTGTATTTTAGAAGAATAATAGTTAAGACTTTAAAAGAAGGAAGCGGGATCCAAAGGAAAGGCTTTCAGCCAGAAGTGAACAGATATAACCAAGCTCTTCTTCAGTCCCATCTCATGGAGAACCTCCATCTGTACGTTCAAGAAAACAGGCATTAAATCCACAGCTTGCCACCTACATCAGCCCCTGCTATTTTTTGCCTTATTAGAACACCAGGACTTCCTGTCCCTTAGAGCAGAGTTCCCGAATCAGATTAGAATCACCTTAGGAGCTTAAAAAAGTGCAGATGCCTGGGACCCTCTCTGGACCTACCAAGCCAGATGCAGTAAGGTGGGACCCAAGGATCTGTGTATGAATGCATCACGTTTGGGGAAAAACCTCAGAGGAGAGCTTCCCAACCTTTTTCATGCCATGATGCACATAGAAAATGATTGGTTTTGATTGGCATGTCAGGGAGCTCCTGGTCACAGAGGACCACCTCCCAGGGTCAGGAGGCCCAGTCTGCTCACCCAGGGGCCAAGGGGACCCGGACCTTGTCACACCTCTTTATCCATTCAAGGTAGGGAAGCTCTGTCTAAGCAAGCTCGATTTACCGTGTTCACATTTTAAAACCATTTTATTGTTACTTAATTTTGTAGAGGCGAAAGGAAACAGCAATGTAAGCCTGGAAGACTGCCCAATCCCCTACCGAGGGAGGGGTCAATACCTTTGATTTTCATTCCATCTGTTGAGAATCTGATACCATCTGTCATCTGTAGAGTCATACTCAATGCCTTCCTCGCCAGCCAACAGTGTTTTTATAATATACATTTGTGCAGTTTTCTCCTAAGTTGCTGCTGCGTTGGGGGCTGGCTTAGGATCGACCCTCATCCAAATTTATTTTCTTTCATTGAAGACCGTAATCAGTGTCCGTCAGATCCTCTGGCTAGATCTTGCCCAAGCCCTTTCCCAACTAGCTCTAAGAATCTAGGGCTGCGACTCTGGGATGATGGAAGTGATATTTTTTTCTCTTGAGAAATAAGACCTGACCTAGTGATTCTCTCCTCCACTTCCATTTTTTCAGACTCCAAGTACAACTGTTCAGCTTCTGCTCCAAAAATATCCAGGAAAGAATAGGTGCTATTTAGTGGCTTGTCTTCATCTTTTTTTTAATTGTTAAGGGACCCAAAGAAAGACATAGAATTATCAGCTCATTAACTTGGGCCTTATACGTTTCAACAGATTTCTCACAGAATTGCTAAACCTGACTTTAGAGGGACAGGAACTAACTTTTGAGAAAAAGAAAGGTCATTGCTAAGTTATTTTATTCAGTTATATCATTTAATGCTAACCATTCAATAGAATAGATATTGTTTCCATTTTATAGATAGGGAAACTGAGGCTCAGAGAGTCTAAGTAGCTTGTTGACGTTTCAGGAAGCCTTGATTCAAACCCCAAAGGTTGTGCTTCTCCTCCCCCACCAAGCTGGCCCCTTCAGGCAAAGCTGAAGTTACAAACACTGTTGTCTGTCTTTATAAAGCACTCTAGGAAATTTGTTTCCTCCTAAAATGTAATTCGTTAACCCGGAGTCTCACTGACCATGTGAATGGAGGATCTTAGGGAAAGACAGAGTAAGTAAGAGGAAGGGCCTTTCCAGTCCCTTGGTTACCCTCCTTAGGTTTAATGATCTGATGGAAGTCAACTCCCCATCTTTTAGGAAAGTTTTCCTCCTTGTGAACATTCTAGAAAATAGTGGGTTGGCCAAAACAAACCTGGTCTGGAAAAAACAAAACGTGGCCATCCCACAGCAGAGTAATACAGGAACCCGTTAAAGAAAAAATAAAAGTCATAGCCCCCAAAGAATACACCCACAGACACCAGTTTAGGAAACATTCCTTTTCTCATTTTTATCATCCCCTCAGCAGTGTTGGAGTTAAATAACTTGCCCAGGTTCACACAGGTAGTAGTTGCTGGAGCAGAAATTCAAACCCACGCGTGTCTCGTTGCAAAGCTTTTTTGGTCCCCCACTCAGTTCTGCTCCACAGAACCCCGGGCCCCACAGAGGTGCTTCTGAGCCCAGTAAACAGTGACATATATTGTGTCAAACAGTGAAGGTTGAAACAGTCCAAGGAATCCACTCATCGTTTTTACCTTCTTTATATGTTGGGATTCCAAATAATAATTATATCTGGGAAAACAAAATGAGTTCTAAAGCTAAGATCAGTTTGAAATCTATTCCAGCTTTAAAAATGGAAATCCTTTATTGCCTTCAAATACAGAGTGATTGGCTTATTGACTATCTCTATCCCAGTTTCTGTTCAACAAGTTGGAGGTCCAAGTTTCCCAAAACAATACCATACATGAGGAGCAAACTAGATTCAGGGACAGTTAATCCAGTGCTGATCACCGTTGCCATGTTGCAACTGATCGAGAATATTTCTTAGTCTGTTATCAGCTTTTTAAAAAAAATTTTTTTAATTGATTGATTGACGGATTGGCTGCGTTGGGTCTTCGTTGCTGCACATGGGCTTTCTCTAGCTGCCGCGAGCGAGGGAGCAACTCTTCGTTGCGATGCGAGGGCTTCTCATTGCGGTGGCTTCTCTTGTTGCGGAGCATGGGCTCTAGGTGCGCAGACTTCAGTAGTTGTGGCACGTGGGCTTCAGTAGTTGTGGCTCGCGGGCTCTAGAGCGCAGGCTCAGTAGTTGTGGCGCACGGGCTTAGTTGCTGCGCGGCATGTGGGACCTTCCCGGAACAGGTCTCGAATCCATATCCCCTGCATTGGCAGGTGGCTTCTTAACCACTGCGCCACCAGGGAAGCCCCCTGTTATCAGCTTTTGATTTCAGAAACTTACACTATCTGTGGGCAAAATTGTATATCCTCAGTATGGATATATGATACGGTTATTAATGCTTCATAGCCTGTGTCCAAACAGCACAGCTAAGATCAGAGTGAGCAGGGACAGTCCACAACACGAAGTCCCAGCTCAGAGTCTGCCAACGAGCCAGGTCCTAACCGCCCTCCTTTCTGGGGAGAGATTGGCTCCCTGGCTATTAGGACGCTGGTGCCTAGCCTCTCACTGTCACACAACATAAGGCGGGGTTCTCTCCAGTGGGTCTTTGAATAACTTTATTGGTTTTGATTAGAGGTGATCTTGAAAATATAGTCATATCTGTGCCAAAAGGAACAGAGTAGCTTCATGTAACAGGATATTAGGGAGCCGCCTCTTGTTGCTCTGAAATTGGGAGCCAGGCCCAAAGCTGGGGACAAAGAGGAGTTACAACGCCACATTCCCCGGGCAGCCGCTCATCACTGAGGCCAGGGACTCCCCAGGGCTGGCCCAGACAGCCCAGCTGGCCCTTTCGCCATGGCACCCATCATCCATCTCCTCTCCATTCCTAGTCTGTATTTGAAGATGGGGGAGGGGAGTTCTCAGAATCATTGGGGGTACACTTATTGCCTAACCCCAAAGCCATGTGACAGGAGAATTCCAAGAGAATTAATTACAGAAACTGGAGCATCTGCAAAAGAAAAAAAAAGGCTGACTATTTGCTGAGCTGGGAACCTGCAGGTCCACACGCAGCTCCACCATCCAGGGAGACTGGGGCGAGGCTGCAAAGTGGCCCCAGGACTTCATAGGGGAACACAGAGATTGATTGATGCCTGCTGCCCATATGGAGATTTCTGAAGGAGGAGGCTTGTGGAAGGAGCCCATGGCAAGGGCTCAGATGGAGCTGTGGAGAGTGAGTCTGGGAGTAGGATGGGGACGTTCCTTTGGACATTATACGAAATGAAGATAATAATGTACTACTTTAGAGGTTTGTAGTCAGGAGAATTCCAGGATGTTTGCCCTGAAACCCACAAATTCTCCAATTCTCTGATACCAACCCGGTGTCAACAATTCACTTCAGTTCTGACACTACCTGGCTTTAGCATCACATAGCACAAGTTCAAGGACTCAGTCCCACAAGACCACTCCCACTTCAGATGCCAGTCACAAGTCCAGGGCCACCACATTAACCAGTATTAACTAGTATTAACTCCTTCCCACAAAGTCAACCTCACGTTCGAGAATTTGCTGGGAAGGCTCACAGAAATCAGGAAACCACTTGACTTATGTTTAACAAACAAACATTTGCTAGTTTTTTAGAAAGAGTGCAATTCAGGAACAGCCAAAAGGAAACGATGCACAGGGCAAAGGATGAGGGAGGGAGGTACAAGGTTGCACGTCCTCTCCAGGCATGCCCACTGCACCCCCCCCCGCCCCAGCACAGTGATGTGTTCACCAACCTGGAAGCTCTCCAGATCTCACTGTCAAGAATTTGTATATTTCAATCGCCAGCCTCCCTCTTCTCCCTTCCCCAGAGGTCAGCGGTCTAAGCCCTTGATCTTTCTGGGGACCAGCCCCATTGTGAGGCTATCTAAGGGCTGCACCCTAAGTCACCTCACATATATTTCTTATACCACAAAGATTAAATGAGAGAGCATATCTGAAGTGCTCGACCCGGGCTCTGGTACCCAGCAAGCATTTGATGACCATTAGCTAGTGCGGCGACTTCCCCCTCCTTCCATCCTCCACTTTCTCCTGACCACCTCTCTCAGGGTTCTCTTCTGCCTTCATCTCCTCCCTGCCCCCCCTAAAAGGCATCACCAGTGGTCACCCTCAGGGCTAGAGGCTGCTGACTATTCAATGGTTTTGTGGTTTGTACTCAAATTTTCCATTTTAATCTTCCTCTTCTTCAGGTAGAGAGTTTTGAGTTCTCCCGGCCCTGAATTAGAACCAAGAAGGGCTCAGAACACCCACCAAAACACTCCCCCCACCCAGCCACCTTTTTCTCTGCCTTTCTACATGTCAGACACACCTTCTGAGTCAAGCTCCTTTAAGAGTTGCTTTGCAGAGGACTAACAGATCACTCCGTGTTTGCAGTACACGCTAGTGCCAAGAGCAAATGCTTTAAAAATAGCACTTTAGGTATTAACTGCTAACAAAGCAAGAATTGGCTGCTTCTGGCTACAATTTGCATTTGGGATTTTTTTTTTTTTTTTTAAGCTGATGCATAGCAGGTGACCTTTTAAGTAAAGTTTTTGGCCAGTTCTCAAGTGCACTGTGATGAAAGCTCCTTAGTGCTGTTGGCTTTTTTTTTTTTAACACCTTTATGAGACCTAGCTCACATATTATACAGTTCACCCACTTAAAGTGTAGAATTCAGTGGATTTTAGTACTTTCACAGATGTGGGTAACCATCACCACAGTCAAATTTAAAACATGTTCATCAACCCAGTAAAGATACCCTGTATGAATTTTTTTTTTTTTTTGGCTGTGTTGGGTCTCCGTTGCTGCGCGCGGGCTTTCTCTAGTTGCTGAGAGCAGGGTTGCGGTGCGTGGGCTTCTTATTGCAGTGGCTTCTCTAGTTGCGGAGCACGGGCACTAGGTGAGCGGGCTCAGTAGTTGTGGCTCATGGGCTCTAGAGCGCAGGCTCAGTAGTTTTGGCGCACTGGCTTAGTTGCTCTGCAAGTATGTGGGATCTTCCCGGACCAGGGCTCAAACCCGTGTCCCCTGCATTGGCAGGCGGATTCTTAACCTCTGCGCCACCAGGGAAGTCCCAGAGACCCTGTATGCTTTAGCTATCATACCCCCTATTCTTTTATCCTCAATCCCACCCCAGCCCTAGGCAATCACTAATCTTCCTATCTCTAGATTTCCCTGTTCTACATGCTTCATATGAACGGGATCCTTTAATATGTGGTCTGTTGGGACTAGCTTCTTTGAAAGCGCTTTAATTTTTATGCGTATCCCTTTTAGGATTCAGGTTTAAGAAATGTTGGTCCAAATTTGCGGCTAAATTTTAGCTGGTTGAAACGGCCATTCATTGAAGGGGAATGAGAATAATACCACCTTGGAGTCATCAGGAAAAGTTCCTGAATGCAGGAAAAAATCTGATATTTTTCAGATTGGTTAGTTCATCTCTATTTGAGGGCTGAGCATTATGGTTACATAATATAGCAATTCCTAGCCTGTTACTGCTTAGCCCTTTTTCATTTAACATTTATCAAAGACTTCTAATTTCAGTTAACAGGGCACGCCCCTGTTGGCTATAGTCCTTTGTGGTTCAAATTGAAAGCGTAATTAATCACGGAGACTTTATATCTCAGTGAACATTGGCTAATAATATTGCCTCTGAGATGCAAGCTGCGCTCCAGCCAGGTTGAGATCTCCTGCGGGTTTCTCCTGGCACCTCCCGGGTGTGAGACTGATCCTGACAAACCCAGGGACACAGTTTCGCATGGGCTGCACTAATCAAAGCCCTTAGCGTCACCTTTGCTCTGCTTTGTCCAAGTGCGAGATGGATGAAATTTGAAGGTGTGACTGACCCCGGGGAGAGGAAAGAGGAAGCCTTCTAAAGAAGATGCGCCCGCACGGAAGGAAGTGTGACCAGCGAGGTCCATCTGGCCCCGGGGAGAAGCCCTGGCACCAGCGCGGCTCCCTCCATAAAGATGGACTTTAATGACAAAGGTCCAAGTTGCCATCTGCCAATCCTGGGGAGCACCGATAGGATCCAGAGCCAGAGCTCTCACTGGGGGTGAATTTAGAAGCCCCCCAGCTGGAGGAACTTGCAGCCTGGTGCGTTCCCAGCTAGCCAGCTGCTGGGCAGAGCCCTCAAGGCAAGAGCATTGACCGAGTAGGTGAACAAGCTGTGGAAGAGTTACAGGGTGATCTAGAAGACTTCCCTTGTGAAAACCTCTCTGACTTGGTGTTAGAGGTTGGCCTGGTTCCCCACAAAAAGATATGTTGAGGTCCTGACCCCCAGTACCTGAGAGTGTGACCTTACTTGGAAATACGGTCTTTACGGAGGTAATCAAATGAAAATGAGGTTCAGTGCGCTCTAATCCAATATGATTGTGTCCTTACGAAAGGGGGAAATTTAGAGACAGAGACAGACATGCACAGAAGGAAGACGATGTGAAGACACACGGGGAGGACGCCATGTGACCGGGGTGTACATCTACAAGTCAAGGAACACCAGAATTCCCAGCAAACCAAACCACCAGAATTAGCAAAGAGGCATGGAACAGATTCTCCTTTACAAGCCCCAGAAGGAACCTGCTCTACTGACACCTTGATCTGAGACTTCTAGCCTCCAGAACTGTAAGACAATAAATTTCTGTTAAGCCACGCAGTTTGTGGGTGGCTAATTCAAAGTGGCTGTTAAGTGGGTGGTACTTTGTTATGATAGCTCTAGCAAACTTATACAGCTAGGCTCCCCGTTAGGGAAACAAGCTCCACCCTGGCTTGGATGATGACTGGAAGGAAAGGATTGCATTTATCTCTGTGTCGTTCTCAACTCTTCAGGAGGAAAGATTTTATATAACGCCTGAGATGCTCGAAGTTGTCGGGCTTCAAGGCTGGCCCATCCTGACATGGGGAGATAGCTGCCCAGTGTGTCCACCTGCCAGGGAAGCTCCCAGCTTGGATGGACCAGCTCCTTTGTGTGCCCCTATGTGGTTCCAGAACCTTGGTGAAATCAGTAAAATTCCTTCCTTTAAGGGAGCAGCCTACAGTAGGGCAATCTGCTTTGCTCTCTGCTTTGTCAACTTGGAACAGTGTTCCTGAAACATAAGAGAAAGAGGGAAAGGAATTGATTCTAAGATTGAAGACTATCATTTGTCCTTGGCCCAGAACCTAGTCATGAGAGTCCAATAAGCAAAAACCCTTTTCTTGGGATTTCTTCCACCACCATATTTAATGGACACTGACAGGTAGCAGCCTCCAGAAAATGGAAATGCCCACCCTGCCTCTCACTGACACAAGAACTCCAGCATTATGGTGGGCAGCCATATTTTTTGGCACTTATTTTTCTATACACTCAACCACAGGATAACAATAAGTAAAAATAATCCTACAGCGCTTAAGATATTCCTGCTGCCTTTCTTCTGAGGAGCTAAGTGAGATTTGAGGAAATTGAAATCTCTTAAGGATGTTTCAGTATCAGGTGCTTCTTAAAGCCCTGGGATATCTCCTGTATATCATGCATCACCTATTGGGTGTTGGGCTGGGGATTTCACCGACATTATCCAATTTAAGCCTTGCAACAGTCCCACAAGGGAATTAGTATTAACACCATCCTGCAGATGAGGAGACTGAAGCCCCCTCTGACAGATTGTGCCAGAACTTCAGATGAGAATCCACGTGGTCTAGGAGCAGGGAGCCCAGGTCTGGGAGTCAGGTTGACCTGAGCCTGAGGCCTGGAGAACTGTGGGTAAGTCAGCAATCACCTCTGAGCTTCAGGCTCCGCGTGTGGAGCACAGAGATGACATTTGCACCTTATGGTAGTGGTTAAACCTTGGCTGTATGTTTGGATCACCTGGGGAGCTTTTGAAATCCTGGATGCACAGACCCCACCCAAGACTGATTTGATCAGAAGCATTGGGGATTTAACCATACTCCTCACCCCCAGAGGTTTCTTTCACAGTTCTGGAGGACAGAAGTTCTTAGTGACGGTGAGGCTCTAGGGAAGAATCCTTTCTTGCCTCTTCTGGCTTCTGGCAGCTCCAGGAGTTCTGTGGTTTGTAGCTGCATATCTCCAACCTCTGCCTCCAACTTCACATGGCCTCCTTTCTGTGTCTTCTTTTCTGTCCCTTATCAGGACACTTGTTATTGGATTTAGGGCCCACCCTCTTAATCTAGGATGAGCTCGTCTCCAGAGCCTTAGTTTCATTACATCTGCAAAGGCCTTTTTTCCCAAAGAAGATCTCATTCATAGGTACTAGGGATGAGGACTTGGACATATCTTTTGGTGTGGGGGGGTCACCAACCCACTACAGAGAACTTTCACTGTGTTTTCTGATTGCACCGGGTTGGGATCCAGCAAGAGTTTGGAGATGCATAATCTCTCAGTCACACTAAAGTCAAATTTTATGTCCTTTTAAATTAGGCCAGGGCTTCCCTGGTGGCGCAGTGGTTAAGAATCCGCCTGCCAACGCAGGGCACACGGGTTCGAGCCCTGGTCCGGGAAGATCCCACGTGCTGCGGAGCAGCTAAGCCCGTGTGCCACAACTACCGAAGCCTGCGCTCTAGAGCCCTCGAGCCGCGGCTACTGAGCCTGTGTGCCACAACTACTGAAGCCCGCGCGCCTAGAGCCCGTGCTCTGCAGCAAGAGAAGCCACTGAAATGAGAAGACTGCGCACCGCAACACAGAGTAGCCCCCGCTCGCCGCAACTAGAGAAAGCCCGCACGCAGCAACAAAGACCCAATGTAGCCAAAAATAAATAAATAAATTTATTAAAAATGAAAAAATACTATAGCAGCTATAGAAAGAAATACAAACTAGAAAATTAAAAAATAAAAGTTGTAAGAAAGATCGACTGCTGTATGAATGGGGCAATTTAGATATTTATGTTCACAAACTCAAGTGAGAGAATGAGAGTCGAAGATAATAATTTCCAGAAGAATGAGTATTTGGGGGGAAGGTGGGGAGGAGAAATAGAGGGGGAGGGGAAAAGGCAGAAAGTTTGCAGTGACCAGAATACTTCAGATCAGACCCAGTGGTTTGATTTCTTAAATTGTATTAGTTTATCTATTTATTTTGCTCATTGTCATTCAAAGGTATTCAGCTGGATGTTCGTTTCTGATCTTGAGTTTTGATTAAAGGAGTCCTTTGGTAAATCCCTCTCCCGTACTTCCCTCCAGCTCTCTGAAAGTGAATCCCTAATTATAGGCCATGTATGAGGTTTACTAGATGAAATCAGCAGCTGTGGATATGACACCAGACTCGCAAAAAATCAACACACTGTTGCCATAAAAAGCCCAATTGTTAATTGCTTCTTTGGCATCTGGCTATAACAAAAACACCCTTTCGCTGTTTAATATTCAAAGTAAATGTACTGGAAAGAACATTGGGCTAGAATTAGGGGAGGCGGGGATTATTGTCCCAGCTCTGTTACCAAGTGCCCATGGTTTGGGGACAAAACATTTCATCTTCTCAGGCCTCAGTATCCTTATCCATAAAACCGAGGGTATGAAGTCAAATTACCACTTCCAGTTTAAAAATCCCATTCCGCATCTTGAAAATACAGCACGCTTCTCATACCCATCTAGCCTTTTCCCAAAGCTCTGTTTCACGAATGCCTGATCTCATTTTATAATTTTGTGGTTCGATCGGGAGCCACATGTGAATTTAAGTGTCTGCGTAGTTTTCACTTTGCAGGCAGTACTTTTCAGGTCTTATTCAGAAGTGAAGTTTGCTGTGAGGCCCCACAACTCTTAATTGCTTTGCAAATGCAATCCGCCGGTGTTCCACGTTTAATATTACGGAGTCTTAACGTTATTCTTGAGATGTGTGGAATCTACATGAAGATTCTAGGACAGGTATCATGTCAAGATCCACAGTGGCTGGCTGAAGGAACAAGCCGAGGCTAGTCCATGAATCGGGGACTCACGTTGGGGAGGGGAGCGTGGGGTGCAGCCAGCTGACCCAGGGGCCTCCATCTTCAGGCTTCTCTCAGGCCCAGTGCACAGGACCTGAGACAAGTGAAAGCAGCTCAGGCCACGGCCACACTTCCTTTGTTGACTGGGTCCTTTGTCTCTTAAATGTCTGGGTTGCCAGGAACTTTGCCCTCTTGCTTTCAACTGCTCGCTGGCACTGCAACTGTCCTTTATTTACCCAGTTGCTAACCAGAGTAGGATAAGCTCCACTCAGGTTCACGAGGGTTTGCCTGTGTGTGTTCTGGTCGACCACAGCCTGGAGGTCGTGTCTTTTGAGCCTCAAGATAGTTGTCTGTGTGCTGATAATCATCCTCGTCACTTGCCTCTTGCGGGAAAGTCAAAGGGCAGGTGGGAAAAGAAACCAGCTTCCCCTGTTTCAGGAACTGCTTGGCAGCCGTACATTTCCTTGTGTATAGTTTTCAAGGGTGTAGCTAATTGTATGAACTTTCGGTGAGCTCTGGGAAAAAAGAGAGCAGCATTCCTTCTCTTCATCTTTGGAGATCCAGTTATTGCATCTGTTTTGGAATCCATTTGATGCTCCTGTTTTGTTATCTCTTGCTGAGTAACAATTCATCCAAGAATTCAGTGGCTTAAAACAACAATGTATTAGTTCTCACAATTCTGCCATCTCGATTGGGCTTAGCTGGGCAGGATCTTCTGTTCCTCGTGGTATATGCTTGGACTGAAATATCAAAGACGGCTCTTTTGCTCATGTACTGGCTTCTCAGCTGGAATGAGCGAGCATCTCTCCACATGGCCCTCCACATCGCAGGCTTGGGCTTCCTCACAGCATGGTGGTCTCAGGGTGATCAAGCTAGATTTTTTACATTGAGATTTTTTACATTGTGGCAGACTTCCCGTTTCCAGCTTCTCTTAAAGACCTGAACTGACACAGTGTCTCTTCTGCCACATTCTTTTGGTCAAAGCAAGTCACAGAGCAGTCTAGATTCATGGGGAGGGGAAGTAGCCTCCACCTCTTACAGGCATAGTGAGGGAGGGAATTGATGGGGGCCATCTTTGGAGATTATCTCCCATAGTCTCCCTGGTGATATATCTCTTCATTTACTGGCCTTCTCTCTTTGTTCTTTTTTTTAATTTTTTTGGCTCTGTTTGGTCTTCGTTGCTGCGCGTGGGCTTTCTCTAGTTGTGGCGAGCGGGGGCTACTCTTTGCTGCAGTGCGCGGGCTTCTCATTGCGGTGGCTTCTCTCATTGTGGAGCACAGGCTCTAGGTGTGCAGGCTTCAGTAGTTGTGCCACGCGGGCTTCGGTAGTTGTGGCTTGTAGACTCAAGAGCGCAGCCTCAGTAGTTGTGGCGCACAGGCCTAGTTGCTCCGCAGCATGTGGGGTCTTCCTGGACCAGGGCTCAAACCTGTGTCCCCTGCATTGGCAGGTAGATTCTTAACCACTGCACATTTTGTGGTGTAGGAATACAGGTCAGGCAGGAATTAGTCCCATGGTCTTAAACATCACATCTTTTACCAGCAATTCCAGGGTGCTTTGGAAAGGCATTGCTATCTCTGCCCTGGACTGTAGGGCTGAGGATCAGAGGCTTCATTGACTGCCTTGGGAAGTACAATAATGGCCAACATCAGTTGGGCACTTGCTATGGGCCAAACTCTGTGCTTATGCCTTTTTCATATATCATGTTATTATCATAATCTTTCTAGGCCTATGCACATAATTTCATTAGCAGTTTCTGGGTTGGTCCAGGTGATAAAAATATAGCTTGGCAAAGTTGGTACTAAAGATTCAAAAATGCTGCCCACACTCAAGTCCCTCCCTCCCCAGAATTACTTATTTCCTTGGGGTAGTTATTATTCATCCTTCTTTCCTTACTCCCTTCCAGAATCCCTTTTGTCAATTCTGTATTCCATTAATTATATATGTGTCCCACTCTGGTCCCTGTCTACCCCCAGACCCACCATCTTCCTGCCACTGATACAAGTAAGGAAGGACCCTGGAGGAAAGTCAGGGAACAGAGATCATCCAAGTAGAGTTGAGTCCATTCTCTGAGTGGAGGGAAGTGCCCTGCAATCACACACAGGCCATACCTTTCAGACCACACATGCACCTGGTGCCCTCCCACAACCCCCAGGGCAAAGAAATCTGGTTGAGGGGAAGCATAATGTAATACCTGGTTCTGTGCCTGCCCACAGGGTGCATTCAGTAAACACAGTTAAGATAATGATTTTTTTTTTTTTTTGGCTGCATTGGATCTTTGTTGCTGCACGTGGGCTTTCTCTAGTTGCGGCGAGTGGGGCTACTCTTCATTGCAGTGAGCGGGCTTCTCATTGTAGTGGCTTCTCTTGTTGCGGAGCATGGGCTCTAGGCACGTGGGCTTCAGTAGTTGTGGCATGCGGGCTCAGTAGTTGTGGCTCGCGGGCTCTAGAGCACAGGCTCAGTAGTTGTGGCGCACGGGCTTAGTTGCTCCACGGCACGTGGGATCTTCCCGGACTAGGGCTCGAACCCGTGTCCCCTGCATCGGCAGGCGGATTCTCAACCACTGCGCCACCAGGGAAGCCCCAGGATAATGATTATTATAGTATTACTTTATGCAAGAATATCAGCAGGGAACTCCCTGGCGGTCCAGTGGTTAGGACTCCATAATTTCACTGCCGAGGGCACAGGTTCAATCCCTGGTCGGGAAAGTAGGATCCCGCAAGCAGCGTGATATGGCCAAAAAAAAAAAGAATATCAGCAAACCCAGAGCCAGTGCACACCCTGAAAAACCCTACTGAGGTAGTAGATAGCATTTTTTATATTTCATTTATGTATTTTCATAGCTTTATTGGCATCTAATTTACATACCATAAAGTTCATCCATTTAAAGTGTTCAGCTCAATGGTTTTTAGCATATTTACAGAATTGTGAGCCATCACCTTAAATCTAATTTTAGAGAATTTTCATCACCTCGGAAATAACTTTGTTCCCATAGCAGTGATCCCCATACTATCTCCCTCCCCCGGCCTTAGGCCACTAATCTACGTTTTCCATACATTTGCCTATTCTGGATATTTTACATACATGGAATTAGACACTGTGTCTTTGGGTGACTGGTTTCTTTCACTTGGCTTCCCTTATTCACTTATTTCGTGTAAAAAGATGGTTGAACTTTTAAGTTATCATTTCTTTGATTTTTTTTTTTTTTCTCCAGGATCCTAAACACTTCAAGTCAGAGAAGACAGGACGGGGCCAGTTAAGGGAAGGCTGGAGAGATAGTCATCAGCCCATCATGTGTTCCTACAAGCTGGTGACCGTGAAGTTCGAGGTCTGGGGGCTTCAGACCAGAGTGGAACAATTTGTACACAAGGTAAGTAAATGGACAGCAGTTCCTGGGCTATGGACAAAGTAATTGTCTTTGTTGTGAGCTGGAGTGCCCAATGCCCAACAGATGTATAAGCGCTGAGCCAACACGAGGTACCTGCATCTAGAAAACCCTGTTTTCATGAAAATGCATTTTGTCTACTGTTTAATTTTCTTCCACTAATAGATATCTTACACTTTATCTCTCATTCTGTAACCTCCATGTCTATTGGGTGAGTATGTTCAGGAAGTTGGGCTTTCAAAATATACTTCTCTCTTTGGCATCAGGCTAATCTAGTTCCAGAGAGAGGTACTTGTACTTGGTCCTTGGGTACTCAGGTTCAGACAGAAGCACAGGGTTTATCTGTATGTGCAGAGTCCCCCCAAGGATAGATCTCACTCAAAAGATCCTACAAATGTAGACACCTGAGGTAGAAGTTGCCCCAAGAGACAGAACAGGAAATCCCAGTGGTCCCATTAGATGGTGTACCTCAGCATTTCTGCCCTTTTAATCATTCTGCTACCAAAGAATTATTAACAACCTCAAAACACAGATTTCAATTGTATGCCTACTTTGACTAAACATGTTAATGTTGTAGCAGGAACCCATTTGGGGTGATGATTTAAGTTTGTTAGGGGCTTCTAACATGACTCTTATCCTTATGGAAATTAATGGGAAATACAGTGTTGAGCATTGCCCTTTGTAACTCCTATTTTCATGAAAATAAATACTATCCGAGTTGTCTCTACATTCCAGATAGGCTGGATATCTGTTTATTTTTCCACTTAAAAACTGATAAACTGATAAACCACTGGTGGCGCAGTGGTTGAGAGTCCGCCTGCCGATGCAGGGGACACGGGTTCGTGCCCCGGTCCGGGAGGATCCCACATGCCGCGGAGTGGCTGGGCCCATGAGCCATGGCCGCTGAGCCTGCGCGTCCGGAGCCTGTGCCCCGCAACGGGAGAGGCCACAACAGTGAGAGGCCCGCGTACCGCAAAAAAAGAAAAAAAAAAACTGATGAAGAATAGCTTTCTGAAATTCTTTTGGGGGCACTGGAATTTAACCTTAATGCACTGAGCTTTTTGTTACTTAGATGGATTTATCTACTGATCTTGTGGGGGGGCAGTTGACAATAAAATGTGTAAATCTTGAATTTGGGTCCAAGAAAGAGATTGAACTTGGGCTCCTGATAATAGCAGACCCTGGAGCAAATTTGAAGCAGAGAAGTGTACTGATCTGCTGAGCTCCAGAATCCATTCTGCCCAGCCCGGGGTGGGAGCCAGGTGGCACACAGAGAAATCAGGTTCTGGAACCTCTTGTTTCCCTGCTGTGTCCCAGGTATTAAGCAGGAAGACAGTCCGGGCTCTCAGAGTAAATATTTTCCAGCCTCAGCTCTGGGTCGAGCTCCAGCTATATATTCTTGACTTCCTACAACATCCCACCTTTTTTTTTAAACCCCAAATGATCTCCTCTTATCAGGGCCACTACCATAGTATGTTTTATTATCTCCTCTTCTCACAAAGCATATTTAGATTGCCACAGGGCTCACTGCGTTTCTTTTCTAGTTTTGAGAATCCATTTCTTTAAAATACTTGCAAGAATTACGCTCTAGTAGTAGGCATTCCCATTGCCCATTTCCAAATATAATGAAGTGTTATCAACACCCCCAAAACACACCTGCTGTGGCACATGAGCCACTAATGAGTATCTGAGGCTAGCATTTGCATGGGTTTTAAGTGCCAGGGATGCCTTTCTCTGAACACCTTTGTGTTTGAAGAATCTATTCACAGTTAAGGGGGAAAAATGTTGGAAAGCGAGCCATTAGCACATTATTGAATTCTTGTTTCCAGTAGACAGCTGTGTTGTGCTTAATGCAATAGGGTGTATTTACTGATGCCTCAATGCAGTTCTTCTGATTTCCATGAATTTGACACACTCAGCACTCAAGTGTGTATGGCTTCACGTTGTTTCTTATTTTCATTACATGTTTCCTCCTTCCGAATTACAAAAGCCTCACTAGATATCCAGAGGCCTGGAGTAATAAACACTTCATTATGAAAGCTTCCCTTGTTCCTGCAAATTCACTGAATTAAAATCCTTCATTTATTGAAACATGCTTGAACCTTCTGCAAGAGGTTTTTGACAATTGCTAGATTTGTTTGGCAGGAAGAAAGGAATGTTGGAGGGAGAGCTTTGAGTATCTAAGAAATGTAAAAAGGCATATTTACAGAAGATAGAAAAAGAATACCATGAAATAAAGGCACATAAATGGTATATAACACACAAACCCTCTAGAATGATTTTTCTTAGTCTTCCATGGCCTTTATATGTCACCATAAGAAACAATTTCATTCCTTTTGTCTCCAGTTAAGTTCATTATTCCCATTACATTCTACTCTGGTTCAGGTCTCTTATTTCATCTCTTTCAAGAATAGTTGACTAAACTGCTCCCCCCCCCCCGCTTTTATTACATGAAAATCAAGCCTAGAAAGATATTTACTTCTCTTGAATCCCACACCTTCAATTATTTTTTTTTAATTAAGCAATATTTAGGATACTTCATTAGAAAAGAGAGAGTTTTAAGTGCTTTTGGCTTAGAAGTGACTTGCTACCCGGACAGATGTTCTTGATTTCCAACATTTATGACCTCCTGGCACCAGTGAGACGCACCCTTCCGCAAAAGAAAAGTAGAACCTGTTTTAGGTAAAGATAAATGAAGAGAAAAATCTTAAGGTGATCAGTCCTAGATATTCATTCCAGTCACTGCTGTGTGACTGCCAAGTCGTCGTCATTAGTGTGAACAACCTCCAGCCCAACTTTCAAATAAGATAAAGAGATTAATTTACAGCAAGTGTATGGACACCATGGAAAGGGCTGAGAGTAAGTATGTCAGCCCCTAATTGTCATCACATATGGCCAGAGGGATGGAGAAATTTGTAATTGCCAGGATTCCAAGAATTGGGAACCATCCCTTTTCCAGATAGTTTTAATCAAACCTCGTATTCTGTCAAACATCCTTCTTTTGCTTTTTTAGGTGGTCCGAGATATTCTTCTGATTGGACATAGACAGGCTTTTGCATGGGTTGATGAGTGGTATGGTAAGTCAACTTCCCCAAAATGACTCGTAGAACAACTTCATAACATGTTGGCTTGGGCTTCCAGTCCATCTGGCTTCAACTGCTACCTAGAAAGACAACAACAAAGGCAGGGCTATTACTTCCTGTATTGGAAACAGCACTGTCCATGGGACATAATGAAGAAGAATGTAGTGATAGAAGCTTGGTCTAAAATAACCACAACACTTAATTATTGACTAAGTAGGACCTCAGTATGTTTGATGCTTACATACTTGATAATGCAGGGCTCCATAATTCTCTGTTGGATGGGCTTCAAACCCATCCTAATTTATCCCAAACTTCAAGATCAGTGCCGTGTGAAGCATCATATCAAGTGAAAGCAGTCCTTGGATTTAGAGACTATTGGAAACACTCCCTCACCAAAAACATAAGGACTCTGTAAGAATTCAAGGACAAAGGCATTGGTACCGTACCCCTTATTTCTGAGACTGTTGTTCTGGCTTTTTAAAAAATGCTTTGGGAAGAATTAAACTAAGTTCTGTATATTTTCAGTAAATGGAAAGAAACAAGGTTTGTTTCATCCCATGATGGATGGAGGACCCTTCCCATATCCCCAGTGCTATCATTTTGTCCACATGAATCCTTGACATTCCCAGAATCAGTCATCGGAGGCTAGTGTCCTTGACTATAAAAAGAAACAAACTATAAAAAGAAACAAATGTGACTTGGGTCATATCTGATTGCCTAATGAAATGCCCTTCTCCTTGGCCTTTTCCTAAGTCACATTGAATTTGTTCTCAGTGTAATGTAGATTGCATTTTGGTGCCTTTCTGTCATTGTTCCACCAATCCCTTCCCTCCTCTTAGCAGAAGGTATCAAATTTGAAGTGAAAAGTTACATTGGACTGAATGGGCAAAGACAGTGATGGTTATTAATGTTGTTAGCTGTTTCTGACCACATTTCAAAAGACGGGTTTCTGTAGGCTATGGGAGTGC
>NW_020174923.1:13460840-13498240 GCF_003031525.2 Neophocaena asiaeorientalis asiaeorientalis
ACGTCTTCTGAAAAGCAAATGCATCTTTGCATCTTCCTGGGTTTGCTCAAATGCAGACCTCTGGAAGAGACTCTTTGGAAAGGTCATCATTTGCTTTCTCTTATCACATACCCTGAGGACGCTGCTCACAGGCAGCCATATTGTCACGCCTCCTGAACACATATCTGTGGTTGTCTATTGAGAGACAGAGGGAGGGAGAGTCTCCTGTGATTACTTCCCCAGATCATTAAACAAATCTTTCTGGTTGTTTTTTTTCTGGAGAACTTTTCTCAGATTCTTAAGGGGAGTACAGACACCCCAAACGTTAAGAACTGCTGGTCTCCCCCAACTTGCACTCCTCCACGCTCCTGGCATCCTTGCCACTGACACTAAGGGAATTTCAAAAGGTTGTTCAAATAAGAGGCTCAAAACTGGTGAGAAGTTTGGCAAGTGAACGGAGGCCTGAAGGGCCAAAACTCTGCCACACTGAAGACCACGAGACAGGGCACTTCAGTAGATTTCTCTTGAGTGCCAGGATGCCTTAGAGGACTTTTCGGAAAAGGCAGCATCAAAAAGGGTAGCCGTGGGCTTCCCTGGTGGCGCAGGGGTTGAGAGTCCACCTGCTGATGCAGGGGACACGGGTTCGTGCCCCGGTCCGGGAGGATGCCGTGGAGCGGCTGGGCCCGTGAGCCATGGCTGCTGGGCCTGCGCGTCTGGAGCCTGTGCTGCGCAACGGGAGAGGCCCACGTACCGCAAAAAAAAAAGGGTAGCCGTGCCCTGATTAAGAGGACAAAACGCTGCAAGCCTGTTGATCAGAAAAGAGAATTTGAGCAGAGGCAAGATATAGAAAAAGAAAATGTGGGCGGGAGTCTAGTAAGGGAATGGCTGGAGTGCAGAGGATGGGGGCCGATTCTTTTCCATCTCACCTGAGCCTGAAGCAACGAAGAGACTTAAAAGACTTTTAGTCCAAAACAAAACAAAACAAAACTCAGACTATTACAGGGGCCCAAAGTTAGAATAATGCATCAAAGGAAGACCTTTAAGATGAGAACATCTACTTAAGATGGGTGAGGTGGAGACAGGAATTAACTCAGAGAGTCTACTGACAAAAAGCCCTTTCTGTATCTGAGTGCAGGAAAAAAGCGTGTGGTTTAGCAGATATAGATGGTCAGGGCACCTTGTACTCCCCAGAGAAGGCATCCACCCATTATATATACAATCCTAGCCCCAACCCAAACAAGCAGCCTTTTCACTCAGCAAGGGGTCTGAGACCCACCCCATCAATTTCATTTAAATTACTGGCATCATTGCCCCCAGCTGAGCTGCTTGCCAGGAAAACAGTAGCTCCTTCATTACACAGATGCAGACACTCAGTCAAATAAATGAAAATAGCCCTGCTCACAGCCCCTTATTCAAGGTAATGCTGCAGACTGCGGGCCTTTCAGGTAAATGGCTGTGTCACCGCCCACCAGAACAGACCTTCAGTTTTGGGTACCTGAAGTTGCTTATTTTTCTTTGGTCTCTACAGGCTCAGTAAGGCTCTCATAGTAAACATGGAAAAGGTTCAAAGTAAAGAAATCCTTTCCTATAGCTTATGGCACTTATTCTGCAAGTGGGCCTGCCACATCAGCGTCCTTGGGGTACTTGTTACAAGTTCAGATTCTCAGACCCCACCCCAACCTGCTGAATCAGATACTCAAGGGGTACAGCCCAGCAATCTGTGTTTTAACAAGCCCTCCAGATGAATCCGATGCTCACTAAAATTTTAAGAATGACTTTAAATCAGATTAGATTGAAGGAACAGTTTAATTAATTCAATCCAAGTTTAATTATACTAGAGAGTGGTAGATGTCTTCAGGGCCAACTGCTAAACTCTGATGCCTTGTAAGCATTAGGAAAAAGGCGCCCCTTCTGGGCAGTTTCAGCAGGTGCTGTCAGCTTAGGGCTGAATTTTAGCTCCATTGACCTCCTGGGCTGTGTGTCCCTACAGTGCCCAAACTGGACACCCTTATGCACTGGCAGCCCTGGATGATCTCTTTCTCCCTGATTAGACTCACCACCTCCAGTGCTTAATTAAGAGTAAAAAAAAAAAAAGACACTGTAGATGATGGTGATCATTTCTTGCCCAAGGATTAATTTTGTATCTTTTCTGAATTTCAGCATTTGACTGTCACATAACTATTTCCCAAAACAGATTTGATTCTGCTCTTGTACATTGTGAAATATAACCATTTCCACTGCTGGAGGAATTGAGTTTGTGTTTCAAAGCCTTGCTTGGTCTTTATCCATGAGCCTTGGGTGTCTCCTGCGTGGCTGCAACACTAATCAGAAGAAACAACTGCACGTTTCCGAAGGTGGGGTGAAAGCGGAGGGATAAAAATAGGCAGCCCTGCTTCACCAAAGCATGGCGCTGCTTCACAAATCTGACAGTATTTTGAGAGAGGAGCACAGAGGGTTTCCCAAGGGAGGTTGTGATTGAGTGGAACCTCGTGAATCCTGACCCTTCTAAAAAAGTAGAGGCGGTAGCTCTGGCTAGTATAGATGAAACTCCCTCATGGAAGTGACATAGAAATCATTCTGGAGTCCTTAGAGCAGCCTAACAATGAGAGAAGCAAGCTCAAGGTGGAGAAAGAAGCCAGCTTAGGGACTGGCATTAGCTGACTGAGTTCACCAAGCCAGCATTTTCCAATGGCCTCAGGTTTCCTGAAACATGAACTTGAGTGCTGTGGCCCTTATGCGACATTTTATGTGAGTGTGCTTACCTTCATTTTTCCGGGGAGAGAACCCATTGCTCTCCATCACATTTTCAAAGGGATCTGTGATGCGCCCTCCTCCACCTCCCCAAATTAAGAACTGTGGGGAAAAAATCACAACTATAGACTACAATTCTAGATCTTAGTGGTCTGAATTACATGGAAAGGGTATGCACCAAGCCTTAAGGATTGGCTACTTTCACTACAAAAAAGTAAACTATTTATAACAAGCATCTATTGAATTTATAACCATTTTAAAGAGTTTTAAAAAAAGGAAAAAAAGCACTTCCCAAAGCATGGCCACCATTCTGCTGGAGTCAAAGGTGTATCAAACCTAATTCATGATTGCTGGAGCTTCCTCTGACCAACCACTTGTTTAAGACTTCCATTTTGACTTAGAAAAAAAAAAAAAAAATTACTTCAGTAGGCTGAGGAGCCTGGAAATAGAAAACATTTGTAGAAGGAAATAAAATATAATGTGCCATTGGACAGGTCACTGAATTAGGGGATATGATGCTTTATTAAAATTGTCATGGCTGCAGCTGTGCAATCCAATGAAGGAGAATCCCTGCTTGCAGACATTTTGCTCCATGTCACTTGCAGTTTCTCTGTACGTTCAAATGACTTCTATCCTGAAGGCTTTTCAAATATACAGTCTTGCCTCCACTTCCAGTGAAATAAACCTGCCTTCTTTAATAAAATGATTGAAAGAAAATTGCCACCAGAAACAAAGTTGAAAGACTAACAGAAGCTATCTGCAACATATGTAGCCAACAGAGGACTAATATCTACAGTATATAAATCAAAAATCCAACAACTCAATAAAAAAAAGGTTAAGAACATAAATAGGTAAACCATAGAAGAAGAAATGCAAATGACCAATAACCTCACTACTAATCACAAGAAACGTAAAGAGAACAACAAGAAGATATGACATTTGCCCATCTGCTAGCCAAAGTTTTAAAGAGCGATAATAATCCAGTTTTGGATAGGTGGGAGAACACACTAACAGTTTCTGTAAAAAAAAGTGATAGTGATAAGTACAAATAACCTGTGACCCAGTAATTCCACTTCTAGATATTTATTCTTGAGGAATACACATGTTCGTGAATATAAATACGAAGCTGTTCAGTGTAGTGTTGTTTATAAGAGCTAAAATCTAGTCTCCATGTAAATGTCCATTAGCAGAAATATGGTCAAGTAAACTATGGTAGACTCATACTATGAATATTGTGTGTAACAGTTAAAAAGAATAAGGTAGTTCTCTACATACTGGTATGGAAATACGTTTTTCCCATTAGTGGAAAATTCAGCCAGAATAATATGTATCGTATAGTATACTATAGTATGATTCCATAAATGTGAAATTCAGCGAGACTGTGTGTGATAGTAACATACGCGTGAATTCATAGGAAAAAATCTGGCAGTTATCTCCAGAAGGAACAGGATTGATAAGGGAAGTTAAAAGGAATTACTCTAAAAAAAAAAAAAAAAAAAAGGAATTACTCTGTTTTCTCTATGTAATCCAGTGCTACTTGAATTATTTCTATGGAAAATACTTCATGCATTACTTGAGTGATTCAATGAGTAAATAATAAGTGAAATCCGCATTTTATAACAAAGCAGAAAATAGTTGAAGCAGACCAAGACTCATACAGAGGTATATTTTGCTTAGTACATGGTTTAAGAAATTGAAGAAGCTTCTCAATTAACGAATCCCCTGAATCCAGAGCTTCTTTGACGAAGCTGAGCTGGTGGTAGAGAAAAGGGTTCTACCCAGGCCAATTCAGTGTGACCTCTACATGCTGGGGCAGAAGTCTGGGGTCTGCTTACTCTCCTTACCTGAAGGAGGGCGAGAAAGAGGAGGACAGAAATGGTCTTGCAAGAGGGCAAAGACAGAAAATCTTGCGATGAAGAGGGCATTTATACCCCCAGATTATCAGTCACACTCGGATAGCCAAGCGTCAGAGATACTAGGACATGCCTTCCTTATCAGAAGAAATTTGGTACTAGTTCCAATAGTCTCTTAAATCAGGGAGTTAGGCCAGTGTTATTTAAGAACACTTCATTTAAGAAACTTTACTTAAGAAAAGTAAATTATGACCTTTCAAATCTATAAAGTAAGGGGTGATTATTGATCAGTTTATTTGCAAAATAATTGACATACGATTCCTTTGAGTTTCTCTGATACACATAAGCATTTGTTTGCTGGGAGCAAAGAGATCTGAACCTAAACTGTGAGAAGTCACTCTGATCATTGAAAATCAATCAGTAATGAAGATGAATCATCTCCAAAAGTGTAATCTGTCATTGTGTGTGTATAATTGAATTTACTAAAAAATTGATTCATGTGTAGATTTTGAGGTAATATACTTTGCTGAAGCAAGACATAATGCATTCTACCAGATAACCTGAATAGGAACATTTTCACTTAATTAGGCTTTCCATAAATTATTGAGGAAAATTGAAAATGTTGACATCATTTCCATAAGCGTGTATGGTATGCGGGGATAGTTCAGGATTTAGACAAAAGTACTGGGTTGGCCTAAAAGTTCATTTGGGGTTTTCCATAACATCTTATGGAAAAACCCAAATGAACTTTTAGGCCAGCCCAATATTTTCCTTCAGCATTGGCTGGGACCAAATTATCATCAGCTTTTAGAGAACTACTAGAAATGTTCTTCAGGTTTTTTTGTTTTTGTTTTTTGGCCATGCTGCTCGGCTTGCAGGATCTGTTTCCTGACCAGGGATTGAACCCAGGCCACGGCAGTGAAAGCACTGAATCCTAACCACTAGGCCACAAGGGAACTCCCTAGAAATGTTCATTCTTATGTGGTCTAATTGAGAGATTTTTTTTTTCTTTTAGATGAAATTTTCTGCAACTTGGTTTCTTAACTCTTCATTTCAAGAAAAAAGGAATCATGTTTCTAGAATAGGCAAAAATTCTAGAAAAGTATATCTTACCTATTTGTAAATTGATGGTATCCATCTTCTAATGACCTCAAATAATCGATTTTAAAATAATGTTCTTTTTCTTTCTTACAGAAGTAATACATATTTGATATAGAAAACTTAGAAAATATAGATAAACAAAAAGGAGAAAATGAAAATTACCTATAATTCCAACTCCTCGAAACAATCACTCTTTTAACATTTTGAAGTGTACCCTTTCAAAAGTCTTTTTTAAGTGTATATAATGCTTTTCTGGTAAAAAAAAAATGATTTCTTTTACCTCCAATTTTTTATTTAACAATATACCAAGGACATTTCTCTATAGTGTTAAATATCCTTCTGCATCATTTTTAACCGCTGCATAATACCATCAGGCCCCTGAGTTGTTTTCAATTTTTCACTATTATGAACAAGATAATAATGAGTATCTTTGTTATTAAATCTTTCTTCCCATCCATAAAAATTGAGATATCTTTGAAAGCCCATAGTCACAGTTTAAGCCCCTCTCTTAACATTGAGCTAATTAAAAATAAAGAATGATTTCCTTTGAGATTCACTAGAACAAAGAAATGAAACCGCCTTTGTTTTTGTTTTCAAAATTACTGGCATGCCAGCGAGGGGGGAAATTGTCTAATGAACATACGTATGAAGAAATTTCTTTAAAACTTTTAACTTAAAATGACCTAAGTATTCATTCCAGGTGTATTTGTGTTTAAGAATTTTGATAACCAGCCATTGAAATTAAAGTGATTGTATTGAAAGGATGTTATTATTGTTAACTAAGACGCATTTGTTGTAATCACAAGGCAGCATCTCTTTACTGCTTTCCATTTACCTTGATTTTCTAAAAGAAAAGCATGCTCTTTGCTTGGCCAGACTGTTGCTTAGCTTTCTTGATACTTACATTGCTTATGGACAGCATTTTTGATTAACGGTTTCGGGGTGTGGAGGGGGACCATCAGCTAAATAAAATAGCCCGGGTGTGGATTTAGAGCTGCCCTCCATCTTGGCCACAAGACTACACTGAATTAATTCATAAACTTCTGGCAAGTCTACCCTTTAGAATTGAAGAGACTCTCACATGACACACATGGATTGATATAAAAAGACACCAGACCACATCATGCAGAAACGACTTAAGGAAAAATTCCAGCTGCACATAACCCGCTCTACATCCCCACCAAGCTAACTAGTGACCAAGGCAGTAGCTTGATTAACCAATTGTTGTGCATGTACCATTCATTGTAAAGAGTCATGAAGTTAAATTCTGCCGTGAGAGTCTCAGAAGAATGCCCATCTGGGGAAATTGCAAATAAAATGTTGTAAAATAACCAAGGAGTGGAGTGGGGAGTGGAGGATAAAGCAACAGAAGTATTTCATGTGAGACTCGTTATTTTTATGTTTCACCTATTGAAGGTAACAGGTTCTTTGTTGAAGTTTTTTATCAGTTGGATTTAGACAAGGCTTCTCAACCTTGGCACCACTGACATTTTGGACCAAATCATTCTTTGCTGGGGAGGCGGGGAGGACTGCGCACTGTAGGATGTGCCACAGCATCCCTGGCCTCTACCCACTACATGCCAGTAGCACAACCAAAAATGTCACAAAACTGTCCCCTGTTGAGAACCACTGGATTAAGAAATTATCATTCTGAAATACTGAAGAAGTGAAGACTCAGGCCAAACATCATAATGTCATGTGCCATTTTATTTAGAGATCAGTGTGGGTGGAAGTAGTGCCACCCATCTTTGTGCTGTTATGCTAGACTTGAAGTTCAGTGCAGACCTGTACTCTCTGACACCATGTATTCTGTGCAAAAATACCTCTCTGTGTGAGCATTGCACCAAATCTCACTGGTAGCAGTGAGCATCATTTCTCTGCCCTCTATGTCATGTCTCTTACAATAGCAATGAAAGTGTTCTTTCTGTTGAATGCATTGTTGTAAAGAATCTCCAAATCTATTTTGAAAGGTATATGGAAGGTAAGTATTAGACCACACAGACCTGACCCTGTCCCTTAAAGGGATCTTCTAACCATGTTTTTAGGAGATCTCAGGCTACAGCCCTATCCACGAGCTAATACTTTCTACCCACCTAGCTCATTTTACAAGAATCACCCCTAAATAATTTCCACTCTTTTCAGTTCTAAGACTATTTTGACTTAACTTCCTTGTATTCACTCCCCCTTTGGCTGGTTTGCCTAACTTTATGATTGACTCTTCATAAAGTTAGTGAGTTCCCTGCTTTTTACTCCTCTCTGGCTTCTGCTAAGCTGCCATCTTCCCCTGAAGTCTCCCCCATTGAAAGTTTGGATTTAATAACGGAAGTTGCCAACATCTTGACCTTCTTTCAGATATGACAATGGATGATGTTCGGGAATACGAGAAAAACATGCATGAACAAACCAACATAAAAGTTTGCAATCAGCATTCCTCCACTGTGGATGACATAGAGAGCCAGGCCCAAACAAGTGTATGTAGAATTTTTAAAACATGTTGCCCACCCTTTACCAAACATACACATAAACCGATCTTTGAAAAGACTTCAAATGCATCAATTCTCAAACTTCCACAAAAAAAGCGTCGTCGCCCAGAGGCTGTTGGTGAAGAACCTGAGCTGGGTCTTTACTGGACAGTGTTACCTCTTGCTTCCAGACATTTCCATTCTTTAACGCCGCTTGACTCGGGGGTTATTTCGGTCATAAAACCAAGAGCATGTAGAGTGGAAACATTGTGTGGCCTGCACCACAAAAGAACAGAGGGGTAAAAACGGACGTCCTAAGAAAGCTAGACCATCAATGCCAGAAACTTTTAAAGACATAGTTAACACTCATTCATTTAAGTCATTCATTCGGGCTCATCTAGTATTTTAGGTTTCTTTACATTTGCTTTGAAATGCTTTCTAGGGCTCTTTATGGCTATCTGAACCAATCACTTCCTTTTTACTTAGGTTCATGTCCAGATGGGGCTGCCATCTATGCATACATACTGGCTGAGCAGTGAAGGTGTGGTGAGCTAGATCTAGCCCGGGACTTAAGCATCAGAGAACCTGAGGTTATTTAATGGCACATTGGTGATTGAGAGCTGACCGTACAGTGTATGCCAGCATCTTAAATATAGTTCTATCTCAATCATTCGTGCTAATGAAGAGGAGTGACAGATAACAAAGAAAAATGTAATCGCCAAGTCATTTAAATGTACCTTTGGCCAGAGCTGTGATCTCTTTGGGTGCCAGCTTGAGCCCACATGTCTGTTAGCCCCACAATAATACACGTTAGATATTTAAGAAATTGGCAGTGTAGTTACAGAAAATTGACAGATGGCTATTGTTGTAAATGCTTTAGATATGCAAAGACCTTTGGTTGCACTCTGGAAATTTCTAGTGAACTTTTGAGATCATGTCTTTGGACTGTGCCCTGTAAGACCTATGCGCTGCTATTGGATGCATGTGACTGCCCTTGAGGTTGAAATGGCCTTCCTCCCCATTTTGGATGCAGTGATTGGATTTGCAGAAAGCTCTTTGGATCAGGAGGTGTTCCTCTGTAGGTACCGACCAGTTCCTATAGGACTTCCCCCTTCCTCTCTCCCTGTTCTAAAGTTAGAAGTGCTCATTAAGGAAACTGTCCTTGAATTTCTATCACTTTCAATTACCTTTTCTTTAGGAACGTTAGACACTTGTTCCTTCTCAGCTGCTCTCTGAAAGCCACTCACTATATATAAGCACCACAAGACAAAGGAAGCCAGAGGAAAGGGGAAGATGCCAGGTAGCCAAAGGATACTAAACAGTGCTTTCCTCATTCTAAGTTCTTATACCTTATTGAATTTGTTACAATATTGCTTCTGTTTTATGTTTTGGTTTTTTGGCCTGGAGGCATGTGGGATCTTAGTTCCCCGGCCAGGGATGGAACCCTCACCCCCTGCATTGGAAGGCGAAGTCTTAACCACTGGACCACCAGGGAAGTCCCAACGTGGTTATCTTTAAACACTTACCACCATTTCCCTTATTCTTTGAATTCCATCAAATTGGGGGTCATTTATTTTTCTATATTTTTCTTCTCTATCATAATGAAAAAGTTGAAGTCAAGGGGCTGCTGTCCATCACGAATAAAAACTGCATGGGTGCTCTGTAAATTTAAATCATTGACCTGAGTAGAGACAAACTAGATTGAAATTAGGCAAAATGAACATCCATGGCCACGGGCAATAAGGAAATAACAGTCTCCTGTTCAATTGAGTAGGTTCAATACTTTCAAGGAAGAGAACTTCTAAGAGACTCTGAACGGGAGTGCAAAATCAAACTTCTGTACTTTGGATGATTTCTGCCCCCTGCTGGATGTGTGGAGTAGAGCACTATATTCAGCCACTTGTATAGAAAACCTGATTTTTCAAAGATGATATCATTTATTATAGCAGAAACATACTGCTGAGATTTTGCTGAAATTCACTGAAATTTTTCTGAGTCTCAATTTGTTTTTATTTTTCCTATACTTCTTTTAACATATTTATTGGAGTATAATTGCTTTACAATGATGTGTTAGTTTCTGCTTTATAACAAAGTGAATCAGTTATACATATACATATGTTCCCATATCTCTTCCCTCTTGCGTCTCCCTCCCTCCCACCCTCCCTATCCCACCCCTCTAGGTGGTCACAAAGCACGAGCTGATCTCCCTGTGCTATGCGGCTGCTTCTCAATTTTGTTTTGAAATACCTCCTTTTAAAGAATTTAATCTTATTTCTGAGCTTGTTTAATAGTCTTAGTATTTTTTTTAAGTGGTAAGTTTACAGGTACAGTTCTTGCTATATTCTGAATTTCATATTCTATCAACACAGGCATAATTTTTTATTTCCTTTGTAAGAACTTTTTCCTTTCAGAAAATTTTAATAATTGTTCCTAGGAAATCCTCTTAAGGATTTTGTTTTTTGTGCAATATTCCTGGTTTGCTCATATGTTATGATATGACTCTCTGTCTCTCTTTCTCTGTCTCTCTCTGTCTCTCTGTCTCTGTCTCTGTCTCTGTCTCTGTCTCTCTCTCTCTCTCTCTCTCTCTCTCTATATATATATATATCTTAATGATTAATACTATATTAACTCCATAGTTAGTATTTCCAAAGAGGCTCTATGTTTCCTACTAGTTTATGTGGTATCATCTAATGTGGTATCACCTACTAAGTTCATGGGAGAGGCCACAAATGAAAAATGGGTCTCTGGAAGCTAAAACAGATGTAGAAATCCATGGGCAGCAGATTTCACATTTTACAAGCTTTTAGGCCTTCACTGAGCTTTTTCTAATATGCCCAGTTATCTGTTTTCCCTGTTACCGGTAATAAAATTGGCAAAGGATACCAGGGGTAGCCTGACTGAGAGTAATTAATAATAACCATGATAGTAGTAGTAATAATAATAGAGTTTCTAAGAATGAGAGAAGAGATACTAAACTATATAAAGCAAACCGGCTCTAAGAAAGAAGGCACCACTGTATTGTAACAGTGATATTCTTTCAGTGTATTACGTCTAAAATGTAGTAAGTGTATGTAATATGTTATTCACTGTAGTTACATTAGGGAAGGATTTACATTTAAAGGAATTTTTTTTTTTTTTTTTTTTTTTTTTTACTTTCTCACATAATAACATTTCAGGTATTTGGAAAGTCTACACCATCTGACAATGCCTGTTAAATGAGGTGTCACTGAATTTATTTCTTGAATGCCAAATAATGCTCTTTTTCTTTTAAATAAAATTCTCACCTATTATGTGATACTATCCTTTTGTTCTCTGCTCTTTTCCTTTTTATGTTTCCTTGAGAAATGGTTTTGTTTTTTTGGTTTGGGGATAGTTAGCAGAGTTTGTTGTTGTCATATCTTACTTGTTTTTTAAGAAGAAATAATTAAAACACAGCATCTGAAAAATCTCAGGGTGGATACACAGTCAGGAAACAAGTAACCCCTAGAATATTCATTGAATAATCTATGTATATTCATTGAATAAGTATATTCAATGAATAAGTATATTCATTGAATAAGAGGATTGAAAAATTCTGATGATCTGCCTATTTACCCTATAAAGGTGAACTTATATTTTCACGATCTAAAGTGGATAACAGTATGTATCATTTTGGGGCCATTGATTGCTTTAATAATCTTCCCTTTATAGAAAAGATGGCCAGGTCTAATAATAGCTCTGCATACCATACCATATGCACAACACACAGACACACACAGCTCCAGTGTGCTTCTGTACTCTCCTGATAAGTTCTGTTTTCAGAATACGTAAAGTACTCACTGAAAAGTGCTTTGGACAATCTTGGATGGTTACTCATAAAGGAATTTTTTTTTTCAGAGGTCTGCCTCAGTAAAAAGAAAAAAATTCAGGGCTTAGCATTTCGATGATAATTTGGGTTTATAATCTGGAGAGATCCCCTTATCATAGAGTTCTGATGGGTCCTTTAAAAACAGGCAGAGAGATGAATCCATTTGCATCTCTTCTAAATACCTGCTCATTTTTTTCTTCTTTCTGTTTTTTTCCTTTAAGACATGACAATGGATGAAGTCCGAGAATTTGAACGAGCCACTCAGGAAGCCACCAACAAGAAAATTGGCGTTTTCCCCCCTGCCGTTTCTATCTCCAGCATTCCCCTGCTGCCCTCCTCAGTCCGCAGTGCCCCTTCCAGCGCTCCATCCACTCCTCTCTCCACAGATGCGCCAGAATTTCTGTCGGTTCCCAAAGATCGGCCCCGGAAAAAGTCTGCCCCAGAAACTCTCACGCTTCCAGACCCTGAGAAAAAAGCCACCCTGAATTTACCTGGCATACATTCTTCAGATAAGCCATGTCGGCCCAAATCAGAGTAACTTCATAAGGATATTTCATGGGGTTTTATATTTTCGGTTTGGGGTCTTGTTTTTTTTGCTGTTGTTGTTTTTTTAATAATCTGATATAGAAAAAGACTGCTTTGTCACTCAAACATGTCCCTTTGATCTTTTGAGTGTGCATGTAGTTAAGTAATTTCACATATGGTTCCTTAAGTATGCCACACAGCGTCATATTAGATGTAAGATGTAAGACTTGCAAACGACAGAAGGGATCTTCTGTAGCCACAGTTGGATGCCAGGGAGGAAGCCTTGTTTATTGGACATTTGATGAGGTTGGCATGGACTTCAAGGGTAAATAAATGAAAACTTTGCACCACTGTGTTACAAGGTGTAGTGAAATAGTGAAGTCAGTTTCCTCCCATCAAACCTGAAATTCTCAAAAATATTCTCAGGCATAATATACCTAATTGTTAAATTTTGAACTGCTCCTTACCAATACTTGAATACCAGTAGTTACTGAGATTCCTATTTGCGTTAGTCTGACTCAGGATTTGGGGCCTAATTAACTCTTTAAATTTTTTGGAAATTTTAATTATCAACATGTAGAGGCTCCAAGTGCAATTAACAGTAACTTATTTATACCTTGCACAGAATTTAATAAAGATTCCACTTGTTTCTGTCTTTTAATAACTTTCCCCTTCGTGCCCTTGTGGCCTCAGAAATCTTTAAGAATTACATGGATGAATGTGACCATAACTGTCTGATTTGGGATGGTTTGATTTAGGAACCAAGAGGCCCAGGTGAGGCAAACATCTTTTTTTTCCTACAGGTACCAACAAACCTTGACCTATCACCTTCTGTCATCCTTTAAGATTCTCAGAATTTGCAATTAATTGAGTAGAATTCATTGACTCTTTGCCCAATCAAAGAAGTTCAAGGATAGAGTAAGCTACCTGGACTTTATCACCATCAGAGTTGTCTCCCATCCCCTTCCTCATTTTACTCTTAATAACATCCAGACCTCCCTGAACAGATTGCCCATCACTAGACCTTAGAAAAGATTGTCATTCTCTTGCTCCTTACTTGAAATCCAGATATTGGGAATGTCACAAAAGTCGAGTGAATACAGTCGAGTGGGAGGAGAAAATGAGCAGAATGGCTGACTCCTATCTGTAGAGTAAAAAGGAAAAGTGATAAAAGATGCCCCTCTGTCTAGCTTTCTTTTCTGAGAGTATTGGTAATGCAAGATTAGACTCAAGGTTGACGGGAGACAAGACCACTCACCAAAGTGGCAGAAAGAGAACTCTCCTTTGATCTAAAGAGAAGACTGCCACCTTCGCACCTCACTGCCTTTAAACACAGAAAGAAGAGCAAACAGAATCTGGCGTTTCCTTTTGTCCTCCAAGAGAGGAAGAGAACAAGGTAATTGGGCAACTCCAAGGCCCCAGCTAGCCTTCCTGACCATAACCTCCAACCTCAGGAAAGGGACCTTCCCCAAACACAGATTCCAAAGGACACTACATAGACCAAGGAGGGTATCTTCCTCCTCTTACACAGCCTCTCAGCCAGTGGACCCTGCCTGCTTCTCTCTCGCAGAGCACAGCACTCTGCCTAGTGTCCTTCCAGTTAACAGACTCTCCCAAGGTGCAGGTGCTGGCCCCATGAGCCCAGCACCAAGTGTTCTAAGTCATATGTCAGATTGTCAAGATCATTTCTTTATCTATAGGTTGACATTTAGCTTAATAAACAAACCCAGAACTCAAAGGGAACCCATTGCAAATAGCTTAGATCAACAGTGCATCTCTTCCCTAAGAATGATAGCGCCATAGTAAGACACCGCCTTTGCATGGTATGGTAGCATGATTTTTGCTTGTGGGAAAACTCAATCTTTTATCAAGACCTCTTGGACTTCTCAATGGCTCTCTTTCGACACAGTAGCACTTAACAAGAATGTTTCCCTTTGGAAGTAAAATTCTCCTTTCAGGAGACAGTGACATAGTGTGTATATTTGCTTACCATTTGCAAGCTGAAATCAGGATGGGGTGGGATCGTGATTTTTGCATGGAATGAATTTATTTTGTGCGTGCTGTTCACACATCTAGACCTAGTTTTTCTGTTGATGCCATTGCTAATTTTCCATTTTTGTAAAGTAGCTTCTGCTATCCAGGTCAGCAATTCTATATGCTTTAGAAAGCTAATTTCTGGTTTCCTACTGTGAGTTTTCTTTCTCTTATAACCAGTACAATACCACAGACACTACTTGCGAAACTACCACTGATAGTGTAATTCCTAGCCAACAAATATGTGTGCTCTTAAAGTATGTTCAGTTTTTCTGTCTACATGTGGTTTGTGTGCATTTTCACGGGGGCGGGGGGACGGGTGCAGATATTCCTTTAGCTGCTTTGAATATTTAATCCAGTCGTCACAGGGCATAAATGACTTCAGTATTTTATTTGTCTTGATTGTCAAGTGTCATTTCACAGTCTCCATACATGAATTTGTTTATTGTGGGGTACAAGCCTGCGATGAATGTGTATATAGAACATTATTAATTCCTACAAGGCTGGAAATTAAGTGGCTGCATGATGGAAATTTAGAAGAAAAAAAAAGCAGAAACTTGAATTCATTAAGCATGTTTAGGGGAAGAATAGGATCTTAACTCAGTGCCTCTGTCTGCAACGTGGAAACCTTCAACCTTGTTCACCAAAATTGTACTATACCTGTATATATATAAATATAGTGAATCCGACACCACCAGTTTTAAGTCTCTGGTAGCCAAATTAAAATAAATAATCCACAGAATAACACGTATGTTCACCCGATCTTTGTCTCTCATGTTAGTGGAGACCATCAAAATGACCATAGATTTCATTACTTTGAATGGACTTCAAATTACAAAATGCCCTTGTGCTTTTCGTTGGCTATAGTACAGCACTGTTGCTTTAGCTGTGCTTTCCCAGGATAAGAAGCCCTTGGTGTTTTTACTGCATAAACTTTGTCAGAAGTCAGCTCTGAAGACCATTTCATTTTCCTACTTTGGGGCTGGAATAAGACAAAGCAAAGAGGAAGCATAACAACAAAGGAGTCCGTGACATTTTTGTTACTACATGATAACCAAAACAGTATGAGTTCACTGGTGAACGAATTTATAAACCCTTCTGTTTGGGTCTTGCATTTGTGTGAGGGAAAATGGCTTTAATCTATTTGGAGGTATTTATTAGCCATGTTTTTGGTTGTGAAAATAAATCTCTAAATAGCACAAATGTGTGTGTCTAATGTAGACACTCAAAAGACACAAAAAGACCCCCAAAAGTTATGTGGTTTTCTTCCAAGACACTGTAATAAACAGTGACCTAAGAGAATAGATTCTGACACTTCTCAAGAAATCATTTTTCCATGAAAATTTCAAGGCTAATGGATTTATGCGTATTTTAAAATTCTACTCGCCTTAGCATCTTTTCAATGGCTCAGAGACGACACGTCACTGGCTGGCATAGGTCAACAACAATTTTACTTTTCAGAAGGGCCAGAGAATAATTTACTCCACGTGTGATACGTACTCAGATAATCCAATAGGGAAAGATTGTTTAAATAGTTTTAGTCCCTTTCTGATCATCTGATTCAGTAGGCTGGGTGACGATATGCCATCTAAGCCATAATTCTTGAAATTAAAAAAAAAACCAGTGACTGCACTTGATCATAAATCATTTAAAACTATTCTTTCCTGCTGAAACCGAGTGTTACACAAGAGCATGGCAATGGCATACAGAGGCAACACATACCAGATTCTTCTGTGTTCTACCTTCAAAACAATCTGTTTCATTTGAAATATAAGTGTTTAAGCTTTTTAGGAGTTAGTGCAATAAGAGAATGTGAATATGTTGAGACCTTTTCAGATGCTGTTATTGTTATTTTGTCGTTAAGTTAACAGATGCTTTAGGATAAGCCTCTCAATGTTTTTGCTTAAAATCGAAAGCCTGTCTGTTGAATTGCAAGTCTCCCTTCAGTTTGTGTGTGTCACCAAGGAGAGGTTCTTTGAGTTGATGTTACACCTGTGCCACTTGTGTGTAGCTTCAAGTGTAATTTTTAGCGTTTACATTTCGAGCTGAGATCTTGATTAAATGAGTCAATATACCACTGCCACAGCTGAGGGACCAAGCTTTGGGATGCACAGTGTTATAGACAGCAAGCAAAGCAAACAAAGTTGATCCTCACACACGCCATCCTCCTGTGTCATTTTATGGCTGTTTTGTGGTTTTTTTCCCAGTTATTTATTATTATTGATAATAACTTACTTTTTCTTACATTCTGTTGTAAATAAAGTACAAAGCAATCTTCTTTCCAAGTGTAGCTTCCTCTCTCTCTTTCTCAGATCTTCCCAAGGGAATGTTAACTATTGGGAACTTGGGGGTTGATGGGAAAGAAGCTATCAAGGGAGAAAGAACAAGCCAAAGGCCGGAACTTAGACCCAGTTCTAGGGGACTTGTGTGCAAAGAAGCCTGGCCTGCTAATAGGCGTATGGTGTCTTCAGGGCTGGGCCCTTGGTATGAAATGCCTGGGTGCCAGCTCTAACTCTCCAGCCAAAAAATACCCAAAGTGAATATAACCCAGTGGGATACACATGCAGACTCATCCATCCACCCATCAGGTGCTTGGTTACCCCTCATCAAATGTGAGGCAAGAGTCTTGAGTGGTAACCGAGGTGAAGCATCCCCCAGGGAATCTGTAGGAACACCACCTTAGGGGGGACACCAGATCCTCTCCACCGCAGGGCAAGCCAGGTAAGCTGCGCTGACTCTGACCTGACGGTGGTTTCTCCATCTCAAGTAGCTCCTGTTGTTCACAAAAGCGTCCTCTGGGGACGGGAGGAGGAGCACAGAAATGCTTTAGCACCCATCTTTCAATAGTCTTCTCGGAGTTTAAGCAGAGACACACCTCTCCCTCCTATTCAATCCTGTAACGCGTGTCAATATCCATATTATTCTTTTTATTGAAGTACAGTTGATTTACAATGTTGTGTTACTTTCTGCTGTACAGCAAAGTGATTCAGTTATACATATGTACATTCTTTTTCCTATTCTTTTCCCTTATGGTTTATCACAGGATACTGAATATAGTTCCCTGTGCTATGCAATAGGACTTTGTTGTTTATCCATTCTATATATAATAGTTTGCATCTGCTAATCCCCAACTCCCTCCCCCACCCCCCATCCACCTTGGCAACCACAAGTCTATTCTCTATGTCTGTGAGTCTGTTTCTGATTTGTAGATACGTTCATTTGTATTATTTTTTAGATTCCACATATAAGTGATATCATACGGTATTTGTCTTTCTCTGTCCGACTTACTTCACTTAGTATGATCAACTCTAGGCCCATCCGTGTTGCTGCAGATGGCATTATTTCATTCTTTTTGATGGCCGAGTAATATTCTGTTGTATATCTGTACCACGTCTTCTTTATCCATTCCTCTGTCGATGGACATTTAGGTTGCTTCCATGTCTTGGCTATTGTGAATAGTGCTGCTGTGGACATAGGGGTGCGTGTATCTTTTCGAATTAGAGTTTTGTCCGGGTATATGCCAAGGAGCATCCACATTGTGTGCCTTAATCTCTGACTGTGCCAGGCCACAGCTTCCTCTAACAGTGCACCATAACTACACTGGAGATGGTCGCCAGATTATGTACACTAATTCAGTTAATCAAAACATGCTTGAGTTTCGAGCTGCAACTTCACCATTACCGCTCCTGCCCTGCCATTTTTTAAAATATTTATTTATTTATTTATGGCTGCATTGGGTCTTCGTTGCTATGGCACAGGCTTCAGCAGTTGTGGCACGTGCTGCCCTGCCTTTTCATTTGTTCTTCAAAACACACGAACTTCCCACACATAGTTGCTGGCTGAAAGCGAACTCGGTACAGCCAGACTGGCTGTTTCTTCCTGGGGCCAAACTATATAGGTTGCCTGATGTTAAATGTATAGATATTTATCACATCACCAGTTTCCCTGTACAGCTTTTAATCATGATGTTATCTCATTTGAGTGTTACTCTCAGATTTCTGCACACCCACGTTCTTTTCTAAAACCTCCTGTTTCCTTCACTATATTCACTTGGGATTTTTTGCCTCCAGCTTCCAACTGTACCTTGGCCTCTCAGGTTTAAGATCAATCATGTATCGTTTTTCCTAGCCCTGCTCTGAAATATCCCTAAATGAAAATGTTAGTCTCAAGCCTGAAGCTTTGATGGCTTTGGAACAACAATCAACCTATGTGTACGTGTACATTCGTGTGCATGTGCGTGCATGTGTGCATGTGTGTGTGTGTGTGTGTGTGTGTGAGCCTGTAACTTGTGTGGCTGATCCAGACAAGCCCTGTTTACAAGTTTATTATATTGACTTTCTCTGCTTAATTTTTAGCCCTCTAGTATTCCACACCTCCATAAATTCTCCCTTTTCTACAGCATCTAATCTAGTAGGATATCTCATTCAAGTCCAAACATTTAACTACTTCTCCTTCACTTGGGAAAATTGGAAACGGCCTGGAACTAACTTTGCCTTAATATTCTTGCCTGGTCCCAGCATGGAGGACTTGAGCTAATAAGTAGCCAAAGAAACTGCACATGGCCTCAGGTCCTTCTGAATCCAGCCATTCGGTACAGCAACATTAAACAGCTGAATTAAACACCTGGAATTTAGGGGATAATTATGTTTAACTAGAAGTATCAGCTGTCTTCACTAAAGGCAGACACTAAGGACCGGGAATCATCATTTCCCCCTCCTTTAACTTATAGAAAGGAGATTTGGCCATCTGTTACTCAAGGGTGTTTGAGGGCAGACAAATCTGGACCTTTGTGATTTTTTTTAAAAAATCGTATTCCAAAACAACTTTCCTGCTCCCAAGGGATTCTGCACGCAAGATGCTGACAGTTTACTGCTCTTTAGCAACCCTTGGGACTCACTCTGTGATCTTCAGCACACAAGTGATTATATTCAGAGCAGTCCAAAGATAGCTTGCTGCTCTCCACGTGCATTCTGCTGTTAAAGCCAGTCATCAGTATTAACGTGTGCTATACCTCTTCCCAGAACACAACTTGGAAATTTAGAAACATGTCTACGAGTTTGAATTTTCCCACTCTTATCTTATTGCATTTCTTTGCATCTTGTTAAAATTTTCCCACTCTTATCTTATTGCATTTCTTTGCATCTTGTTAAAATCTATTATACGGACCCAAGATCGTGAATTTTCTTTTCACCTTCATTAAGTACTTTGGAATTTGCTCTTTCTTCTGCGGAAGGTAACTCATAGATGCATACCTTTCTACAAAACACTTCAAGGATCTTGAATTATTTTATAAACACCTTTACATTTGGTACATAACATGGCCATCATTTTCATAGCTGTGTAATATTCCATTGGGTTGGAAATCTATCATTTACTTAAACATTGCTTTAGTATTTGGCATATAGGTTATTTTCTGGATTTTGTTATCATATATAGGGTTGTTAGGAACATCTTTGTAATATAGTTTATGTCTTTTTTTAAGATTTTTTTGATGTGGACCATTTTTTAAAGTCTTTATTGAATTTGTTACAATGTTGCTTCTGTTTTATGTTTTGGTTTTCTGGCCACATGGCATGTGGGATCTTAGCTCCCCGACCAGGGATCGAACTCACACCCCCTGCATTGGAAGGCAATGTCTTAACCACTGGACCACCAGGGAAGTCCCTATGTCTTCTTTCTAATTATTTGTTTTGGATAAATTCCCAGAAATTGAATTACTAGGTCAAAGGATATAAATATATATTTTTTTTTAATAAATTTATTTATTTTTGGCTTCATTAGGTCTTAGTTGCTGTGCTCAGGCTTTCTTTTTAGTTGCAGTGAGCAGGGGCTACTCTTCGTTGCGGTGCACAGGCCTCTCATTAAGGTGGAAAGGATATAAATATTTTTATGACTTTGAGTGTTTACTGACAATATCTCTTCCATAGAAAATTGTACCAATTTACAATTCCACTGAGAGTGTATGAATAAGAACATTTGTCTTTTTTTTTTTTTTTTGCGGTACACGGGCCTCTCACTGTTGTGGCCTCTCCCGTTGTGGAGCACAGGCTCCGGATGTGCAGGCTCAGCGGCCATGGCTCACAGGCCCAGCTGCTCCGCGGCATGTGGGATCTTCCCGGACCGGGGCACGAACCTGTGTCCCCTGCATCGGCAGGCGGACTCTCAACCACTGCGCCACCAGGGAAGCCCCTAGAACATTTGTCTTTTTTAACAAGTATTTGTAGTTTTAAAAGTTCACTATTCTCAAGTTATTAAGCAATGGCTAGCATCCACTTCCCACGTTAAGTCCTTTGTTTGTTTAATGTCTTAATATTCTCTTTTGGGGTGTTCATATGATGAAGGGCAAGTCTAGACAAAGAAGTTCTCTGATTTATTTAAATGTTCCGTGCCTTCCCTAGCTTAGAAATGTTGACTGGCTACTACAGAAAGAAAAGCATAAGGAATTGCATTTAATTGAATGAACAAACATCAATTTTTTTAATTTAATTTTTATTTTATGTAGGGGTATAGTTGATTTACAATGTTGTGTTAGTTTCAGGTGTACAGCAAAGTGGTTCAGTTATACATATGCATATATCCATTCTTTTTCAGATTCTTTTCCCGTACAGGTTATTACAGAACATTAAGTAGAGTTCCCTATGCTATACAGTAGGTCCTTGTTGATTATCTATTTTACATATTCTAGTGTGTATATGTTAATCCCAACCTCCTAATTTATCCCTCCCCACAGCCTTTCCCCTTTGGTAACCATAAGTTTCTTTCCAGAGTCTGTTTCTGAACAAATATCAATTTTAAGTGATTTTGTTTTCAAGCTTTCATTGATAACAAACACTTAATGCATTTTTACTTGAGTATTTCCTGAAAACTACCATATATGTGCCAACAAGTTTTGTTTGGTTGGTTTTTTTGCTTGGTTTTTTTAACCAAGAGAGAATCAAAGTAAAAACTCGAGAATTTTAGTTTAGAATCAGTGATTTCCTGGTTCTAATAGAACCTTGATAAGGACAGAGCAGAGTCCTTTCAAAGTCTCTTCATTTAACTTCTTGGAAAGAATGCGATGACGGATTGCACACATGCTCCAAAAAAGGAAGGTAACAGTCTGTGTGTCATCCCCTCCTGAGCCATGTGAGAGTCATTCCTGGGGAATAGAGAATTTTTCTCAGGGAGAATGGCCATTTCTCACTCATAATGACAAGCTATCAGATTTACCTGCAAGTTAGTTCGGAATCTGACTGCAGTCTTTACTTTTTTGTTGTCAGTGTTGTGTGTGTGTGTGTGTTTAATATTTATTTATTTAATTTATTTTTTTGGCTGTGTCGGGTCTTAGTTGCAGCATGCAGGATCTTCGTTGAGGCATGTGAGATCTTTCACTGTGGCGCGGGCTTCTCTCTAGTTGTGGCGTGCGGATTTTCTCTCTCTAATTGTGGCACGCAGGGTCCAGAGCTCGTGGGCTCTGTAGTTGAGGCACGTGGGCTCAGTAGTTGTGGAGAGCGGGCTTAGTTGCCCCGCAGTGTGTGGGATCTTATTTCCCCGACCAGGGATCAAACCTGCGTCCCCTGCATTGGAAGGCAGATTCTTTACCACTGGACCACCAGGGAGGTCCCAGTTTGTGTGCTGATGTCAACTTTCTATTTTGAAATAATTATAGATGCAAAGGAAGTTACAAAGAAATGTACATGGATGTCCTATACACCCTTAACCCAGCCTCCCCCAATGATAACAGCTTGTATAACTACCATACAATATCACAACCAAGAAACTGACATGGGTACAATCCATAAAGCTTATTCAGATTTCACCAGTTTTACATGCACCCATTTGTGTGTGTGCAAGTGTGTATGTGTTTGGTTCTACACAATTTTATCGCCTGTTTAGCTTCATGTAACTACTGCCACGTTCAATACACGGAACTATTCTATCACTGCAGAACTCTCGAATACTGTCCCTTTATAGCCAAGCCCGCTCACCTCACCCCCCTCACCTTGCCCCACAAAACCTTTACTTTTAAAAACAAACAAAGGGCTTCCCTGTTGGCACGGTGGTTAAGACCCCGCCTGCCAATGCAGGGGACACGGGTTCGAGCCCTGGTCTGGGAAGATCCCACATGCTGCAGAGCAACTAAGCCCATGTGCCACAACTACTGAGGCCATGTGCCACAACTACTGAAGCCCGCGCGCCTAGAGCCTGTGCTCCACAACAAGAGAAGCCACTGCAATGAGAAGCCTGAGCACCACAGCGAAGAGTAGCCCCCGCTCGCCTCAACTAAAGAAAGCCCGCGTGCAGTGACAAAGATCCAACACAGCCAAAAATAAATTAAATAAATTTATTAAATAAATAAAAATAAAAACAAAGAAAATATATCATTGAGGCCGTATCAGTTTTTCTTTCTACTAAAACATACTACAGCTATCAAACATTTTTTTTTTTGCTATTTTTAAATCGCGGTAAAATATACAAAGCATAAAATTTACCATTTTAACTATTTGTAAGTGTACAATTCAGTGGCATTAAGTATATTCACAATGCTGTGCAATCATCACCACTCATTTCCATAAATTTTGCATCATCCCAAACAGAAACTCTGTACCCAATAAACAATAACCCCCTATCCTTCCCTCCCTCTAGCCCCCAATAGCCTCTGTTCTACTTTCTGTCTCTATAAATTTGCCTATTCTGGATATTTTCTATAAATGGAGTCATACAATATTTGTCCTTGTGTATCTAGCTTATGTCACTTTGCATAATGTTTTCAAGTTTCGTTCATTTTATAGCCTGTATCGGACATTTTAAAGGATTGTTTTGTGGGGGAAAAATATCTGATAAGCCGGTAAACATACTTTCCTGTGTATTGCATTTTTTAACAGAAGTTTTCTAAAGCTGTGTGACGTTGGCAAATCACTTCATCTTTCTGAGCGTTCATTTCTTCAAGTGTAACAGTAAGTGGCATATTTTATATCTTAATGGCAGGTATGTAAAAATAAGATTGCCACTTGGTAGCAGAAGCTGCTGCTGAAGAATCATGAGAAAAAGAGAGGGTACAGGCAAATTCAGACAAAAGCTCCATGATAAAGAGCAGGTAGGGACTTCCCTGGTGGCGCAGTGGTTAAGAATCCGCCTGCCAATGCAGGAGACACGGGTTCAAGCCCTAGTCCAGGAAGATCCCACATGCCGTGGAGCAACTAAGCCCACGCGCAACAACTACTGAAGCCCGCGTGCCTAGAGCCTGTGCACTGCAACTACTGAGCCCGTGCACCACAACCACTGAGCCCATGTGCTGCAGCTACTGAAGCCCGTGCTCCACAACATAAAGCCATCGCAATGAGAAGCCCACGCACTGCAAGGAAGACCCAACGCAGCCAAAAATAAAAAATAAATTTTAAGAACTTAAAAAAAAGGAAGAGCAGGTAGCTCACGAGGAAGAGAGAATGGCTGTTCCCTAGAGCTCCATCATTATGTGAAGCTCCTTTCATTTTGAGTCTATTTTGAGTGAGTCTCTTCCTTTCAACCACACGAGGTAGCTAAAAGCAGTTGGGAAGTAGGTTGAAATGTCATTTCTAGAAACAAGTTTTCCAAAGGAAACATATGTAAGAAGTGCAAAATTGTATTCCTTTTCTAGGACTTAAACAAACATTAACAACACCTCAAGTAAAAAGAATAGTATTTCAAGAATAAGGTGAAAGGCGTTTCTGCTCGTAAAGAAGGGCACAGGTGAGTCCAGACGTGCGCACCTGCTTCATTTCCACGCATGCAAGTTGTAAAATAATTATGTTTTACGCCAGTGAAGAGAATTAAATGAGGGTGCTTCGATTTTTAAAACAACAACAACAGACTGACTAATTCAGTTGATCTGGTGGGTCAATAGTGCGTTATATTCAGATTCTTTTGAGCAATATGATGTTATTGTCAGAATATAAAAATGTCAAAAAGTTCCCTTTTTTCTGATGTGCTGGGTCTAACTTACATCTAGTTGTAAAAGCTTTTTAGCATAATAAGATACCCTCCCCAACCTGTCGAATAGCTTTTGAGTCAGATCTGATTAATACACGGAAAAGTTTAAGAGAAAGGCCAAAACTTTGTTAATTTGTTTTGCTAAGTAATACCAGCACCTCAGCTGAAACTCTTCATTGATTCCTTTTAAATAAAATTAAACCAAATGTACCCAAAGAAGCGTCCATAGCTTAAACATTATCCACTTCAAATCTAGATCCAAATATGAATCAATTATTTTCATTGTTTTGCGTGAGTTCCTTTCCTTCCTCTCCTCACTGCATCTTCCTTGATTCTTCAAGTGAAAACCAAGGAAAGGTGGATTAAAAAGTAGAATACCTCAAAATCTTCCGAGGGGACAATCTGAGAGTCTTTTTCCCAGAGGGACCGTTGGAACCTATAAAGGGGACCCCTAAGATGTCACGTGGTATTCTCTTCCCTCCTATTTGGAGGCATTTGCTATTTTACTTTCCTCTAAAAGTGGTCTCCAGCTCAAACATCTGGGTTATTCATAATGGCTGTACACATAATGGCTCTCTAACCCTAGTCCCAGCCTCTGTAATGCCTGCCACTGGGTCTCCAAGACCTTCCCTCAAATCCACCTCCCCATCGCCTACCCCCACTGAGACAATGGAAGCCACCACCCTTGTCTAGATTCTAGCAGATAAAGATGTCTTTCTGGGACTTCCCTGGTGGCCCAGTGGTTGGGAGTCTGCCTGCCAATGCTGGGGACATGGGTTCGAGCCCTGGTCCAGGAGGATCCCACATGCTGCGGAGCAACTAAGCCCATGTGCCACAACTACTGAGCCTGTGCTCTAGAGCCTGAGAGCCACAACTACTGAGCCCACGTGCCAAAAAAAAAAAAAAAAGATGTCTTTCTGACATCCCAAACTCTAGAAAACATTTTGCTATTGAACCATGCTCTCTGGGGTTTTGAACGCTAACATAAAAGTGATACTCACGGTCCTTCAGCTGCACTGAGGTTTGCCTGGTTTCCCTAAAGAGCGTGAGGAAATTTGGACTGAGTTCAAAACAACTGACTCTCAAACTAGCTTTGGGAACATAGCTCTTCTAGAGTTTGGGGATTCCTCGTGTGTGTGCATATTTTTAATAACACTTATAGATACTAATTAAATGTAATTCAGGGAAGAAGTCATCTGTTTTTTGAGATAATGAATTTAATTTTACTGGAATTAAATCTAATTTAGTTCCATAAAAAATAATTTATTGATATGAAAACTACATCAACTGCAAAATTCTAAGCATAAGTGGCCACTCTATTTCCAAACATTAAACTTTAGATGAGAAAAAAAACTAGGTATAGCTAACATTTGCCATGAAGACAGCCCCCCAAAACAATGTTTAGCAGAAAAGTGGAAATGTTTGTGTCAAAAGCACCAACCCTCTTGCTCCTTTCCTACTGACTTCATTACTAAGACAAAACGTAAGCGATTTATAAATCTGTATTTATACAAAAAAAGGTAGTCAACTAAAAGTTTAGGCTAAGAATAGAATGAAATTATTTTGGAGGGCTGGTTGAGAAGGAGGGGCTTAGTTGCATTGCTTGTCTTTAATCCATACACACCCTCATACTGACTCATGGGACATGGGAGTGGTGGGAAACAGTTCCCAGAGAGCTGAACAGGGGCCTAGCCCAGACCCACTTGACCTTTCCCTTAGCAGCAATTCCACAAATAAGCCCATCAGTACCCACCCTCAGGCTGCCCCATTTGCCAGACCAAAGAGAGTTTAGGGGTAGAAAGAGTTTAAGCAGCCTCAAACCTCTTCTTTAGCCCCATCCCCAAAACATTGAGACAAACTATTAAGTTAACCTCCTCCTAGGCTGACCTGGGTGCTTTATCTCCAGCCTGCATCCCCTCCTGGCCCTCCTTGTGAACTGGGTCACAGGGCCAATCTCTGCTTTGGTCCTCATTCCTCATCCTGGTCCTGATATAGTTTATTCTATAATCTAGTACAGTCTTTCATCCTTTTTTTCTTTTTCCTTTCCTTCCTTCCTTCCTTTTTTCCTTTCATGGTGCCTGTTACGTAGCAGACACTAGGAAAGCACAGGGGACAGAGAAGTGAGCAAAAATAAATCTGGTCTCTCACCTTATTGTTTAATGGAAAAGATATATAATACTTACATAATCACACCAATAAATGTGTAACTGCTACTTGATACAGGGTCAGTGAAGGAAAGTTACATCATACTAGGAGAGCATAGAACACAAGGAAAAGAGGGCTATTCAGTGGAGACTGAGATGTGGAAAGTATGTGGCAGTTAGTTGATTTAGGAGAAGCTAAAAGCATTCCCAGCAAAGGAAATAGCATGTACAAAGGCCCTGAGGTGGGAGAGGGCATAGCCTATTCCAAAACAATATAGCTTGAGTCAGGAAACAAGGGATATTTGTTGAGAGATGAGGCAGGAAAGAGTAATAGGGGTCAGATCTTGCAAAGCCCTTGTGGAAAAGGTTGCCAGATTTACCAAATAAAAATACAGGATGGGAACTTCCTTGGTGGTCCAGTGGTTAAGACTGCATTTCCACTGCAGGGGGCGCGTGTTCGATCCCTGTTCGGGGAACTAAGATCCTGAGTACCGCATGGCATGGCCAAAAAAACAGGATGCCAGGTTGAATTTAATTTCGGATATGCAATGAATAATTGCATAGGATATATTTATACTAAACAATTATGTGTTATCTGAAATTCAGATTCAACTGGGCATCCTGTGTTTTGTTTGGCAGCCCTACTTGTGGGTCAGGTAAGGATTTGATCTTGTTCATCCTGAGACCAAGGTATTAAAGTATTTTAAGCAGAGGTGGCATAATCTGATTAGAATTCTAAATAGCTACAGATTGGAAGGGGGCAAGTGGAGAAGCAGGGAGACAAGGAAGCAATTACAGTGGCCAAGTCTTGAGGGGTGGCAGTGGAGAAGGAGAGAGGTGAGCCACTGGAGCGAATTTTAAAAGATAAAATCAACAGCACTTGGGATCTACTCGGGTCCCATTGCTTTAGATACCTTCCATGTGCCGATGAGGCCCAAATCTACATCTCCAACCTGAGCCTCTGCCAGGAATGCCAGGATCCGATGAGCTACCCACTTATTTGGCATCTCAAACGGAACACAGTCAAGATAGAACTCTGGGTCTACCTCCTCAAACCACTTCCTGAGAAATCATCTCCTTCCCCGTGTCAGTAAAGAACATCCCAACCCACCTGGTCCCTCAAGGCAAACATGCCCTTAATTCCTCTCTTCCTTTCACTGCCACACTCAATCCATCCGCCATCCTGTTGACCCTACCCACTAAATCCCATCCTCAATTGGTGCATTTTTTTTCTATCTCCACTATTAGCACCTACCACAAACCACCATCTGTTGCATCTAGAAGAATGCCAGAGCCTCGAGACTGGTATATCTATTTCTACTTTTATTCACCTCTGAACCATTCTCCACTTGGGAGCAAGGATGATCTTTTCGAAACAGAAGTCAGACCTTAGCTTAAAACCCTTCAATGACTTCTTATTGCATTTAGAATATGCCAACTCCTCATCCAGCTTACAGAGAGACCTACAAAATTAAGGTCCCTGCCTGCCTCAATCTCATCATCATCTAGTCTCCCCCTCACCTGACCCCTTCTTGTCCATCAGATCTCAGTGGATAGGTCTCATCTTTAGGGAGACTTTTCTTGAGCAGATTGTCTCCCACCACTGGATTGCGAGCTCTCTGAGAAGAGGAACTTCCCCTGTCTCCTTCGCTGCGGAATTCACAGCTCCTAGGCCCTCATCAGTATTTGGGAAATGAACAAATGCATTGGTACAGTTTGGATCTGGGAGACAAGGGAGAAGATTCAGGGTTTTCCAACCAGATCTGAAGCCCTGTCCTGCTCTTGGTTCACCCTGATCCTCAGTCTAGTGACTGGAAACTGCTTCCGGTGGCCAGACCTTTCTCAGGGTGTTTATTCATTCACCTGCCAGCACTCCCTTTTCCAGAGCTCTGGTCACTGTTCAGGGCTCCTCTGACTTCAACTTGGACCCCTGGTGATGACAAGTTGCCCAGCCCAAACTCTTCCTGAAGATTGTTGGATTCTGTGAGCATTTGACTCTGCCCACCCATCTAAAACCCCTCAACCCAGGTCTTTTCTCCCATTTCCCTATCATCCTATTACAATTAAACTACAAATGCTTGCTTGACCTCAAATTCCAAACACAGCCATTGGGTTTTGGCATTCACTGGGAGGGCACTAGCATTAGACTGAAATGTATACAGATTATGAAAAAAGAGCTTAGATTTTTCCTTTATCTCTGATATTTGCTGTGGGAAACATCTTCAGAGGTGTCTGCCTGAGTGCCAGTAATATTGTCCAGTTCATTTCTGTGGCCTCAAACGCATTTTGAGATTCTAAAACTGGAAAACATAACTCAGAGTAACTTAAACCTTTATTTAAGCACCATTAAAACTTCCATACAGGGCTTCCCTGGTGGCGCAGTGGTTGAGAGTCCACCTGCCAATGGAGGGGACGCGGGTTTGTGCCCCGGTCCGGGAAGATCCCACATGCCGCGGAGTGGCTGGGCCCGTGAGCCGTGGCCACTGAGCCTGCGCGTTCGGAGCCTGTGCTCCGCAACGGGAGAGGCCACAGCAGTGAGAGGCCCGCGTACCGCAAAAAAAAAAAAAAAGAAAAAAAGAAAACTTCCATATAATGTGCAGATTTGGTAGAATATTTATATCTACCATCCATCCTGTTCTCAGAATGGTGCTTCTAGAAATGTTCCTTTGGCAAAGAATTTACTATATCCCATTCAAGCAATGCACAAGTCATCAACTGGCAACCTTCCATGAAGAATCTATAATGGGTAACATTCTCCCTTTTGAATATGGGCAGGCATCCCTACTATATAATTAGGCTTATTCATTGTATATTTATCACCTGATTCTATTCTAGGAATTGAATGTGAGAGGCAGTATCTTCCCCCAGCCTTCATAGCTAGGCAGCCAAGTGGCATAAACATGACAAACAATCCAGATACAATGAACATCCACAGCTCACATTAAAATGTACAGGGTCACAGCTGCCTTTGAAGACCAGCCCTTAAACGTCTCTAACCAGTGATGGATAGCCAGGCCTTGCTCTTGCATCGATTCATCTTGGAAGTGGAACACTTTGACCCGTTCTTATCTTAGGCTAGGTTGCAGAAGACTCCTAGTGCCCTCATTACAGCTGGTGTCCTTCCAAAAAGGACTGCGATCTTCTTAGACTCAAATTTATGGACAAACATGCCAGTGCAGTTCTGGGTTTCTCGATCTGTTAAGTCTTACTTTATCCTAATGGGTCAAGTGCACTTCCCATTTATTACAATGGCTTGCCATATAAGGGTGATTTATTCAACAAGCATGTATTAAACTCTTTATATGGATCAGATACAACTGCTGGTGCCATGAATACAAAGATGTAAAGTGATTCGTTCAATCAAATGGCACATTTTTTACTGAGTGCCTACGAAGTGCTTGGAAATGAGGATGCATAGGCAAGTAGGACAGATAGGGACCGGCTACCCTCAAGAAGCTTATGATACAGTGGGGGAGCCTAGGTAATGAGCAAATAAATAGATAAAATAGTTTAAAACTGTGATGAAAAGGAAACAGATAAATTGAGTTGGGGGGTGGGGTGGGAGGATGGACACAATTTAGTTCATAACACTAATCCAAAAAGAGAAAGAGACAAAGAAAATTTAAAGATCTATCTCCAGTCGCATAATCTTTTCTAGGGCTAAAAATAAGAGTCAGAGTTGTTCCAATTAGCGTCTGTAAGAAGTTCAGTAGCCTTCCTAGAGCAGCTGTTCTTTTCCTTGCCCTAAGGTCTCTTGGGTACCAGGAAGGTGGGGCTTAGTTTTCACTTCCAAGGTGAAAGCCCTCCCACGTTTTCTTCCTATTTTGACCCTCTCAGGGTCTTTACACCTAGTCCAGACTCCAGAACTCAGGAAAGGTTGCTCCATCTCTCTTTTCTGGAACCAGGAACTTTGATCTCACCCTTCCCAGGCAGGTAAACTTGATCCCTATACTTGCTCTTCAAGTGCAAGTCTGAGTACAACCCTTGGGAGTCCTGAGGCCCTTTCAGAGAGTCCATGAAGACAAACTCTTCAGATGTTATTTTCCTTTTGGGTAATACTACGGAGCTCTTTTGGTATGGTATGACATGTGATACCACAATGGACTGAGTGCAGAAGCAGATATGAGAATCTAGTTACCTTTTATTAAGCCAGACATTAAAGAGATTTGCAAAAATGTAAAACAATGCCACTCTTCTCACTAAATTGTTTCTCAAATTATTTTTTATAAAAATGTTACTTATGTTTATATAAAGTTATTTATTTATTTTTTTGACTGTGTTCGGTCTTTGTTGCGGTGTGTGGGCTTGTCATTGCAGTGGCTTCTCTTGTTGCGGAGCAGGGGCTCTAGAGCTCAGGCTCAGTAATTATGGCACATGGGCTTAGTTGCTTCACGGCATGTGGGATCTTCCTGGACCAGGGCTTGAACCTGTGTCCCCTATATTGGCAGGCGGATTCTTAACCACTGTGCTACCAGGGAAGTCCTATTATTTATGTTAACATGTTTACATTTATTATTTTCAAATGAATAAATACATATTTCTCAACTCCCCACTTTTAATTTCTAATACAGTTAATATCAATAGATATACCTCATAAAAACAGAAGCTTTTTGCAGTCATCGATAATTTTTAAGAGTGTAAAGGAATCCTGAAATCACAAAGTTTGAGAACCCCTGTTTTACAGTCTTCAACCTGAAGAAGAGGGAAAGCACACGTACAGAATTATGAGTGAACTTTCACTCTTTATTCATTAGTCCCCCAAATATTAATGGGACAGGCACTATGCCAGATACTAGTGATAAATCCAGAGTCCCTTCAAAGGAATAAACGTAATGGGGGAAATACATGAGTAACTGGGCTTTTCCAGTACTGGATGTACCAATAACACAGGTGCCCTGAACCAGACATTTAATCCAGTCTCAGTCAGGGAAGACTTCCTGGAGGAGGAGGTGTCTAGCCCGGCATCTCAAACATGGGCAGTAGGTGCAAAACACGGTTCAGTAGAGACTGTGCTGAGAGAAAAAGAAAGGTTTCACAGAGGCCAGGATGTCTAGGCTGAATCACTGTATTTCTTTTCCAAATAACAAAGGGGCCACAAATTCAAAGTCAACCTCCTTAGGCACTTTGAAAAAAAAAGACCTATTAGGGCTTCCTTGGTGGCGTAGTGGTTAAGAATCTGCCTGCCATTGCAGGGCACACGGGTTCGAGCCCTGGTCCAGGAAGATCCCACATGCCACGGAGCAACTAAGCCCGTGCACCACAACTACTGAGCCTGCGCTCTAGAGCCTGTGAGCCACAACTACTGAAGCCCGTGTGCCTAGAGCCCACTCTCTGCAACAAGAGAAGTCACCGCAATGAGAAGACCGCAAACCGTGACGAAGAGTAGCCCCCGCTCGCCGCAACTAGAGAAAAGCCCACGCACAGCAACAAAGACCCAACGCAGCCAAAAAAAAAAAAAAAAAAACCTATTTTCCTTATTAAGAACTTACAGTAGGGAATTCCCTGGCAGTCCAGTGTTTACCACTCCATGCCTCCACTGCAGGGGGTACAGGTTCCATCCCTGTTTGGGGAATTAAGATCCCACATGCTGCATGGTGAGGCCAAAAAAAAAAAAAGAATTTACTGTAGGCATTTGATTCTTTCATAATAGCTGCAAAATCTCCTATCTCCTGTGTTATAAGGCTGTGGCCACGAGCAAACACACACAAGGTGATCCGTGTGGATGCTTAATCTAAACTGATGTGGAGGCATTTTGCTTTGTGATGTAGCACATAGTACATATCTGTTAATAATTGCCTATTTACGTGGTTTCGCCCTAAGAACATGCATAATTTATCTTTTTTGAGTTTTTATATTGATTGAATCAGTCATGTTTATCTTAAAAATCTCTCCCAGAAATGGTCTTGCCAAAAATTGCCCAGAGGGATCTTGAACGTCACCTGCTTCATCAGACAAGTCTGAATTTCCTGTAACCTGGAGAGATTTCCCCGCGGCTGCTCAGAGAGCCAGGGGGGACAGACAACCCGGGAGGCCCAAAAGGCCGCAGACTAGACCTTTGTGGCGGGTTCTGAGAAGCAGGGGGTATTAGGCATTTCAGTTAGGTACAGCACGTTATGAAGAGTTAATCTGAAGAGAGAAATATTTTTCCTTTGGGACACTGTTCTATTAAGCCGTGTTAGCAATTCCTAGAGTTCGCTTCAAATAAAAAAATCTAGTTTATTTATATTCGGCCACTTGCCACGCTCATCCTTCAGCCTCTCACTCCGTAGCTGAATAAGGGGCAGCTACCTAACAGGTAAGATCTCCCCCGCCCGCCCATTCTTTCCCATCTAGAGCAGTACACCGGGACTCGGTGGTGTGGCCTGGGAAGCGGAGTCTAGACGCAAACTCCAGGCCCCGCCTACCCGACGGCGTCCGCAGCGCCGCTAGCGATCTCTACCCGCCAGAGGTCGCAGGCTCAACGAGCAGGTAGCTCAGTTAGCGAGTGACTAATCCAGTCGGCGAGAACTAATCCAGTTCTCACGAGAGAAAGCGCGAAGCCTGCCGGGACGGACGCGCGGCCTTCCGTAAGTTGGACCAAAATGGCAGCCTTGGAGGAAGGCTTCACGTTGACTGCGGTACCGCTGGGTTCCGGGCCTGACGGACCCCTTGGAGTGGAGCAGAGCGACAAAACAGACCAGTTTCTAGTGACGGACAGCGGCAGGACCGTCATCCTCTATAAGGTGAGAGCAATAGGATCGGAGCGCCGTCGCTGCTGTCTCGCCCCTTTCTGAGTTCGGAGCCGGAACCTCAGGTTTCTCACAGCTTTGGAAAGAGGTCTTGCAGCGGGCTTAGCGGAGAGCCGTTGTGGCCTTTTTGGGACGCTGAATGAGGTCTAGAATCTGACTCGGTTGTTTTCCCGGAGAGGCATATTTCCGAGTTGCAGGCGGCAGAGCGTCTAAGTGCACGTGGGCTAGATTCGGAAAGGAAAGGAAAGGAAACCTGTGCTTTCGCTTCATATCTCCCGGAGATATCCTTGCTAAGATCCCCTTCTGGGGTCTCTGTCACCCTAGCTGCCCGCAGAAAGGTTGAACGGAGATTGGTTGGGTGGGAGAAGGTGTCACTGCCAGAACAGTGCTTTAGCCTTGTGTCCGTACGCTTCTTACTCACTCATTAGGAGGGAAAGTTTTGTCGGTGTTTTGTTTTGGCTTTTTGCTTTCTTGGCAGCTTAGTAGGCATCTTGATTCCGAGTGACCTGTTTCCAGCTATGGTTCACCCTGTGAATCCTGGATTTGCGTCCCTTGAAGTCTACACACCCCGCCCCCTATTTAGCCTAAGGACTGCTTTAGCACATTTTCTAAACTTTGCTTTTAGTGGTTCCATAGAAAGTAATTCCTTCTATGTGAGCTGCTGAACAGTTTTCTGTGTCTTTAAGAAGTTGGGTATCTCAACATCGGTAATCATCAGGGAAATGAAAACCAAAACCACAATGAGATATCACCTCACACCTGTCAGAATGGCTGTCATCAAAAAGAACACAAAAAAGTGTTGGTGAGGACATGGAGAAAAGAGAAGCCTTGTACCCTGTTGGTGGGAATGTAAAGTGGTGCAGTCACTATGGAAGACAGTATGGTGATTTCACAAAAAACTAAAAGCAACCATGTGACCCAGCAGTTTCACTCCTGGGTATATATCCAAAAAAACCCCCAAAAAACAAAAACAGTAGTTCGAAAAGATACATGCACCCAGTGTTCATAGCAGCATTATTTATTATTATTTATTATCTTCCATTCCAAGATATGGAAGCAACCTAAGCATGCATCAATAGATGAATGGATAAAGAGGTGGTGTATATCTATACAATGGAATACTACTCAGCCATTAAAAAAATAATGAAATTTTGCCGTTTGCAGCAACATGGAGGGCATTATGCTAAGTGAAGAGAGTCAGAGAAAGACGGATACTGTGATAGCACTTATGTATGGAATCTAAAAACTACAACAAACTAGTGATTATAACAAAAAAGAAGCAGACTCACAGATATAGAGAACTAGTGGTTACCAGTGGTGACAGGGAAGGGGGGAGGGGCAAAATAGGGATACGGGAGTAAGAGGTGTAAACAGTTATGTATAAAATAAGCTACAAGGATATATTGTACAACAGGGGGAATATAGCCAATATTTTATAATAGCTATAAGTGGAGTATAGCCTTTAAAACTGAATCACTAGATGGTACACCTGTAACTTATATAATATTGTGCAACAACTATACTTCAATTTAAAAGAAAGCTAGCTGTCTGCTTTGAAGTTTGGGGAACAGGTTGCCAACAGTACACTATACTGTTTGCTTGTTTTGATGCTTCTGAAGACACCATTGGTTTTTACCTGGCTGTCAAGTGGACTTTTTGCAGTTCCTGCATAGGAATAGAGTGGCTGATTAGAATTGGCACGATGCCAGCTATCCTTACTCTGTTTCTCATGCCCCTGTTCAAGGGCACAACTGCATCAGTTTTTTAAATACACTAATATTGTTCATTGTCAAAGTGCCGATATTAATTTACTTTTTTTCACTTTAGGAACTTATATTTTCATTTTAACTACTCTTTTAAAGTTTTTTTTTAAAATTGTAGTAAAGTACGCATAACAAAATTTACTATCTTAATGACTATAAGTGTACAGTTCAGGGTATTGAGTACATATATTCACATTGTTGTGCAGTCATCACCACCATCCATCTCCAGAACTCTTTTCATCTGGTAAAACTGAAACTCTGTACTCATTAAATAATAACTCCCAATTTCCCCAACCCCAGGCAACCACCATTCTACTTTCTGTCTTAAGTGGAATCCACATAGTATTTGTCTTTTTGTGACTAGCTATTGTTTTAATTTAGGAGATTTGTTAAATGCTATCGTTTTAATGATTTCTTCCGAATGTAAATTTAATTGCTTTAATGTCTGAAACTGACTTTTTGAATATTGTATGTTCATTTCATTAGGTTTCTGATCAGAAACCCTTGGGGAGCTGGTCAGTGAAACAAGGTCAAATTATAACATGTCCAGCTGTGTGCAACTTTCAAACGGGAGAGTATATTGTTGTACATGATAATAAGGTGAGTTCTAAAACTTTTATATAATATATACAAAACAAATCAAATTTTGATTTATTAACTATTCATGTTGTATGTAAATGGAAATTGGAATGCTTTTTTAACTTGTATGTTTTTATTTCAGGTCTTGAGAATATGGAATAATGAAGACGTAAACCTGGATAAAGTATTTAAAGCGACAGTAAGTCTTTGGATTTTCCAACACATTTATTTAGTTTATTGGTGAGATGGAATAATTTGTAATGTAGCAGTTATTTATCTTAAAGTGTCTGTGAACATGACATAAAGGTTATAACCAGTTTTTCATTCTAGCTATCCTACAGTATGTCTTGGTAAAATGTCTCAACTTATGAGTTAATATGTTATAAAATGTTAGATGATATGTTATTTTCATATGAGGTTGAGGATTTAAATAATTCATGAATGATACATTATAGTTATTTCCATGAGTTTAAATGTTTGTGGTGTGTCCCTTGCAAGAGCAAATGAACTTCATTGTTCTCTTTCTTAAAATAGGTAGAACAGACCCTGCAAGTTTTATGCATTATACATTTTAAAAGTGGCACATACTGCAGTGGAAAAGAACCATGACTAACTGTGCCTTTTCTCCTAATGACCTAAAGTATGTTAATTAACTTTGTCTTATAAAATGAAGATCTCTAACTAGGTTAATCTTGAAAGTTCTTTATGGCTCTAAATGTCTAACTCTAAATACAATTGGCATATTTTAGAATTGGTTCACAACAGATCTGATTCACATACAACCGCAGTTGTCACCCGGACCCTTGAAACCTCTAGCCAGCTACCTGTGCTGCCACCTGGCTCCAGTCATTTTGTTTACCCTGAAGTAACACGGTCCTGAATTTTACACAATGGGTTTTTTTTGTTGTTTTTTTAATCCTACATATGGTGTTAACTTCTTTTCCTGAGCTTGCAGGCTATGTATACATACATACATAGATACACACATACACACACACACAAACATAAATATATATGTGTGTGGCTCGTGTATTTATATATGGCATCTTTCTTTTTCTAATACCAGAACAGCTTATAACTCTGCATTAGTGCCTTTGTTTGTACCTCTCCTCACCTCCAGTTTTGAGAGACCCAGGTTATAGCCTAACCTCCAGTATTTACAGTGGATAGATAAACCAAAAATGAATAAAAGTGATTACGTATGGGGGTGAGCAGGGGAGAGGATAGAGAATAGGATCAAAAGTTAGACTTCTGAATGTATTTTATGTTAGATTTAACTTTGGAACCATACATAATTATGAAACAAAATTGAGTAAAAATGAAAGCAAATCAGTCCCTTAAAGATAAGCCTTCTCCGGGACTTCCCTGGTGGTGCAGTGGTTGGGAATCCGCCTGCCAATGCAAGGGACACGGGTTCGAGCCCTGGTCCGGGAAGATCCCACATGCCGTGGAGCAACTAAGCCCGTGAGCCACAACTACTGAGCCTGTGCTCTAGAGCCCGTGCTCCGCAGCCAGAGAGGCCACCGCAATGAGAGGCCCGCGCACTGCAGCGAGGAGTATCCCCTGCTGGCTGCGGCTAGAGAGAGCCCACGCGCGGCAACGAAGACCCAATACAGCCAAAAATAAACAAATAAGTCTATTAAAAAAAAAAAAAAAAAAAAAAAAACCTTTTTAAAATTTCCTGTT
>NW_020174923.1:13498320-13537197 GCF_003031525.2 Neophocaena asiaeorientalis asiaeorientalis
AAAAAAAAAAAAAAAATAGATAAGCCTTCTGTAAATGTCCTGATTCTATTAGGTGGCAGTTCCTTTAGAATAAAAATTTTAATGTTTTTATGTTCTTCTAGTTGTCCGCTGAGGTATATAGGATACATTCAATACAGGGGACAGAACCCTTGGTGCTGTTCAAGGAAGGTGCCATTCGTGGTTTAGAGGCCTTGCTTGCAGAGCCCCAGCAGAAAATTGAAACTGTTATCTCTGATGAAGAAGTGATTAAGTAAGTTCTAATACTTGTAATTTTTACCAAAAAGAAAATGCACTCTGTGTTTTTTATATTCTTTGCCTTGTTCAAAAGTATTTTGATTATAAACGTGATAAAAGTAAGCTGATTGAAAACCGTCTATAAGACAGTAGCCAAAATCACATCCCTCAAAAGCCTCTGGCATGATAAGTGATTGAGGAAACTGGGGTCAAATGAGTCCTGTCCTAATAACAGAACTGGATAGTCAGTTATTTGAAAATTAAGTGAGTAATCCCACAAGACCGGAATCTTCTGTCATATAGCCCTGACTGCCAAGGTCAGAACTCTTTCTCCTGAAGAAATGTGCAGCTTGTTAGTGGAATCAGGATAATGCTTTGAGACCTCTTCTTTCCCAGATTCTGAAATAAAACTTGGGAAATGACTCACACAAATGATAGAAGGAAATCTCACAGTTTTACATCTATCCAATCCCTATTCTTTCATCCCATTTCCTGTTTGGTTAACTTGCTGCCCCTCCCGGCCCACCTGATGTAAACTAAATCTTTAAAGGTCCAAGCAAAGACTTGTACGTAGTCACTCAACAATGTGGACAGTGACCCGTTATATCTTAGACCCAATGAATGCCTGTAAAGTGTGAGCAACTGTATTTGGAGGAAATCTTTACGCAAAAAGATATAGGTAGAGAATCTGGGTTCTAATCCCCACTTTGCCAGAAAATGGCTGTGCGGCCTTGGTTACAGGCCCCTTACCCTCCCTATGCCTCAGTTCCCGCTGTCACTTGAAGAAGGCAGGTGAGATGCTAATGTTTTCCTGAGAACACTAGGCCCCAAAATGACTCTGAAAAAAGGAGGGGTGGGTCAATTAAGTTTGGGGAACACCACATCTTGTCTTACATGCCCTTGGTACTTTATAGTTCATGTTATTGTCTTTAAAGTTCTGGGAAGCTCAGCAACTTGCATTTAATCCAGAGATGCATTTGACAGAGGAATGCCTTCTAGGTCCCTGTGGTAGATATTTTGAAACACTGAATTAAGTGTTCTCTGCTACCTCTCTGGCTCTAAAAAATATTTAATAAAAGATAATCTCTTAAATTTAGATTGATGGTGTGTTTCAACTGGTGATTTTGCATTTTATAATTTTTCTTTTTCTTTTTTTAGGTGGACAAAGTTTTTTATGGTATTTAGGCATCCTGTGCTGATTTTTATTACTGAAAAAGTAAGCAATATCTTTAATTCCTGGCCCATTTTGTGACATTTCAGAGTCATCTGTATGATTTTTAAAACTAAAATTGGACTTTGGTATTTCTTTCAGAAAATTTTAATATATTTTTAAAATACTGAAAAATCTATTAGTTATAATTATTTCTATGCCTGAATTAAATATATTTTATAACTTCTTAAATTTAATTGGACAAGAGGTTTTTAAGCACTCATTAAAGTAATTACAGTGGGGCAACAGCTGGTCTCAACATTTAAATATAGTTGGTGGAAATGGGAATATTTTTAAAATAAAATAACTTTTTTTTTTCCAGCGTGGAAATTACTTTGCTTATGTACAAAAGTTTAACTCACGTATCCTAAGCAAATACACACTTTTACTTGGACAAGAAGAAAAATCGGTTACACAGAGTTTTAGTACATCTGTGCATCGGAAATTCATCTCTCTGATGTCATTAAGTAAGTACTTTTTTAAAACTCTCAGAGTTTATAAATAAAGGGGTATTACAGGATAGTGTTTTAAGTTCGAGTCTTCAGTTTTTACAGTTTTCTGTTGTAGTATTTCCCTTTCCATGCTTCCTTACAAGCATTTATACCTTCACTTTTTGCATTTTGCCATGTCTAGTCACGCAATAGGTCAGTAATTCTCTGCAGGTAAATTTTATGTCTTAAAATTTTATCATAAGCAATAAATAATATAATACCAATAAAAAAGGAAAAATCACTCTTTATTATGATAAGTCCAGTTTTTTTGATATTGTAATTAGTGAATCATGAAATACCTAAGGTTGGTACTGCATGGCCTCCCCATTCCACTTTTCCAACCTATAGTATGCCATTCCTTTGAGCAGTGACAGAGACAGGTGGGTAAAAGGACACTAACAAAGCAGTCTTGGACTCTTACTAGCCACCATTTTACAGATTATTTTTTAATGCCTTGGAGTTTACTTCTACCTAATGCTCTGAGGTTTAATCCCAGTCTTATGCATCTAGGGGGAAAAAATGCCTTTGTGGTCTTCTCTCCCCCCAGCCCTTTATGGCTTCTTTTGAAGTTGTTTTGGGAAGGTTAAGGGAGGAAGAAACAGAGCAGTATTTAGGAAACATTTTCATGTTATCACAGTTTAAAACCTTTCTGAAGTTTTTCAATGTGCAAACGTTTGCAGTGGCTGTTAACAAAAAGGCTCTCTTCGTTTATCATGTCTAGAGTGTCATTGGAATCCGGTTAATACCTTTGCTTAAGAGGGACTGGTTTTCTTAAAGTTTAACCTATAGGACATATTAATTATTACACAGAAGTTTGTGAGTTATGTTTTAGCTTTTGAACATTGAAGTAAGGGAATCTGAACCAAAGGGTCATAAAATCTTCATGTAACATAGCTAGAACCACATGAAATTGCCAAAAATACAATTGACCTACAAAACCCAGCAATTTAATAAGGTTTTAGGGTGCTGGAGTAACAAGAAATGTAATATTTAGACCAGAATGCTAATTAATTTCTAGTAAGAGATATAGCCTTTTACTGATTGAATTGTCTGTATTCCTGGCAGTCCCCTCATATTTTAAGTTATTACAGATATTTACAATTTTTATTTCATGGTTATCATGACATTTCTTACTGAGATTTTTATTAATATTTCTCCTCCATCAACTTTAGGTTTGTAGTATATTCTTTATGGGAAAGCATAGAGTGATGTGATTATTACATTTGTTTATTTTTCTGGTTGGATTCTCTATCAAATTGGTAAAATCTTATTAACAACTTAGTACATTTAATTATAACAGATATAGAACTATCATTTATCCAATAAGGAACAATAAATACTTGTTTCCAACAGGCTCTGATGGATGTGTATATGAAACCTTGATACCAATACATCCAAGTGACCCAGAAAAGAATCAGAGGGTAGTTCGATCACTGTTGCTCAAGTCCGTGGTGTCTGGCAATGCTCGAAGTGGCATTGCACTCACCATCCTGGATCAAGATCACGTAGCAGTCCTGGGACCACCACTATCAGCTTCTAAGGGTAACTAAAATCCAATCAGTTAAGAAGTCCTTTGGATTTTTTCCATCAAAGTGTACTTTTAAGTCTCCTCTTTCTTTTTCATTTATTTATTACCACCCTAATTCATTCTCTTTTTCACTGTAGCTTCCTAATTCTTGAATAGGTCTTTGATTTCATCTTGCCTTGATCAGTTTCTCTAAAACATTTCCTATATCACTCACTACCTTGCTTGTCACCAGTGTCTTAAATAAAAACTGCAAATATCTGTGCCAGCCTGTAGGCATTGGAAACATTGGTAAGACTTGCAGTAGAGGATTGAATTCATACCTTGGTGACATTTTAGCAGAATATAAATTCATTAGTCTTGGACAGCTTGAAATTTGGGGACTACTAGTGTGCCTTTTTTTTTTTTTTTTTTGCGGTACGCGGGCCTCTCACTGTTGTGGCCTCTCCCGTTGTGGAGTACAGGCTCCGGATGTGCAGGCTCAGCGGCCATGGCTCACGGGCCTAGCCGCTCCGCGGCATGTGGGATCTTCCCAGACCGGGGCACGAACTCGTGTCCCCTGCATCAGCAGGCGGACTCCCAGCCACTGCGCCACCAGGGAAGCCGTAGTGTGCCTTTTGTCTCTGTGACTTCAGAGCAGGATTTTCATCATCACCTCACCTCCTCACCCCCAAACACCCCTCCACATAGACAATAGTAGTCTATCATGAAGGACACAGTTGTTCCTGGCCAGTGCAAGATTGGGGTCTCCCGGCCTACACTATAAAACTCCAAATCTATGGTTTAGCATTCAACTCTCGCCACAGTCTAGACCCTGTCCATGTTTTCCAGTCTCTTCTCCCAATTTCAAAGCAAGAACTCTCTGCTTTATTCAGGCCAGGCTCCCTATTGACTACAAACTTGATATGGCCATCCTTGTGTATTTTGTTTTGTTTCTTCTTTTTAAGATAGGAGCTACCACTTATGGCATACTGTCCTGTGCCAGGTGTTTTACTTGTATTATTTCATTATCTGTGTCATTTAATCCTCCAACAACCCTATGAGAGAAAGTCCAGTTATTATCACCCTTATTTTACAAATGAGAAGCTGAGATGTTAGGTAACTAAGTAGTGGAACTAGGGTTCAACCCAAGCAGGTTGACTCTTACGCCATATATCTTACCGTTCTTAAGTCCTGGCTTTTAGCCACTTTACCAAGCTGTGCTTCTCCTCTCTCAACCCCCATCCTCCCTCTCTAGTTCCTGGTCTAACCCCCAAAAACTCAGTAACCTCAGTAAAGTTTCCCATGTCTCTTTCCAGAGTTTTTTTAAATATATGCAAATGCTACTACTTATTTTTCTTCCTCTTTTTACACAAATGGTAGCATACCTTATCCTCTGTTGTACATCTTAATTTATCCACTTACCTGAGATATCATAGAGAGCCTTCCATAGCAGCATCTGTATTGACTTTTTTTTTCTTTTTAAAATTTTATTTATTTATTTATTTTTGGCTGTGTTGGCTCTTCGTTGCTGCACGCGGGCTTTCTCTAGTTGCGGCGAGCGGGGGCTACTCTTCGTTGCGGTGTGTGGGCTTTTCATTGCAGTGGCTTCTCTCATTGTGGAGCACAGACTCCAGGCGTGCGGGCTTCAGTAGTTGCAGCACGTGGGCTCAGTAGTTGTGGCACACAAGCTTAGTTGCTCCACAGCATGTGGGATCTTCCCAGACCAGGGATTGAACCCATGTCCACTGCATTGGCCGGCGGATTCTCAACCACTGCGCCACCAGGGAAGCCCGACTTTATTTTTTTAAGAGGAAAATATAGGCAGAACATTCCAACATAAATCACAGCAATAGTTTTTTGCATCTGTCTGCTAACACAAAGGAAATAAAAACAAAAATAAACAATTGGGGCCTAATTAAATTTTAAAAGCTTTTGCACAGCAAAAGAAACATCGACAAATCGAACAGACAACCTACTGAATGGGAGAAAATATTTGCAAATGATATGACTGGTAAGGGATTAATATCCAACATATATAAACAGCTCATACAACTCAAAGTCAAAAAAACAACCCAATTGAAAAATGGGCAGAAGAACTGGATAGACATTTTTTCAAAGAGGAAATGCAGATGGCCAACACACACATGAAGAGATGCTCAACATCGCTAATCATCAGGGGAATGCAAACCAAAACCACAATGAGGTATCACCTCACACCTGTCAGAGTGGCTGTCATCAAAAAGAACACAAATAATAGGTGTTGGCGAGGATGTGGAGAAAAGGGAAGCCTCGTACTCTGTTGGTGGGAATGTAAATTGGTGCGGCCACTGTGGAAAACAGTATGGAGGTTTCTCAAAAAACTAAAAGTAGAACTACCATATGACCCAGCAGTTTCACTCCTGGGTATATATCTGAAAAAACAAACTAATTCAGAAAGATACCTGGACCCCAATGTTCATAGCCCCATTATTTACAATTGCCAAGATAGGAAGGCATCCTAAGTGTCCATCAACAGATGAGTGGGTAAAGAAGTGGTGTGGGTGTGTAGATATGTATGTGTGTATATATATTTGTGTGTGTATGTGTGTGTGTGTGTATATATATATATATATATATATATATATAAAATAGACTACTACTCAGCCATTAAAAAGAATGAAATTTTGCCATTGCAGCAACATGGATGAAGTTGGAAGACATGCAAAGTGAAATAAGTCAGACAGAGAAAGACAAATACTGCATGACATCACTTACATGTGGACTCTAAAAAGTACAACAAACTAGTGAATAGAACAAAAGAAGCAGACTCAGATACAGAGGACAAACTAGTTACCAGTGGGGAGAGGGAAGGGAGGAGGGGCAAGATAGGGGTAGTGGAGTAAGAGGTACAAGCTATTACGTATAAAATAAGCTACAAGCATATTGTACAACATGGGGAGTGAGGCAGTATTTTATAATAACGATAAATTGTGAATCACTATGTTGTACAACTGTAATTTACGTAATATTGTGCAGCAGCTGTACTTCAATAGAAAATTCATTAATTTTTTTAAAAAATGCTTTATTTTTTTAGAGAAGCTTAAGGTTCACAGCAAAATTGAGGGGAAGGTACACAGATTCCCATATGCCCCCTGCCTGCATATGTGTCCACTTGTCATGATAGCTCATATCTGAATTTCTGTCTTCATTACTCATTTTTGTTCTTAATAAACCAAGACCTATGTGTTTAACTATGACTTCCCTCCTCCCTCCCTCCCTTCTCCTCACCCCCAGCACCATATATTTATATTTGGCTGACTTCTGAACTTGGGACATTTTTTTTTTCTTTTTAATTTTTTGGCCACACCACGAGGCATGCGGGATCTTTAGTTCCCCGACCAGGGATTAGACCCGCACCCCCTGCAGTGGAAGCGCAGAGTCTTAACCACTGGACCTCCAGGGAAGTCCCAACTTCTGAATTTGTATGTCTTATTTTATAGAATGCCTCTCCATATGGAATACAAAATTTCAAACACTACAGACTTCAAAAGAGTTACCACAAGGGACCAGCGGTCAAGTAAGTTTTTGCACTTTGGGGTTTTTTTCAAATGTACTTATTTTTGTGTCTGACAAATAGACTGTAAGGGAAGAGACCTCTTCAAATCTAAATATTTTATCAGTTTTGATTAAAATAAATTAAGAAATATTTTCTACCTGCGAGATAATATTTAATTTGGTTATTTTTATAGTTTGCTTATGTTTGTCACTTTCAAAAGACTAAATTATAAGCTAATTATAGATCAGGAGAGAACAGTTAGCTAGTTAACAAAACTTTTTAATCTCACTTTGGTTTTATCTTTTTACTTTTGTATTTTGAACTATATCCAAGGGCTGTTACTTTGCCTAATAAATTAGTCTTTTAGGTTATATGTTAAATGTTATCATGGAATTACATAAGAATACTTAAAGAATTAAAATTTAAGGTGACCAGACTATAAACTTCCTGAGGCAAGGGACCTTGTCTTTTTTGTTCTCCATCATATCTTCAGTGCTTAACAAAGGTACTCAGTAAGTACTGGTTGTTTAGTGAATATAAGATATAAATAAATCAAGATATAGGATGTTGTTGATCATTGTACTTAGACGATAAGGAGACTATGTTTCTTAGCATAGAATTCTAATTTATATTTAAACAAGTAATTTTCACAAGATTAGCCGTTCACAATTCCACTGCTCTAACAAACTTCACTTTTGATTTCCGTGTTCCTTTGAGCTTTTTGTTCATATACCTGTCTCAGTTTTACAATTTTATAATTGAGATCATGAGATAGAAACTGTTAAATTTTGCTTTTTTCATTTCGTACATCAAAACAGTTTGCCTGTGTTACAGTAGCCTTTGTGAGTATCACGTTAATAGATGTGTAATATTGACAATATTTATTTTAAACAATTCATTTATTTTAAATATATGTGTTGATCAAATTTTTATGAGTCAAAAGAAATTATCTTTAAATTATGCTTTATTCAGACATGGGCAAAAATAAGAGCTTTGTAAACCTACCTCAATTAATAAATTGAACATATGAGATTATTCTGGAAAGTTGCTTAACTTCACCTTATCCTTTTCTGTTATATTAAGATTACTTCCACCACAAGTTATTGTTACAAGTTATATGGCTTTGTTGAATCAGATCTTAGAAGAGAAAAAGGATTGCTTACATTTTTGATAACTTTTTTGTAGCTCTGGTGTCATGGGGAAAATTTGTTTATGCTACATGGAAAATTTCTAACTGTAATCCCATACAAGTGTGAGGTGTCATCATTAGCAGGTGCTCTTGGAAAACTCAAGCATAGTCAAGATCCAGGTAGGAACTTAAATGTTTTATTACTAAAAACCAATTTATAAACTTCTAGTTTGATATGTAGATTTTCACAGCTATCGGTTTGCGTAACCTGTTCTTAATGTTGAAATTTGCCAGTGTTCATTCAGATTTTATTGGTCAGGAAGCTACCTTGGGAACAGTCCACATTGCAGACGCTGCTGCAGGTTAAAGAGCTACGCTGCATTTTGAACGCCAGTGTTCTGACTTTAGGGGCAACGGGAAAGTCTGCAGACAAAATCAGAAATGCTTTTTCCCTCTTTGGTTTACCAGTGGCCTCATCTGTTGGGCACATAGCCTTTTAGGATATTATGATTTACTGATCTGAGGTTATTGGTAGAATGAAATGGACTTTAAAGCCGCTTTTGAATTGTGCATGAGTGGTTGTTGTTTTATTGTTCTTTGTTTGATTGATTGGCTGGGTAAATACCAATAGGTAAAAAAATTCCAGTAATTGTGTGTTCTGTGTTTTCTTAGACATTCATGCCATGACTCATTTTGTAAACTGGGAAACATCACAGGGATATGGACTTGGATCTCAGAACTCAGAGCAGTCAAAGAGAATCGTAAGTTTGGTAGTTGAAATAGAAATGTTACTACAGATGTTAAAAAACAGAAAAGGCTGAATTATTTTAATAATTCATATTTGTACAACTCTTACAACTTGCTCTTAATGATGGGGTGATTTGAAGCTTGAACCCAGTAACCTGACAGCCCTTATCCGAAAGTGACACATGTCGTCTAGTAGTTTTTATGGGCATGTGTGTAAGACCCAGGTGTAAAAATGGACCAGTTTGCAATTAGTAATAATACAGTATAGAGATTTTATTTATGAAAAAATGAAAACTTTAAAGATATTTAAGTTAAAAGTTGAAATAGACCCACTTTTCACTATAAGAAAACCAAACCCTAAAAAAGCTTGTGAATGGACTTCCCTGGTGGCGCAGTGGTTAAGAATCCCCACCTGCCAATGCAGGGGACACGGGTTCGAGTCCTGGTCTGGTTCCCACGTGCCCCGGAGCAGCTAAGTCCCTGCGCCACAACTACTGAGCCTGTGCTCTAGAGCCCGCAAGCCACAGCTACTGAAGCCCACATTCCTAGAGCCCGTGCTCCGCAACAAGAGAAGCCACTGCAATGAGAAGCCCGTGCACTGCAATGAAGAGTAGCCCCCACTCGCTACAACTAGAGAAAGCCCACACGCAGCAACGAAGATCCAATGCAGCCAAAAATAAATAAATTAAAAAAAAAAAAGTTTGTGATTAGAGCAAAAGTGTGCCAGTCTCTTTGGGACATTTTATATTCTTCTAAATGTCTATTGCATCTTTTGTGTTGTTTTGAGATCCTAATCAATTTACTGAATTCCAGTTAAGGAGAAGGAAAATTGAAGTGAGTGTACAGCCGGAGGTTCCACCATCCACACAACTCTTAGCAGCCATACAGGTAAATTTTAAAATATTAGAAATATGAAAAAATCAACTCATGGTTAAAAGAAATCCTGTGTACTTTTTATTCTGTCTTCCTCTTGTGATCATTTTTAGAGCTATGGCTAACATTTGTATAGTATATTGAGGTTGTCAGAGTGATGCTTTGGCTTATTTGACTCTCACTAAGCATTTCGTGAGATCAGTGTGATGGTGGTGGCCTCATATCTCATTCACCTTTGCATTGAATGTTTGTAATTTAGCTTCTTAGAAATTTTGATTTCTAAATCCTTGAGTTTTTTTTTCTTCTTTGTATTTTGTCTTTGTCCAGTAAATTGTATATCAACTCCAGTTTCACAGGAATGCATGAATGCTGTTAGTGATTTAAGACAATGTTAAGCTAGGAACTTTTAAGTGCAGAGCGACATTTATTAATGTACCACACTGAACTCTTTACTTCTGCCCTTTCAGAAAGATTCAGAAAAACATATTGAAGTAGAACTACGTAAATTTTTGGCTGTTAAGCGGACCCCTGACTTTCATACTATTATTGGGGATGTAGTAATAGGACTTCTGGGAAGATATAAAGCAGAACCATCATTTTATCCTCGGAACTGTCTGATGCAGCTTATCCAAACACGTGTGCTTTCTTACAGGTAAATGTTTCTATACAGGTAAATGTTTCTGTACACCAAACTTTATACACATAACTCTTTTGACCTTGTTTTTTGCAGTTCTGATTTTTATACTCTGTAAAAACCTTATGAATTATTTGCAATTGAGAGTTTCTTAATATATATAAATGATTCATGTTTTTGGTCTTAGCTTGTGCCCTGGCTTAATGGAGTTTGCTTTAGAAAAGACAGATGTGCAGATCCTACAGCTCTGCCTACAGCAGTTCCCTGACATTCCTGAGTCAGTCACCTGCGCTTGCTTAAAAATTTTCTTGAGGTAAGTTAGAAGCTGATGGTCCTTTACTTTTACTGCATTTTTAATCTATTGTTTTATTTTATTTCTAAAACTTTAAAGTCTTAGAAAATGAAAATTTTTCCAGTAAGTTCAGCTACTGATAAGAATTATTTCCTGCTTTCAATTAACATGATAGCATTGGTGATGACAGTCTTCAAGAAACAGATATCAATATGGAGTCAGTTTCTGACTATACTGCTACTATACAAGATGGGGAAATAGAAGAACAAACTGAAATTCTTCAAAATGGTTTCAATCCTGAAGAAGATAACTGTGAGAACTGTGCTCAGGAGTTGATTGAGAAGCCTCGGGCTGCAACAGAGGAGAGCACTTCATGCCCTGTTACAGGGAAAAGAGCAGCGCTACTGTATCCTTTGAAACCATTTCTTTTGCATTGTCTTTTTCCCAGGGATGTAGTCAAATGCCAAGCAAAAACTAAGGGGTAATTAGATAATTTAAGGTGGTTTTTTCCTTTTCTTTTTTCAGTTTTTTTCAGTTTCTGCTTGAAAATGGATTACATTCAATGCTGTGTTCAAACAACATACTTAAACCTTCTTATTTTTTTTTTTTTTTTTTTTTTTTTTTTTTTTTTAGGATCTTCCCGGATCAGGGCTCGAACCCGTGTCCCCTGCGTTGGCAGGCGGATTCTTAACCACTGCGCCACCAGGGAAGCCCTAAACCTTCTTATTTAAGAAGCTATACTAGGATAGAAGCTCTATCACTTCTAAAAATTAGTATACTGAATAAACACCAATTATCTATAATAGCAAAATATTCCAGATGATCTCTAGTGACGAGGAGAATGTTCAGTGATAACACTCTTCTAGAAAAGTTGAACTTTTGTATAAATTTAGAAAAATGTTACTGGGGAAGGGAATTACTCATTATTTCAGTAGAAAAGTCTTTATTGGTTGAAATGAGATTTTCCTTTATTCCCAAGTAGAAATGCAATTCTTCATTCAGCATATAGCGAGACGTTTCTTCTGCCTCATTTGAAGGACATCCCAGCACAACACATCACTGTGAGTGTTCTTACGAATCCTACAGGATTTTATTTCTGGGTTAAGTGTTGCTCCTTAACTCGACCCAGCTTCTAGGGCATTCAAAAGGCTATAAAGTTCTTTCATCTGAGTAAGAGATTTCCCTGCCCTCAAGGTGAAAAATCGTGCCTGGGAGACTAGAGTGACCTGGAGGAGGCAGAGCTTGACGTGTTCCTGGTGCCAAACCTGAAGGCCGGGTTCATCCATCTAAGTTAGAAACGAGTAGGAACTAAAAAGAATTGCCCAGAGAAGGATTCTCTCTTCTCTACTTACTATTTACAAACAAAGTAAGCTCCTCACCCACTTCTCCCAAACCAAATGAACTCTTCTTTGATGGCAGGGAGTGCATTTGATTCATGTGTCCCCTGATGTCTAGCATATTTGTCTGATGTACAGTTAAATTCAGTAGCCTCTTAAAATTCTTTCCAGTCTCTTTGTTAGCTTTACAAAGAGAAAATTTTCCTATCAAAGTGATTGTTCTTTTTCCCCCCCAACACCTAGCTATTTCTCCAGTATTTGTATTTCCTTTATCTGAAGTGTAGTGAAAATGCTACTATGACTCTTCCTGGAATACACCCTCCAACCCTGAACCAGGTGAGGTAATCTTTTTATTTTGATCTGATGCTGGGAAAAATATGTTAAAAAAAAAAAGTTTTATATATATATAGTATCAGAATCTGGAATCCAGGAACTGATTCCTCCCTGTCTCGTGGTTCCTAGGACCCTCCTCCCTCACCAGGTACACAAACCACTGGAGTGGATCACTCAATTTGGTAGATGGATTTTTTAGAGCCATAATTTTATACTAAGGAACTTAAATTCATCTTACATTCCTAATTCTTTATTGTGACCCTTTTCAAGAATTTCCTCAGCTTCATTGGAAGAGAGTGATAATAAGTGGCCTCCTAATAACCTAATAATCCCAAGTCCCTCTTAGAGATAACCAATACTAAGAGTTGCATTTATGTCCAGAGATTTGCTTTCTGTACCTTAACTTATCTTTCTCTTGTCTTTCTAATGCAAATTAGATCACGTGCATGCTATTCTGCAGCTTGTTTTTTCTCACTCATTGCTACATTTTACACATTTTCTGAATCAGGCTGTATACATCTGCCACATTCTTTTTAACCACTGCATACTATTTGATTTTATAGAAAATCTTAATTTGTTAGTCCCCTATTGATTGGCATTTAAATTGCTTACAGTTTTTTGCTATTGTAAACAAACTTTCAGTGAGCATCTTTATAGAAATATTCTTACATATTATGAGAGAACACCTCTTGGGTAAATTCCCATTAGTGAAATTACTGGATAAAGAGTGCATGCGTTTTTAGTTTCAAAAATGCCAGGCTGCCTTTCCAAAGGGTTGTGACAAGAGGTACTATGGCCACCAAGATCTGAGACCTTACTCTCTGCTAGTCAAGTAGGTAACAAGTAAGTGTTTTATTTTAATTTGCATTTCTTTGATAATAAGAAAGGTGGACCATCATTTCTTGCCAATTTATATTCCTTTTTGTGTACTGCCTAATCAGGTTCTTTGTCCAATTTTTCTGTTGCATTTCCTGTCTTTATCATTTTGCCTTATTAATTATTCTTCGTATATTAAGAGAAATTAGTCTGTTTCTATGAAGTGTATTACAAATACTTTTTTCCTATCACTCTTTTTTACTTGCTTTAGTGTAATTTTTGCCATAGATGGGTTTTTAATTTTCATGCTGTCAAAATTGTTAGGCTTTTACTTTACTGCTTCTTTTTGGGTACGCCATGCTTAAGGCCCTTCCCACTCTAAGAGTATAAAAATAGCCACCCTGTCTTCCCCTAGTACATTTCTTTTCCTTTTCTTTGTTTAATTCTTTGATACATATAAAGTTTTTTTTGGTGTAGAGAGTTACACAGGTATCAGCTTTCCCCCCTCCCTGCAAATGGATAGTTGGTTTCCTTAATGCTTTTTCATGACACTGATATTTGCATGTTAACAACACCATTTGAAGGTGTAGACTACATAGGATACTTTAATAAATGTATAGTAATAATTTTATTTTAGATCTTGGTACCTTATCTATAATACACGACACCTTATTCTTGGGTCATAGTGTATATTTCAGAATAGGAGATGAGGGAGTTCTTTTTTTTTGTAGCTGCGAGTAGTTATCAAGAATTTTTTAAAATAAAAAGTGCTAGCTCTCCCTTGGATTAAATATCACTGTGGCTTTCTTTTTACTGATTAATCTGATGGAAAAGATCCAATTATGCTTGTAAAATGACAAGTAGAAAAGCAGAAAAGAGGCTTTTTAGATTGCTTAGAAATTCCTTCATCTCTAAAATGTTCAGACTTCTGTAAAGAAGACTTACTTTTTCTTATAACTGTTTGATACTATTATGGACTTTGTAAAATGAATTAACCTAAAATTAAATTTAAAATCTTAACTCCTTTTCCTGTTTATCTTCAGATTATGGATTGGATATGTCTACTTCTAGATGCTAATTTTACTGTTGTGGTAATGATACCAGAAGCAAAAAGGCTACTGTTAAGTCTTTACAAGTTTGTGAAATCCCAGGTATGTAATTATTTGATTATACTGAATTCTGTTTGTAACCAAGAAGCACCAAAATTATAATTTATTAAAATTTTTCTTGGAATAGCCCTAAGTAATTGTGGAGGATTTATCCATATGTACAAGTTATGGTAAAAGTGATTTTGGAACTTTTTTCTTTAGATAAGCATTTGTTCTGAGCTCAACAAGATTGAAGTAAGTTTTCGTGAGCTACAGAAATTAAATCAAGAAAAGACTAATACAGAATTATATTCAATTGAAGTGCTGGAACTCTTCTGATATTACCAGTTCTCCTTCATAGACGTTTTATGAAGCTCTTTTATGTGGATTCTTCCTACTCAACCAGGCAAGAGATGTGTTTTGTTTGTGACTGTCTCTCCGGTGACAAGAGAAATGTCTGAGCAAGTACCTAGACCATCACTTATTGATTCTCCTAGGTCAGACTGCAGGTTTCACGTGAAGCTATTCTAGCTTATGGACACTGGTGGGGAGAGATTCTGCAACTTTTAGAAATATGTAACGGAGGTGTTTTTAAGTAAACTTATTTGTGTATTGATACAAGTTGAATTTCTTACCATCCATTTGAATAGTTCTTCTTTTAATAAAAAACCACCATTGAAGAAACAGTGATTCTAGGAAAAACATGGTTTTATCACAGTCGGAAGCTGTCCCAGCTCATCTGTGTTCATGGGGGACAGAAGAGGGCATTTCCACAGGCAGGGTGGGAAGGGGCCTTGTACACGCCTGTGCTTATCTCCTGCCATCGTCTCCCGTTCTTTACCTCCTTGCACTACCTTCTTACATACCCAGGGCTTGAACATTATCCCTCAGATTACCTCTGTGATTAGGATGTTAATTTCAGTTACAGAAATATATTCCTAGATAGTAAAAAAAAAAAAAAAAGTCTCTTTTGACCATAGAATTTCCTGTTTTAACTCGGGTTTAGGACAAACGAAAGGCTTTATGTAGAAGAAATGGATGCTTTTGTTTCTTAAAAATAAACTCAAATTTATTTTTGTTAAAAGTGAAATCACTTTTTCAGGTGATGCACTAAGTTTCCCAAGAGTAACTTGAAACATTTATGAGCTGTGAAAGTCTCTGTTGAATAAATCATTTTGAAACCTCTTTTAACCTGAAAGGTCACAATATATATATATTTTTTAAATTCCAGTAAATTCTAGCACATAATATAAGTTCACGTGTGGTTCTAGAGCCCATGTTATACAGAATCCTGATGGCTCAACTTAATTTGCGTTAGAGAAAGGCTTCATTTAGGTCAGGCACTCTGTAAACTTTAGTTACAACTGTTGCAGTTAACAAACAGGTTCTCCCATGTCATTCTTTTTTTTTTTTTTTAATTGAAGTATAGTTGATTTACAATGTTGTGTTAATTCCTTAGTCATTCTTAATCTCTCTTTAATCTGAGAGAAAAGAAATACCAAAGATAGCAGCATATATTAACAGTTAGGCTCACTTTAAGTGGGACCTTTTGCTCAGACAATTTAAACTAAGTGATACAGTACTTCTCAGCAGAAATGAAAAATAGGAGTCTCCACGATGTTTATCGTCTTTTTATCTTTTTTGTGAACCATTTAAGAATTACTTACAGGCACCCAGACATACAATTGTGGGTTCCTAAGCTTTTCTTAAAACTTTGAACTTTATGGGGCTTCCCTGGTGGTGCAGTGGTTGAGAATCCGCCTGCCAAAGCAGGGGACACAGGTTCGAGCCCTGGTCCAGGAAGATCCCACATGCCACGGAGCAACTAAGCCCGGGTGCCACGACTACTGAGCCTGTGCTCTAGAGCCTGCGAGCTACGACTACTGAGCCCGCATGCCACAGCTACTGAAGCCCGTGCACCTAGAGCCCATGCTCCGCAACAAGAGAAGCCACTGCAATGAGAAGCCCACGCACCACAACGAAGAGTAGCCCCCACTCACCACAACTAGAGAAAGCCCGTGCACAGCAGCGAAGACCCAACGCGGCCAAAAATAAATAAATTAATTAATTAACAACAAACCAAACAAAAAAAAAAACTTTGAACTTTAGCATATCCTTTATGATTTACAGATCCTTTTACGGGGGTTAAGATTATTCAGGATTGTCACAGTTTTTAGATTCTGAGTTATTTATGATTTAATTTATAAGAACCCATAATAAGAGACGAATCTCAGATTGATTGATGAATTCTTTCAGCCAGAGCAAACAAGCAAACGAAATTCATAGATTGACAATAAGCTCTTCACGACTCCTGATTTAATTGTACTTGAAGACAGCTTCTGCAGTGAAACTTGCCTGGTCAGGGTTCAAACTAGCAGAGGCCTTTGACTGAGGAGAGGCCAGAGGAAGATTCCCTGTTCCCTCAAAGTTTTGTCTGTTTGGAAGGAACTTCTGTATAGGGTCGTAATAAAGTCTTTATTGTAAAGTTTAATAATTTGGCCTGTAAATATTATGGAAGCAAATTATTGATTTTTAAAATAAGTAGAAAAGTGTAATTGCTTTTAAATACTAGTTGCAAATGATCTCTAGGTTGCCTACAGACTAAGTTAGACTAAATTTAGAAATTAAATAAGGATTTTATAAGGACATATAGAGGATTATTTTTTAATTAAGTTATAATTGATAAAAGACTTTTATAGGCTGAGTTCTTCAAGGCAAGGACTTTGTCTTACCCTTTATGCACTCTAAGTACAGGACCACTGGCACATAATCAGTGTTCAGTAATGGTTATCGAATAAAATTACTGAATAGTAGATCTTATCTGCCCAATTATAGAGCAATAATTCTGAGGGTTTGCAACAGTTACTTTTTCTGGCAAGTAAATCCTCTGTTCACCACATATAGGCAGTGTATCTTCTGCCTCTGGACTTTTATTTTTTATAACTTAATTATAACTCAGATTTGTTTCTGATCATATATACTACATCTATATAATAATAAAAGAATTCTTTATTTTTTCTTTGCCACACCTCATGGCTTGTAGGATCTTAGTTCTCTGACAAGGGATTGAGCCCCTGCCCTGGCAGTGAAAGCACTGAGTCCTAACCACTGGCCTACCAGGGAATTCCCAAGAATTGTTCTTTAAACTTCTTAAGTTCTCCATCTAGGAAATGGTTTCTTGCTGTGACCTTAATGGTTTTTGAGGGAAATGTGGACTAACAGGTTATCATTGCTACTTAAAAGTAGATGTTTTCTTTTTGCCTCTTTAGCCTTATTTGTAAATATTTGGTGACTCTAACTATAGTGGAGTCCATTCTGGATCATGTAGAATTTTAAAACAAAGATGGATTTTTTGCCCCAGCTCTTTTAAAAATATTTTAATCCTAAAGTAATTGCAAGAAAGAACAATGAATACCCCTGTATTCTTAGCCTAAATTTATCTGTTCCTAACATCTTGCTCTGTTAGTTTTACACTATATATTTTTTCTTTTTTCCTGAATCATTAGAGAGTTATTTACAAACATTCAGATTAAGCTCATAATTCAGTTTAATCCAATAAATACTTACGTTTAACCCTGTAAAACAAGGGCATTAATTTCACATGACCACAGTGCAATTATCAGACTCAGGAAATTAATGTTAATACACTGCTCTTCAGAATGATTGCAGTCCTTATTCAGATTTCCACGGTTGTCCCAGTAATGTCTGTTATAACTGGACTCCCTCCTTCCTAAAATCCATTCAAGCATCATGCATTGCATTTAGGTTTCATGTTTCTTTAATTTCCTTTAATGTAGAACAGTTCCCTAGAAAATTGCATTTCTGAAGAATCTAGGCCAGTTATTTTGCAGAATGTCCCTCAGCTTGCACTTGTCTCGTTTTCACATGATTAGATTCAGATTAAACGTTTCTGACGAGAATACTACAGAGAAGGCACAGCATCAGGAGGCATTGCTGTGAGTTGTCCTATCATTGGTGATGCTAAATTGGATCACTTAGTTAAGGTAGGATTTACCAGATTGCCTCACTCTAAAGGTACCTTTTTCCCTTTGTACTTCATAAGTAACCTATGTATTTATTATTTATCTTTGAGACTGTGTGAATATCCTATTCTGGAATTATTCTTCCCTAACAGTGAACCCATTGGTAATTTTTGCATGAATCGGTTATCACTTTGGTGACAGTTACGGTTGCAAATGTAAAAATTGTTTTGGTATAAATCTTTTTTATAAATTTATTTATTTTTGGCTGTGTTGGGTCTTCGTTGCTGTGCGCCAGCTTTCTCTAGTTGTGGCGAGCAGGGGCTACTCTTTGTTGCGGTGCGTGAGCTTCTCATTGCGGTGGCTTCTCTTGTTGCGGAGCACGAGCTCTAGGTGCACAGGCTTCAGCATTTGTGGCTCACAGGCTCTAGAGCGCAGGCTCAGTAGTTGTGGTGCACGGGCTTAGTTGCTCCGCGGCATGTGGGATCTTCCCGGACCAGGGCGCGAACCCATGTCCACTGCATTGGCAGGCAGATTCTTAACCACTACGCCACCAGGGAAGCCCCCAAATCTCACTTTAAAATGGAATGCTGTGTGCCATGTAGCCGCCATTCTTATCTCTTAAGTCTGCTTTCTAATCTATAGATGGATGAGCAGATAAATGGATGGAGGTATTACACAGATTTGAACCGTTATAATCACACTGAGCATACAATGTGTGGTCTACTTTTTTCACTTAATATTTTCATAAAGCCATGTTTTTACATAGTTAACATGTTTTGATTCTTAAAAGTTTCAGACTCAGAAAACAAGAGCTGAGAAGGCTTACCAATAATTTATTCATAAATGTCAAGTGTCTTATCCTGTTCCCACAGCTTTATTTTAGCAAAGCTGAAATGTGATTTTAGATTATACTCTTCCACTTCCTTTAATCATCATCATTATAATTTGGGGATGCTTTTGAAAACATACCCACATCAGTGGAATTTTTGGAGTGCTTTTGTTTGCTTCAGACAAATTTCTTAAGGAAAAAAACTACTCAAAATTCTGGACAACTGTTTTGAAGAGACTGGCATTATTTAAAATAACCTCCCCAGAGCCTTTTCATCTCTAAGAAAGCAGTGTACTGTTATTAAAGGGGTTTTAAATAGACGTCTCTCAAGGTTCCGCTTTTAGTTTTAGATCACATACTATTACCTAGATTAACATAGCCAGTAATTAGGTAGAATTGTGCTTTTTGTGTGTTAGATGTTTAATGTATAGTACATGTCAGATCCCAGTTGCTGTGATATTCTAGCTCATTTTTAGGCTTAGAATATCAAATAGTGTTTTAATTGTATTTTAACTAGTAAAACGTGTACATTTATATACTTACCATTTAAGCTCATAATATGTTTATGATATGTAAGCTACTATATAGTTGATTACATAGCACTTACTCTGTGCCAACCATTGTTCTAAATGCTTTAGAAATATTAATTGATTTAATACTCTTAAGTCTGCTTATCAATCCTGTAAAGTAAGATTTACTGTTGAGGAAATTGACACACAGACCTCAGTTTAGACTAATGGTAACCTTCCATTAGTCTAAGGATGCAAGAATGCTTTGAATCAGAGAGAGAAAAAAATGTAGTGGTGTTTATGCAGCAAAAGTTAGAGAACATGGACAACTTGTTAAGTGGGAAACCAAAAACTATGCTGCTCTGGAGGGACAGATGGGAGTCTGTGAGAGGTGCACATTGTTGCCAAAAAGAAATTTTTAAATTATTTTTCCTCTTTAATTCTGTACTCACCGAGCAAGTCACACTGATTTGTTTTCCCAGAAACATAAATACCTTGGTATGAGAGGTGATGAGGTAATTATAGTTTCCTATAATCCTTATAAATTAACAAGTTGAAATTCTTCTCTAAAACTGTAATTTCACGTTAACCTAATTATCCTTGGCTACTTTTCATTTCCGGATGAATTTGTTTGATTTGGGTTGTCAGTGCCAAATTTGTTATTCATTATTATGATGTATTCAGACCACAAGGCTTACAACATTTATTTCTTCTGGTTTATTTGGATATTTTATTGCCTTATTGTTAAATGTCTTATATTTTACACTGTACATCAGATAAGGTGTAGTTAGATGTTTTATTTTACTTTACAATGAACTTGGATACCGAGTACTTCAGGTACATACTTGAAGAAAGGCTCTTGGATTTGCACAGAACACATGCACCATCCTGTATCGTTACTCGGTTGGACAGTAGCATGTAATGTGCAATGGCATACACTCCACAAAATGAAATTTGTACCATTTTCATCAGTTTGATCGGTGCATGATTCCCTTAAGAGAATTAGGACGCTTAAGACTGCTGTAACCTTTGGTGTAAAGCTTTTAATTTATTTCCACGTTGCCTCTCAAAGACAAATGTACCATTAAGAGGATATAATAGAAATGGAAAATTAGGCCCAGGAAGGGTGGCTACAACATATGGCAACTGCAAAAGTCAAGAAACTTTTAATTTAAGCTCACAAAGACTCTACCTGATTATATATTTTAAACTTTTATTTTATAGGTTCCTCCTCTTTTTTTCTTTTTTTTTCTTTGTATTGTGGAGAATTTCAAACATACAGTAGACAGAAGAGTATAATGAATCCCATGCATAGATCACCCAGATTCAACATTTATCAATATTTTCCCAATCCTGTTTCATCTATACCTCCACTTACTTCCCAGACATCAGATATTTTCATCCCTGAATATTTCAGTCATTCATATATTTTTACAAGTTATTTGAATCAAGAAAATGAAGTTCACATATTTGTGACTGATAAGTCTCATGACTTTCAGTCTATAGGTTTTCTTCCCATCTCTTGTTTTTTTCTTTTTTGTGAAATTAGGTCATTTGTCCTGTAGAATTTCCTGTCTGGGTTATGCTGGTTATTTCCTCATAGTATCATTTTTCACATTCTTCTGAGTTCATATTTCCTCTAAATTGATATTTGGATGTAGAAATTTTATGAGATGCTGGTTCCTTTGGACTGCAGAGTACAATTTTAAATAAGCTACTGAACCATTTCACGATACCGTAAGTAAGTATAAATTAATATGTTTACTTATATGATGGGTAAGTGTGTGTTTAAATTGATCATGTTTCAAAAACTATATGTTTATTCCCTAGGATTTCAAAGGAAGTTTTGTCTATACCTACACCTTTAATAGGTCGTACTGTTTCCTGTTGTAGTCTTTTTTTTTAATTTATTTTTGGCTGCGTTGGGTCTTCATTGCTGTGCGCGGGCTTTCTCTAGTTGCAGCAAGCGGGGGCTACTCCTTGTTGCGGTGCGCGGCTCTAGGCTCGTGGGCTTCAGTAGTTGTGGCTTGAGGGCTCCAGAGCGCAGGCTCATTAGTTGCGGCACACGGGCTTAGTTGCTTCGCGGCATGTGGGATCTTCCCGGACCCGGGCTCGAACCCATGTCCCCTGCATTTGCTGGCAGATTCTTAACCACTGTGCCACCAGGGAAGCCCCCTGTTGTAGTCGTGATGCTGTGTATTTCTCTGACATACTTCTGTTGGCAATGCCTGATTGCATTTGCTATAGGGTGGAATGTCTCTGGAAATGTCTGAAGGGTCAGTTTTCTTACCTGGTCTCTATTATAGATTTTATAGCCACTTTTGCTTCAAATGTCTGCTTTTTTTCCTTCTAATTCTGTAGTTTTCCTTTATATAGTATGACAGAGAAGGCCACGGGGAACTTTTAGATCTTTTAAAGAATCAATATTAATATTTTAGGTTTTGTGCAAATATACTGAGACCCTGAGGGAAACATCAATTAGGACCTTAGGTGTTTGGTTAAAAGGCTTAGGCCTTTCTTGCTGAGCCCCCGTGCCAGGGCAAATTGGATTATGTTCAGGAAGAGGCAAGGGATCAACCTGTGTTAGGAGCTGTTAGCAGATGAATAGGAAGATGACACAGAGGACATGTTCATTAAATAATTACTGAGTGATTGGAGAAGACAGCTTGAGTGGGAAATAACTACATGATGAAAGAAAAGTTCCCACAAACCAGAAGCTAAGTAAGGAACCAAGGTATTGGTTAGACACAAGCATAAAGTCAGGGGGGAAAAGATAAGGAACTTCACCTAAGAGAGGAGATTCCTCACCTGACCCCCCTGCCAGTGGGAAAACGAACTTCCATCCAAAGGAGATGCTCAGCCCATCTCCTTTCCCCACAGGCGTCATCAGCAAATGGGCTGTATTGCAAACCCGCAACTCATAAGACTCTTTTATGGAATTATTAAACATAAAAAGCAGAAGGTTTTTTGTTTTGGGGGGGATTTTTTAGTCAGAAAAGTGGGGAGAGGTGTTGCTTTTATTGTCTCCATAAATATTTATCGAGCACCTGCTAAGGGGAGTACAAAAAGTGGGAGAAAAATTTCTGCCTTTTATGTGCTTACTATCTGGCAGAGGAGACCTCAAAGCAAAAGCAAATAGCAATACAAGTTCCCCTTTGCACGCCACATGAGTGTCACTAAGGAGCAGTGCTTCTGTAGTTCTATTCAAGAAACCTACAGCAGTGCTTCCCAAGCTTTAGGCTTCATGAATCAGTAAAATGTCCAGAAGATTTTGGGATCTGACATAAGGTTGCCAAGTTTTTCTGCTAATTAACTTATAAGAAGTACTCGTATGTTGTCCTAATTTTTCTCAGTTCACCTCAAACCTGTGCCAACAGTCATAGGGCATCTGTGTTTTACAGTCATGAAAATAAACAGGTGTGGGCAACAAAGGAAGGACGATTGTTGGAAGTTTACATCTTCCATCCCTCCCCACTGCCGACCACCCAAAGGCGGGGATGGGGCCCAGTCACTGCTATTTGAGCAAAAGTGGCCCAGTCCTTGGTTTGGTTCCAGGACTTCTCCCAGAGTTTTTGTTAGCAGTTAGGAGAATCACCCACCTAGGAGTACAGGTTATCCAGAGAAGGTTAAGAATAAGTTTGGTTTCTTCAATTTAAGTGACCTCAATGCTCAAAGCATTCATTTTTAACCTGAGCTAAGACCCTGATCACACTTGGTTGGGGTTCTCATTGAAAGGCAAGCATCCTTTCACTTAACACCCTTAGTGGGAGTTACCAGTTGTTGGTGCTGACTGAGTGCAGTGGTGATAGAAATGCAAACAGGTCCGCTCAGTGAGGCTGGTGACTCTGAATACAGACCAGAGGACGCCAGCTTCTGTCTTTGTAAATGCTGAGCACTCATTCAAATGCAGAATATTCCACTTTTAGCTAGGAGCTGAGAAGTAGTAGATTTACAGACCTCTCATTCTTGGTCACCCTTGGGGGCGGAAATCACTCTGTTATAATGCACATAATTTAACACATATTCCCCTGGATTTAGCCTCAGTCTTCTGGCTGACGACCCTCAAATTTTTATCTCCAGCTCTGACTTTCCCACTAATTCCCAGATTCGCATTTCCATCGCCTAATTAACATCTCAGATTAGATATCTCAAGTTTAACATAGCCAAAATGGAACTCTTCATTTCCCCCCACATCTTTTTCCTCCTGCCTGGACTTCTGGGGACTTGGAACCACACTTCCCATCCGTCAGAAGTGCCCTCAGCCTTCCCTATAAAATATGTCAGCGCGCCTTGCCTCCGTGTCCACTGCAGCCGTCTTTCCGCATCTCCGTCATCTCTCACCCTCCCCACTGCAGCAGCCCCTGACTCATCTGCTCACTTGCCCTCTGCCTTTTCTCCTATCCGTTCTCTCCAGGGCAGTGAAAGTGATCCCAAAACGTAAGTCAGATTGCAGCACACCGCCCTTTAAAAAGCTTTTACTGATGTACTGATAAATGCTACACTGTGGATGAACCTAGAAAACGTTATGCTAAGTGAAAGAAGCCAGTCACAAAAGGTTATTTAATGTATGATTCCATTTATATGAAATGTCCAGAATAGTCAAATCCATGGAGACAGAAAGCAGATTAGTGGCGGCCAGAGGCTGCGGGTGGGCGGGTGAGCGGGTGGAGGGAGGAGGGAGGAATAGGAATTCACATTACAACGGTGAATTCTATGTTATGTGAATTTTACCCAGTTTTTTTTTTTTAAAAACTCCAATGGCTTCTTATTGCAGCCTTTAAACTCGGACTCCTTACCATAATCCGCAAAGCCCAGCACGGTGGCCCCTGACCCATTCCTTACACTGCTCTGAGCAGCCCTGCCCCGCCTGCCTCCAGTCCTCTGTTCCTGCTGGCCCCCCACCTGCTGTTGTGTCTCCAGCCCCACCACAGGGCAGGCTCCTTCTTAGCCTTTGGGTCTCTACCTTTGAGAAGCCTTTCCTGCCCATTCTATCTCTGCATCAGCTCTTTGCTTCCTTCCTTGCACTGATCATGTTACCTGCTTGTTTGCTTGGGTTTTCTGTTGCCCCCCATTAAACTACATGAGTTCATGAGGGCAGGACCAAGTCTGTCCTGTATTTCCAGAATCTAGACAGCGCCTGGTTACTTGCAGTCTAGAAATTTACAGAATGAATGGGAAAAATATTTTTTGAGTGTGGAGTAAATGAATGAATGAAGCTTCGAATGTTAAGAATACAGGACCCTTTCTTTGAACTTTGTAATAGGGAAAAACACACATAGTACCTACATGAGGTCTTATGGGCAGGAATTGGAGAGTGTTTGTATGTCAAGCAGGTGTTTCTCAGGAGACTAATTGGTGCTCAGGACTTGGCTAAAAGCTGCTGGTGACAGAATGTAAAACTTGGCCTGCCTCTGAGGAATGCACAGCTTCTTCAGCAGCGAGCCCTCTTTTAGCACAAATACTAATTCAGGAAAAATACAAGTGTTTACAGGCTTCATTTTTTTTCCCTCTCAGTCAAGATGACATGAGCTTTACTGAATGCTGTGAAAAGAGACCAGATATTCTTACAATGAGATAACCTAGTTTATTGACTAGAAGAATCTCATCAAAGAAAATTGTGCCCTGTTACCAGGAAAGCAATTGGGTCTGCGCTGAGCAAGCAGCTTTCTAACCTTCTTACCTTATTTTTGGATTGTGCTTTAGTTCATCCTATGACCTTCAATGCACTAGCTCATTTTTTCTTTTAATTAACTTCTCCAGGTGAGTATTCCCATTATTTCCACTTTGCAGATGAGGAAACTAAGGCTCAGAGAGACCAGATGACTTGGCCTAGAGTCGCGGCTTAGCTGAAGCACTAGAGCCAAATGTCTTCACACTCTGTTTAACTTTGAGCGAGTTACTCAGCCTTACTAAGCTCCCTTTCCTTGCTTTGCTCCAATCTTATCCTATCTACCTGGGGGATTGCAGTGCAAATTAAATGAAATAATTAATGCATAGAAAATGCCTGGCTATGGTCATAAGCCTTTAATCAGGTTTGCTATTATTACGATTTTTCTCCATTTAATGTCAGGTTGACACTGCCCTTGCAAGGTGGCCTGGAGGGGACTGAGGTCCCCTTCTGTCTGCCCTACATCCAGGTTTCCTGAAAGACCAGAGACCTGGCCACTGGAGCTGAGCGCTGGGATCCAAGGGCCAAGAAAGCCACAAACATGGGTCCTTCCAGCCTCTCCTTACGTGCTCTTCATACCACACACGTGCTCACACACACAGATGCTCAGTGCGATGGAATTTCCAGATTGGACAGGAGAAAGGAATGTATACTGAGACCCGCAATAGCCAGAAAACTAATTCAGCCTGGCTCCATTCCCAGGGCCAGGCATCCCTGGTGTCATCCAGACCAGATTCCACACCCAGTCACCTCTGACCAACCACCCAGCCGCTTGGCTCTTCTCCCAGAACCATCCTCTCTCGGGGCAGAGTGTACATTAGCAAGACTCAGAGGGCAGGGGGTGAAAGGGCCCAGAGAAGAGAGAAGGAAAGAAGGCCCTCTCCCCTCCACCACAACCCCCCTCAGGCCGATTCTCTGGGACCACAACACTTTAGCCAAGGCTGTTTGGAGGCAGAAGCTCTGCTCACCCCATCCCCGCAATGGATAATGGAAAATTAAAGCAATTCTGGAGATAAAAGTAGTTCTTCAAACCCTCCTTCACATTTTAGGTGAATGGGGGTTGTCTCTGTTCTCTACTTTGTGCAGCCATGGCAACCAGGTATCTTTAAACTTTCATGTTTCTCGAAGCCTTGAGCCCCTTAATAAAGAACAGCTAATCTTTATGCACTTTCACGCTCTTATCCATGCAGAACACTCTCCGCCCTGTGCCCTGGGTGTTGCCCTTTGCGGTAACCATATACCCTGTTGTTTCACATAAAATGAGCTCAGCAGTTTTTTGTTTTTAATTTATTTTTGGCTGCATTGGGTCTTTGCTGCTGCGCGCAGGCTTTCTCTAGTTGCGGCAAGCAGGGGCTACTCTTTGTTGCTGTGCGCGGGCTTCTCATTGCGGTGGCTTCTCTTGTGCCGCACAGGCTCTAGGTGCGCGGGCTTCAGTAGTTGTAGCACACAGGCTAAGTAGTTGTGGCTCGCGGGCTCTAGAGCGCAGGCTCAGTAGTTGTGGCGCATGGGCTTAGTTGCTGTGCGGCATGTGGGAACTTCCCGGAGCAGGGCTCGAATCCATATCCCCTGCATTAGCAGGCGGATTCTTAACCACTGTGCCACCAGGAAAGCCCGAGCTCAGCAATTTTATTTTTCCCTTTAGAAATCTCCAATGAAGGGAGTAATTCTGTAGCATTTTGATTGCTTAAAAACTGGCTTATAAAATTTAAAAAGTGTTTTAAAGAGGCAGTCCTGTGCACCTTAATATTAAAATGTGGTGCTGTCTTCTTATTGATTATTCCCTTGTAAAACAGTGGGTGGAAAGTATGGATGATTGCCCCTCCAAACTGATACTGTTTTGCTTTAAGACCAACATATGATCTCAAGATAATTTTAATTTAGAATTTTAAAATATAATTTAGGCTTTCACTACAAAATACATTGCAAGGGTGTAATAGAGAGGGGGAAGGGTACCCTATAAACTTAGAGACATAAAAGATATGTCAATTTAAACAAACCTAGACAGTGTATGACATATAAAACAAAGAGAAGGTTGGTCTCTGATTAGAGATACTTGATGATAAAAGGACTTATTCTTGATTTTGTTTTAGGTGCTTTATGTTTTCAGAAGGGAAGTTCCTGTCTTTTAGAGCTATATATACTAAAATATTTATGTAAGAAATTATATGATTTCTAGTATTTGTCTCAAAATAATATGGGAGAGGGGAAAGTGGGGGGTGTTGGAGGAAACATACTTGGCCATGAGTTTGATGATTGTTGAAGCTACAGATGGGTTCGTGGGAATTCGTTATACTAGTCTCTCTACATTTGAAATTAATTTCCCATAATGATTTAAAGAAGAAATTAAATATACACACACATTCAGTCAATACAAAATACTTTCTAAAGATAGGGTTTTTCTGGCTTATTCTATTCTGTTTGTAAAAAATGTGTTGAAATGGCCAATTGGTCCTGCCCACAGCAGAGAGGTTGGGACCTAGTGAAATCCTGATTAGAGGTCAAGTTTTGAGAGCTATTTATTTTGTATTTTTAAGTGAATGAATCACACCTGAATTTCTAATTTTTATGAGTATATAAAACTTCACTATAAATAGTGCTTTAATTTAATCTTGTCTCCCCCCCTCCCCTTTATGTTCACCATAACCCTTTGAGGAATGTGGACACTAAAAACTCAACGGAGAAGCAAACAGGATGAGCTGAGTGACCTGTGCAGGGTAACTAACCCAACTCCAGGGGTGCACTGGGCCTGGCTGCCTCCATGGGGCCCACCTGGTGAGAGGGGACTGAGAGAATGGAGTAAACCATTGGTAAAAGAATGTATCTGTAGGGCGATGATTGTTTTGTAATGTGTAGAAACATTGAATTGCTGTGTTGTGCCCAAGGAACTAACATAGTGTTGTAGGCCAATTATACTTCAAAAACAAACAGAAAAAGAGATCAGATTTGTGGTTACCAGAGGCGGGCAGGGGCTGGGGTTGGGGAGGTGTTAGATGAAGGTGGTCAGAAGGTACAAACTTCCTGTTATAAATAAGTACTGTATCTGTAATGTACACCATGATTAACATAATGAACACTGCTGTGTGTTATCTATGAAAGCTGTTAAGGGAGCAAATCCTAAGAGTTCTCATCACAAGGGGGAAAAAAAGGGTGTATCTGTAGGAACTGGACCAAGTTGTCTTCCAGGGCAGCATGTGTTAACAGAAAGGTATTATGGGATGCCTTAGCCCTTCTTTGCAAACCCCAGTTCTCAGTCGTTATGGAACTTGAGGCAAGTCACTTAAACTCTAAGACTCAGTTTCCACATCTGGAAATGGGATAACAAGATTTGCCTTGCAGGTTGCTTTGATGCTCTCTGCAGTGAATAAGCGCCTGGGGCGCTGTAGGCTCTGTGTGATTGCTGGCTGGCATCTGAATGTGATTAGGTGTTTGGGGTTCAGACTGTTTTACAGCCAGTGTTTCAAACAAGTGGTTTTGATCCCAGGCTATTTCTCCTTTAGCACATATTAAGTGAGTGCCTACTCGTGCTGGGCATAATTCTGGGTGTTCGGGATACAACGATTGAATTAAATAAACATGGGTCGTGGCTCCCACAGAGCTTACAGACTAGAGATTAGCCCACAGGAGCACCTGAAATAGAGTGTTGATAGTATAGGACTATCAGCTTGCCTTCGTCTTCACAGTTCTGTGGGAAAATGCAGGCCCCATTCCTACTTCAGTGATGGGAGAGCACATCTCACCTCACCCTGCACTGCAGAGGGCTACCTGTTGGCTCCTGGGAAGGTGAGATGGCCAGGGAGCTCCATGAAAGAGTTGGGACAAGTAGAGGGTGTCAGAATCAGGGCAAAGGAAGTTGCATGGGGGCAGGGCCACATTAGGCAGACTGATGGATACCCCTAGTTCCAATATTTGGAAGGGACTTGGTTTGAGAAGAATCCTTCATCTTGAAAACAGGCTCCCTCCCCCCATGTGGATAGTGGGCAGGTTAGAAGTAAAATACAAGATAGCCACATCTCAGAGGTTTCCAGGGTTAAGAGAGAGCACTGGTCCCTTGAACCACTGTCCTCAGGATGTCTTTGGAACATCATTGGAATAGGATTGTCCTTGGAATTATGCTGGGTGTCATTCCTGCCGTTGGCGGGACGCAGAGGTGATTGGCAATGTCAAAAATGGTGTCAACTTTGTCACAAAGGGGTCATCTGTGCTGCGGTGCCCTAGGGGTGCCCACCTTCATGCTACAGGCCCTCTCTGAATTCACCAAGGAGTGAACTGCTGGGGGGACTGAGGGTCAAATGGTCCCAAAGTGTTCTGCATGGAGGACTCTCCCAGTAGGCATTCATCCCCAGAGCCTTAGTCTGGAAGGAGTCATAGAACACATATAGAGGAATCTCTGAGAGGCTTCAGGCTGTAAATATCTTTTCTGGAATTGCTTTTCTCATAGGAATACATTTCCCTCTCATGGCCAACAATTTTCCTTCTGACTCTCACTGAGTTTGGAAAAGCTGGAGGTTGGGCCAGGAGAGAGAACCTACAGGTGTTGCTGATGCAAGTAAGGACTTCGGGCAGGTCCAGGATAGATGCTCAGAGGACCCCCAATGTGAGGGTGCTGAGCTGGGCCAAGGGCTGGGACAGGAATGAGGTTAAGACCATTGCGATTCCGTAAGGAAGACACAATTTTGTGTTCATTGGAGCTTGTGGTTGAAAACCAGGGAACTGGCCTAGGTGTAGAGGTCAGGACCAAAGTGGAGTCAGATGCAAGAAAGAAGGAATCGTAGAAGGTAAATTACATCAAAAGCACAAATGGATCCAGGATTTCTCCACCATCTTCACCTGGCGATAGTCTCCTTGGGGTCTTACCTGTCTTCTATTCAGCTGGATAAGCCATTCAAGTGCCTGTTGATTGGAATCTGCTAGTATTAAGAGACCACTCTTCATTTAATCTTCTTGTGTGATTTGGAAGTCCTCAAAATCCTTACAGCTCAAAGCATGGCAGCAGATCAGCAGTGGCAGTATCCCCTAGGGAGCTGGAAATCGAGAACTGCTTCACTCCTGATCTGTGTACAGGCTCAGAATCTGCATTTTTAACAAGACCCTCAGAATATAATGGACAGATTTCTTCAGGGAGACCCTATGTGATTTAGTGTTGGCATTTTCATACGCTGTTGTTGTATAGTCTTTCTGGAGGATAGTTTATCAATATGCATCAAAAACCTTAAAATTTGCATATCTTTTAATCCAACAATTGTATTTCTAGGAATTTATCAGAGATGGGTACAAAGATGTATGTGAAGAGGATGTTCATCATAGTGTGACTTTACAGTAGCAAAAAAGCATAAACAAGCTAAATAGCCAGCTATAGAGCAGTAATAATTCATAAAAAGACATTCTATGCAGCCATTAAAATCACTTTGTTGGACTTCCCTGGTGACGCAGTGGTTAAGAATCTGCCTGCCAACACGGGGACACAGGTTCGAATCCTGGTCCACATGCTGCGGAGCAACTAAGCCCGTGCACCACAACTACTGAGCCTGCGCTCTAGACCCCGTGAGCCACTGAAGCCTGTGTGCCTAGAGTCCGTGCTCCGCAACAAGAAGCCACTGCAATGAGAAGCCCGTGCACCCAAACAAAGAGTAGCCCCTGCTCACCGCAACTAGAGAAAGTCCGTGTGCAGCAATGAAGACCCAACACAGCCAAAAATAAATAAATAAATACACTTATTAAAAAAAAAAATAACAGGAAGATTGCAAATTTGGGAGGTTTTCTTCTAGCCACAGAACAAAAACTCTTTCTCCTTCTCTATGTCCCTCCATGCTACCCTCAGAGTCACTCTCCTCTCTCCTCCTCCTTTTTTTTTTTTTTTTTTTTTCTCCTCCTCCTTTTTAAATCAAAGCAGTCAAGGCTACTAGCTTCTGCCGCCTTCAACATGGCCATCGGAATGCATCTTCCATACTGCATGACTTTGTTTCAAGTTCTTTCTCTTTTCCCATGGCTGGCCAGAAAAGACAAACTCATTTGGATTCGCTAATAAATGTCTTCTTCTAAATAGCATATACCACAGGGAGAGTGAAGGGGCTATTAGTCATTCAAGTAGGATAGTGGGGAAAGTACTAGATGAAAAGTCATAGGGTACTCATTTTAGCACCACCACGATATCAACAAACTTGAGCAATTCACTTCTCAGTGCCTTAATTTTCCATCTTCAAAAGAAGCTAACTAAACCATTCTTAACTTATTAGCTCATAGATCTGTTGGGATAATCAAAGGTGATAACTTGCCAGCAGGTACCTTGTATGTAGTGTCAGTTGCCACACACGTGCAAGGTTTTATTTTTATTTTATTTATATTAGTACCTCATTTCATCAGATTGCTTTCTTAACACAGCAAAGCACATGTGTAGGAGACACTTTGCAGGTGCAGCCGCATGACAAGTGGGCAAAGTACATAAGGAGCATGGTACCGAATAGAGGGCTTCACCAGGTCACAGTGCGTGTATGGAGGGGAGCTTGTGTCAGGAGGTCCAGTGTAAAGAGAGGAAGGAACCGGGTAACAAAAGTGTGACGCGGCTGTGAAGGTTTGGGGCCTGGGGAGATTGCCGCTGGTCAGAAAGAGGAGTGCCACTTCTGGTAAGGAAGTTGAAAACGGGACAGGGCTTGAGGAAATAGAGGTCAAGGCATAGAAGTCTGGGTGACAGGGTTGTGCAACCTCAGGCCCAGAGGAACTGGTTCACGAGAGCCAAACTCAATCACAGTTTGCTCGCAGGGTTGTGAGTCTACAGGTCAGGCCCAGGCAGAGGGACTCGGTGATGGAGATAAACCCCAGATGCAGAATGACTGCTCAGCACCAATGATAGCAACTACTCAGCTCTGTACTTTACGTGCATCATCTCATGTGTGGACAACAGCCCTATGGAGATGGTCCCACATCCCACAGCTGAGGAAACAGGTTCGGAGGTGCAGGGTGACTCACCTGTGGTCACTCCGCTGAGTGGCTGGGTCCAGGACTGTCTGACTCCAACATCAAAGACATGGGCATCAGAGATGGGAGAGAGGGCGAGTGAGGGGTGCAGAGGGAAGAAGCTGCAAAGCTAAGCTGACCTCATCCCCACCAGCCCTTTCTGAAAGTTGCTCACACATGGGCAAGACTGAGTCCCGCGGGCGGGGACCCCACAGAGCCACACCATTCTCAGCACAAGAAACCATTTAGAACAAACCCCAACTCAGACAATCATTTTGGCATTTTTCCAGCAATGCTTAGGAAGTCAGCTGCAGGGAAAACCTGGACAATGCCAGTAAGCCTGGAAATTTCTATAAGCAAAGGCTATTTTGCAAGAAGACTGGGTAACAAGATGGGGAAAGGCTTATAACATGATGTTAGGAAAAGTAGGATATGTGATTACTGTTTTGTATAAAAGTGCATAGAGACATATATAGGAAAGGTAATGGATTCCTAGGTGCTGGATAGTTTTTTTTTCTTACTTGTTTTCCAGATTTTTTATAATGTATTATATTTTAAAAAATTATAATCACGAAGATTATATGAACACATGAGTAATGTTTATGAGTCAGTTAGGAGCCTGCTCTTTTAAGCAGGATATGTAATAGAATGAGGATATGTAATTAAGAACTGTGCACAGTGATGTATATATAGTTGTTGGCACATAGTAATTGCTCAATAAATAAGTAATAGGAGTGACTGCATAACTCTGGAAATACTGCTAAGGTGGTGGGATTAGGGATGAAGTTTTTTCTTTGTTTGAAATTTGCTTTAACGTTACATTGGCTTCAAAAACCATAAAGCAACCTAACCCGGGCTTCCCTGGTGACACAGTTGTTAAGAATCTGTCTGCCAATACAGGGGACATGGGTTCGAGCCCTGGTCCAGGAAGATGCCACATGCCATGGAGCAACTAAGCCCACGTGCCACAACGACTGAGCCTGCACTCTAGAGCCCGTGAGCCGCAACTACTGAGCCCGCATGCCACAACTACTGAAGCCCGCGCGCCTAGAGCCTGTGCTCCGCAACAAGAGAAGCCACCGCAATGAGAAGCCCGTGCACCGCAACGAAGAGTAGCCCTCACTCGCCATAACTAAAGAAAGCCTGTATGCAGCAATGAAGACCCAATGCAGTCAAAAATTTTAAAAATAAAATAATAATTTAAAAAAAAGAGATCAGGGGAAGAAAAAGAGTAAGATCAGAGTCACTTATTCCCTCGGCTTCCTCCCTAAGAGCTTACCTTGCTTTGGCTGTCCCTCCATGGAAGGTGCCTTACAAGACAACTTTCTGCACACAGCTCTGCTTCCAGCTTCTGGGAATCTTTCCCTCCTCCTGTCCCTTCAGCCCGGAGGAAGTAACAGTTGGACTGTTAACCAGCCCCAGGAGTACTGGGCTGCCCCTCAAGGTATCCCGACGCCATGCCCAGCCTTGGGTAGATAGTCCATTTCTCAAACCTCCTTGCCTGGTCCTAGTTCAAGCATGCCACCTGTTTCCTGCTAGAACCCAAGCACCGTGTTTTTTACCACCACACCATTCTCAAGCTACAGACAGGGTCACGTGAAGATTAACTGTATCGTGTGGGTTCCCACTTATGCCTGCTGTTGGGAAAGGACCTCCAGCTGCCTCAAAGTCTCAGTGGGCTCTTTCCGAGCACCCCCCAGACGGTGTGCACACATGCTCGCCAGCAAGCTCTGCCTTCTTCTCGAGGCGTCTGCTGTTTCCTCCACCTTGGCTGCTTTCAGTGATACCTGCTGCCTGTGAAGAAGGTGTGGGATCTCCTCTTGCCATTTTGTCTGATACCCACAGTCAGGAAAGTGTCACACAGGCCCTGCCGTCTTCACAAGATGCTCCGCTGCGGCCTCCCTTGGATGCGGTCGCTCCTATGGTATATCCATCGGGTTTCTACCAGAGAAGCACAGCCAGTAGAAGAGGTGTCTGTATAAAGAAATCTGTTGGAAGGAATTGGCTTACGTGGTCGTGGGGGCTGACAAGTCTGAAATCTGTAGGGCAAGCCAGGCTGGAAACTCTTGGGCAGGAGCTGATGCTACAGTCCACAGCCACATTTCTTCTTCCTCAGGGAAATCTCAGTTATTAAGGCCTTTCAACCGATTAAATGAGGCCCACCCAGATTATCAAGGATAATCTCCTTTAGTTAAACTCAGTTGATGGTAGATGTCAATAATCACATCTACAAAACACCAGCAACACTTAGGTGAGTGTTAGACTGAATAACTGGGTCCGATAGCTTAGCCAGGTTGATACGTGAAACTGTCACGCGTGAATACCACCCACATCAGTGCGCAGGAGGCCAAAGTTGCATTAGTGTTCTCTGGCAAACTCAGCAGGCTGAAGCGTGCTGTCTGCCATGATAAGTCCATGTAGACGTGGGGAGCGAGGCCACTCTCCCTACTTTACCAAAATACTTTGTCACATGGACAAAGTGAAAGGGAACATGATTGCTTCTGGTCCTATGTCTTATAGACTTTGTGCTGGAAACGGCTCTTCCAGATTTTGTTCATATATAGCCTAGAAACTGAGACAGTTCAGACCGGGGACGCTGGGTTCCAGGTGGCTGGGTCAGGGACCACACGGGTAAGAGTGACAAGCACCACGTCTACACTCTATCACCTGAAGCTCATTCAGGTGCCAGGTTTGCCTGCCTGAAGCCATCTTCCCCTAGGATGCATTCTTTCCCAGGAAATAACTCGTTCTGCAGGCGACGAGACTCCAGGGCTGCACGCCCTGGCGTGCCTGCATTCCAGGACCCCAGGGGCGCCCACCCCAAAGGGGAGGGGAAGCTGAAAAGGAACTCCAAATGAAAATATCACAGAAAAAGGAAGACTTGTGAAAAAGCATTAGCCAATGAGTATTTTTAATCAGAAAAGAAATAATAACGACAATAAGAAGGGCTATGCAACAATCCAGAATTTGTTGACAGAATTTCATGACAAAATGGCAAATGCTAAAGAGGACCTAAAACCAACACAGCGGCTGCAAAGAAAGAGCAGAATTCTTGCAAAATAACAATGAATCAATGGTTTGACCCGTTAAAATGTCCTCCTGCCCAACTCTCAGGCAGGGCTCCTCCTGGGAGGTGCCCCAGCCCCACCCTGTGCACCCTGCCTCTCTCCAGGTAAGGTGAATGCATTCTCTCCCATCTGCTTCGTGGCTTAAGGGGTTAAGGAGTGCCTCTCACACCTGGAATCTTCACTTAATGGAGAAGCATTAGAATCATTACACCTAAAAACAGGTATAAAAAGATGTATAATTAAGAGCTTGTGAAAACACACACAACACACACATTAATCACATCCTTGCATATACAATTATTGTTTTTTTCTGGAAGAAAGCCCAAGAAGCTGTTTGCCTTTAGGGAGAGGGATAGGTGGTAGGGAAGAAAGATTTTACTTTTCACTTAGCTTTTATCTGTAACCTTTGAATTTTAAAACCTGTACATATACTGATTTTTTTTTATTGGAGTATAGTTGGTTTACAATGTTGTGTTAGTTTCAGGTGTCCAGCAAAATGAATCTGTTATACATACACATATATCCACTCTTTTTATATATTGAATTTTTGTAAAGTGTAAAACCAAGATGCCCTAACATAGTGTGGTTTGATTAATTTAATTAACAATTTGGTGCATGCCATAGTAGAAGTGCTTGCCATAATATTCTAAGAAGGAAAAGTAAGATACATAAGAATTGGGAAGAAAGAAATACATATAAGTTATGAAAACAAAAATTGGGAAAACAAAAATGCCTTACACGATGTCTAAGTTATTTTAGAGAGTAATTAGAAAAATGTTTCAAACACTAGTAAATCTTTTTATCCCTTGGCCTATGCATTATTGGTCAGGACTCCTTTGGTTGCAAGTGACGGAAATCCAATACAGACTGGCTCAAACAAAAGGAGTTTATCCAAACGAGCTGATTCTGGATCCAGGAGCTCAAAGCAGGACCCCAGGGGTCTGAGCTCCTCAGCAATCCCTGACTCTGGCTTTGTTCTCTGGCAGCCTTCCTCCCTCGCTCTGCTGGGGAAGAAGCCCTGCCAGTGCCATGCTAACAAGAGCTGCATAACTCTAGTCCTTAGATGGACTCTCAGAATCCACAACAGTTCCCCAGAAGGACACTGATAGATCTGCCTAGGTCCTATGCCCATCACTGAGAAGCCTCATGTTCAGATATGGGGTACTCTAATTGGCAAAGACAATCTATGTGGTGACCAGACTGGTTTGTTTCTTCCTGGACACAGGAGGAGACTACCTTTCCCAGGTGCCCTCATAACTACAGGAAGCATGTACCAATTCTAGCCAATGAAATGTGGCTGAAGAGAGTCATACAACTTAGGAGTTAACTCCTAAAATGTACCCCCTTCCCCTGCTCATCAATGGTGGATGCATGCACAGGGCTAACCAAGGGCTCCAAGGAAGCCCTACAGAACACTGAAGACACTAAAAGGAAGGCACTTGTATTTCTGAATTTCTGCTTATAGAAGAGCCTCCCATGTTCCACCCCCTCTGCCTTCCAAAACCCTCATCAAGTTATGATATCACCAAGAAATAAACTCAGACTGTGTTAAACCACTGAAATTTGTGGCTTCTTGTTACCAATCTACTATGAACAAGTTGGCTCAAACGCCCACCCCTGAGACAGGACAGGTGGGGACTTTTACTTAAAAGCACATAAGAACCATAAAGTGGAGGAGAGGGTGTTCCCAATGGAAAGGGGTGCGTGTCAGACAAAAAAGGAATAGATGAACACCTCAACCCAATCATCTCAAGTTTGAGAATTCATCCCAAGGAAATAATCCAAGAGGAAACTAAAGTAATTTTGGAAAAAGAAAATGTTTATTGCAGAGCTTTTTTTTTTGGCCACGCGACTTGCGAGATCTTAGTTCCCCAACTAGGGATTGAACCCAGACCCTGGCAGTGAAAGTGCCGAGTCCTAACCACTGGACCACCAGGGAATTCCCTGCGGAGCTATTTATAATAGCATCAGATTGGCCATGTCCCCAGAGCTAAAAACCTGGAAGCAACAAAGCAAAATATGGTCTGTCAGTATACTGGATCCCATTGATACATGGAACCGTTATAGGAAATAATGTTAAACAAATGCCAAGAACAAAAGGATTGAGTTCTCTCCTTATTCCTTGCAAGGGTGCTGGGGCTCAGACTCCCCTGGCAGCTGAATGGAGGAATTGAATCCTCAGAACCAGGGGTCTAAATCAGGGAGTCCTCACTGAATCTGAAGGAGGAGGCTGAGCCAGAAATTGTACAGGAGCCCTGGGGCTCACATTCATGGGAAGAGCCTCCAGAAGGGACATGGGATCAAGGTTCAGAACCAGAGAGAGGAGAGAAAAGTTTGAGCAGATGAGGATCAAACTGGGGAAGGAGGGGAAGCAAGCACCCTGAGGGCATCAGGGGTGCCGTGCTGTCAGATGGTATTTAGGGCTGACTTTTGGCGGTGGCTGGGCTTGCCCAGTCTTCTAAATCCCCTTGATAGGGCAGGGCAGGGCATCCCTTCACTCACCCAGCAGAATGTCTTAGTCTTTCCAGAGGAGTGCTTGAAGGGGAGATGGGGGCCATAATCCTTCTGCCAGCTCATACCCTTTCGTTAGCACCAAACGTTGGAGCTGGTCCTGAGGCAGTTGGGGGTCAGTATTTCCTGCACCACATGTCACACTTGACCCTCTTGACTTGTCTGGACTGCTAGTGTGGGTATGGAGGGTGGTCTGGGGTAGAAGAGAGTAGTTGAGGACAGAGTGGATCTGCGTGAATGGAGAGCAATGCCACGGCTCTGCAAGAAGTGGCATTTCCATCTTCAAGGCCAGGTGGCACGTATATGGCAGGAATCAGTACTTCTTACATGGGAACCACTCACAGGTGGGCAGAGCCCTGTGGTAGGCAGAATAATGACTCCCCAAAGATGTCCATGTCCTGTAAATATGTTTGTTACATGGCAAGGGGGTATTAAGGTTGCAAATGGAATTAAGATTGCTAAAGAGGTAACCTTAAAACAAGAGAAATTATACTGGGTTATCTGGGTGGGCTCCGTGGAATCACAAGGGTCCTTTAAATGTGGAAAAGGTGGGCAGAAAAGTCAGAGTCAGGGAGAGAAATTTAAGATGCTATGCTGACGACCTTGAAGATAGAGGAAGTGGCTGTGAGCCCAGGAATGCAGAAGCTGGCCTCTAAAAGCTGGAAAAGACAAAGAAATGGATTCTCCTCTAGAGCCTCCAGAGGGAACACAGTTCTGCCAGCACCTTGAGACCCATTTCCAACCTCTGATCTCCAGGACTATAAGATAATAATTTGTGTTGGGGCTTCCCTGGTGGCGCAGTGGTTGAGAGTCCGCCTGCTGATGCAGGGGACACGGGTTCGTGCCCCGGTCCGGGAGGGTCCCGCATGCTGTGGAGCGGCTGGGCCCATGAGCTATGGCCGCTGAGCCTGCGCGTCCAGAGCCTGTGCTCCGCAATAGGAGAGGCCACAACAGTGAGAGGCCCCCGTACCGCAAATAAATAAATAAATAAATAAATAAATAAAATAATTTGTGTTGTGTTTTGGTTTGGTTTGGCCACGCAGCTTGTGCCGGGATCTTAGTTTCCCGACCAGGGCAGTGAAAGCGTGGAGTCCTAACCACTGGACCACCAGGGAATTCCCAGTAAATTTTA